>NC_057801.1:110490686-110853186 GCF_018294505.1 Triticum aestivum | reverse complement strand
CAGCAACAGTTATGGCGGTAGCTGGGGGTGGGTCGGGGGGAGTAACGCAGCCGCTCGCCCCCGCGCGGGGCGCAGGAGGAGTGCCCGCCCCATCCGCGTCCGCGGTGTCGGTCGGACATGCGACAGGACGGACGGGCGGGGGGTACGCTAGGGGGATGTCAGCTCCCTCAGAGCCCACATGCAATTTATCGGGGCCGAGAGGATCGGTCAGCGGCGCTGGCAGGGGGGGGGGGGCGCTGCTGCGCCGCGCGGACAGGACACCGAATAGACATCAGTTTAAAGCGAAAACGACGTGCGACGCTGGGGGCATTTACCCTGGGTTGGAGCGTTAGGCGCCGCGCATGCGCCGCGCAATTACGCGTCGCTGCCACCTCATCAACCGCCTCGCGGAGGGAGGCGTGCAGGCTAAGGTTGACGGCGACGAGAGGAGGGAGGCGACGCCGTCGCCAGAGAAGCACCCGGCGACGAACGAAACGGCGACCCAGACCGTGCCGGGAACCGTCAGGGAGGGAAACGCCGTGGCATCGAAGGGGACGCCGGAAAGGAAGGACGCCAGGACGCGGGAGTGGAAGGCGATACCTGGACGGGGAACGAGGTCAATGGTCGCGGCGGAGGGCGTCGCAACGGGGCTCCCAGCAGCAGCATCGTGGCCGGGGCGCCGGGCAAGGGACGGATCCGACTGGGGTGGTGGGTGTGGCGACGGTGGTGGGTGCGTCGTTGGCGGGGCGGGCGCAGCGAGTGAGGGGTCGCCGGTGTCGCCTGGCGAGTCGCCAGAGCCCCCCATCTCCGAAAGTGAAAGTGAAAGTCCGTCATCTTTCTTCTTCGTTGGGGTTTTATATATCTACGTTTTTTTGGTCTAATTATTCTCGTGCACTTTTAATTCCTTGTATCCTTTCCGAGCCATTTCAAGCTCAGGTACTTCCTCACCCCCAAGGTCCTGGCTAAGGATGGTCTGAGGGGTGTTGTGTTTGGCCTTTTCAGCATGCAGGTTGTGGGCAGGTGCGGCCAGCATGAACAAGTCGGTAAGAAGAAGCATGTGACCGACCAACACGAGCAAATCATACAAGGACCAGAAAACCTTCAGGGTCATTACAAAACGTGATGTTCATAAGACAGGTAGTTCTACGCCGCTAAGACCATGTCATTGTCCAGAGAAAAGACCGTGACATGGTCTAGAGAAATGACCATTGCATGGCTTACAAAGCCCAGTTGCCAACCAGCATCCCCAAGCAGCCGGCATGCATGCTTAATCATTTGTTGGCCCACCACGTGCTACCAAACTCAAAATACTTGCGCTAGAAACTTTAAATGACGCAAACAATCGTGCATATATTCTATATTACATTTTCTTGACAACCGCACACCCTGGGAACGGGCAACACGAGCATCCGGCTCAAAGCAGTCCTCTCATCCCCATCAATAATCGACCTGCGTTTCTTGGCACATGAGAGGTTCATGTATGGATGATCCTCATTATGTATTGAATGGAGCCAGACTCGATTGATCTATCCTCCTCCTTAGGACTGACTAGCGTATTAGGTACAACCGCGGGGGGTCGCCTTTCGTCAGGCCGGCTGACAAATACTGCAACTACCTGTCATTGTTCCATCCTTTGGGGATTCGCCTGCCAAAAGGCCATTATGGCTTTCCGCGTTGGGAACCTAAACAAGGTTTAACTATGCCCTTCTTGTCGCATCTTCTGCTACACAGTCAGGGATGAAAGTTTGACTATGGTGCCTACAAATGGTCTTGACGACCACGCATCGGCTTGCGAATCACATATCTGTACACATGGTCGTACCGGACGCGTGTGAGAACAAAGCAACAAATGGCTATTCTACATTGGTAACCCGTGGAAGGTTTAGCCACCTGCCCTTCTTGTTCCATTTTTCGGTACACAACCAACGATGAGACTAGCCACAATGGGTAGTAACATAGAGTAGTAACATGGGCATGTTACTACTCTATGTTACTACCTCTATAGTGGGAAGTAACATATATGTGGTAACATGCAATACTTCATTTATTATGCTATAGACTCATCTTGCCTTGATATGTATGATGTTACAGTAACTAGCTAAGTTACTAGAACCACCTCTCTCTTCATTAACTCATTGCCACATAGACAAATTTGCTGAGTTGGACTTGAAGTTACTGCTGAAGTTACTCCCACTATGGCTAGTCTGAAATGGTGCCAGTGATATTTTCAACAAAAACATGTAGCAGCATGGTGTTCTTTTTAAACGAGACCACAATTATGGTGGTGTTTGACAATTTACTCCAAGAAAAATATAGTCTGCTTTATAGAAACATTGTAAAGCATGGTCATCAATGCAAAAACTCGCTCCTTAGAACTTCTTAGTACAGGTCCAATATCAACATAATTCACAAGTGCACTACTAGACTACATGCAGATCAGAAGATGTAATAACCATAAACAAACCACATATTTCTCCCCGCTATCGACGCCAACACCGCCACCACTCGAGATCAGATTATTCGTCATCACTTAGATAAATGAAGGAGAACTCCGTATTAGCATGACCACTGTCATACCCCATTAGACAAATAGGGTGCTTCAGTGCATGCATTCCTTGATTTTTGCACGTGTCGCAGTGACCTAAACAAAGATCAAAATTGTAATTTTGCAGCAAGCAAACTAAACATGGCTCATATTTAATTAGAACAAAAGAGAAGACAACAAGGGCACATACCATCATCATACGAACTTAGTTCGTAGCAGGAATAATATTTTCTTCCATAGATCTCTTTCACTTCAGCAAAATAGGGCATGGATGACCAATCGCCTTCTGACTTCTTCATCTTAACGGTGAAGTTGAAGTGATGGAAGGGATGGCCATCACTCTCCATGCTAAAGCACTAAATAGCAGAAAACCGCACGTACTTTGAATTGGCTCTTTCCTTCCTTGTACTTCTCAAAAGCAAACATGACTTCCTCACCCATCCACTTTTTACCATTCTCAATGATTTCTTTAGTAGACACTTCACCCCTGCAACAATACATTAAAATTGTTGCATGCTTCAAAATCTTATATGAAAATCATATCGGAACATACTGCGCTATATTCTCTCTTGGAGAGGCAAAGTACTCAAGGACTTTAGAAGCTTCAAATGCCCCTTCTGATGCCAAAAATGCTTGAGCATCCAGTTTATGTTGGGTCGGGTTACTAAAGCCATGTTTAGCGGCAATCATAGCCTCCACCATACAAGTGTATGTATGTTCTTCCAAGTGCTTATGTATATCACGACATGTTTGTGCCCTGAATCAGAAAAAACCCAAAGGATCAACAAAATGTAGAATAATGCCACACACATGAGCCTAAGAAGCAATATACAACAAACATTATGCCATGCGTTAAATAGCGTTGAACTCCATATATGTATACACTGTTCTCTAAAGTGCAAGTGCAATGAGTAATTTTTTAATTAATTGTGCCATTAAATGATCAATATATTGATCATGAGTCCTGATCACGTACGCCCACTTCAGGTTGTGTGCAATGAGTAAATTTTTAATTAATTATGCCATTAAATGATCAATATATTAATCATGAGTCCTAATCACGTACGCGCACTTCAGGTTGTCTAGTAACAGTAACCAGGTTGTCTAGTACTCCCTCCATTTCAAAATACTCTAGTTGTGTAGGTTTGTACTAAGTCAAACTTATGTAAGTTTGACCAACTTTATAGAAAAGATTGGTAATATCAACAACATCAAGTATATATATAATATGGAAACATATGCTATGATGAATCTAATGAAGCTAATTTGGTGCTGTTTTCTTTAGCCTGTGAGTGGAGCAAGATTTTTTTTTCTCCAAGGCCAAGATCCGGCTTCACGCGGCTCACCTTGTGATCCTCCATTTGGATATTGCACAGGAGAGTAGGACCCTTTCCCCGGCGGAACGGGACCTTCGTGCTAGACTCAAGCGAAGAGTGGTTAGCTTGGCGGTCCTTGATCGGGCTCTAAAACACCAGTGTGCTAGGTTGACAAATCTGAGGGAGGGTGATGCCAACACCAAATTCTTCCACCGTCGCATCAATGCCCGTAGGCGAAAGAATCACATTCACCGGTTAAGGCATGCACAGGGTTGGGTGACCGAGCACAAGGAAAAGGAGAAGATCATCCACAACCACTTCTCCGAGGTCATGGGTCGGGCAAGCACGAGCAACAACGACTTCAACTGGGAGGAGCTGGGCATCGAGAGCCATGCTTTGCAAGACCTCGACTCTACCATCACCGAGGAGGAGGTTTGGGAGGCTATAAAGGAGATGCCAAATGATAAGGCGCCGGGTCCGGATGGTTTCACGGGGATGTTCTTCAAGAAGTGTTGGGGAATCATCAAGCATTCGATCATGAGGGTCATCCAATGCTTCTATTCATTGCACACCTTCGACCTTCAATGGCTAAATTTTGCCAATGTGGTTCTACTGCCGAAAAAGGATGGCGCGGAAGACATCTCTGATTATAGACACATTAGTCTCATCCACGCTGTCGCTAAAATCATTGCCAAGATTCTCTCACTTCGACTTGCCCCCCACATGGATGACCTTGTTTCCAACGCCCAGAGTGCATTCATCAAAAGGCGAAGTATCCACGACAACTTCATGTATGTTCAGAATTTCGCCCGACGTCTACACAAATGCAAAACACCCGCTCTCCTCTTCAAGCTTGATATAAAGAAGGCATTCGACTCAGTCAAGTGGGGATACTGCCTCGAGCTTCTCCAACGGTTGGGATTCCCCCCAAAATTTCGGGCTTGGATTGCCCGCTGTTATCATCTTCATCATCCCGGATTATGTTAAATGGGTTGCCTGGTCCACCGGTCAAGCATGGTCGCGGATTCCGTCAGGGAGACCCCATTTCCCCCCCTCCTCTTCATCCTTGCGATTGACTCCTTGCATAAGATCCTTGACTTGGCGACGAGGAAAGGGCTCCTCCACAAGATCCGTGGTCGTGAGTCCATGGTACGTACCTCCCTCTATGGGACGATGCGGCGGTCTTTGTGGCTCCCATCAAACGGGACATAAAAAATCTCGCCTCTATCCTGAGAGGCTTTGGGGACGTGACGGGCCTTTGCTCCAACTTCCAAAAAATCTCGGTTGTGCCTATTCGTTGCAACCACCTTGACCTTGAGAAAATCCTTCAGAGCATGCCGGCAACACGGGCCACTTTTCCCATTAAATACCTTGGCCTCCCACTTTTAGTTTGGCAACTTAAGAAGATGGATTTCCAATACCTTGAGGATAAGGCGGCCAGAAAATTGGTTTCCGGGGAGGGCCAAAACATCACTACCATCGGTCGTACGACTCTTGTTAGGTCGGTCATCTCCTCACAAGCGGTGTTCTCCATCACGCCCCTCGTCGTGCCTCAAGGTTGCCTCGATAGCCTTAACAAAATTGAGAGGGCTTTCCTTTGATCTGGTGCAGACAAGACAACGGGAGCCAAATGCAAGGTCAACTGGAAGGTGGTTTGTAGACCAAAAGAATACGGTGGCCTGGGGGTGCTCAACACCGACAAATTTGCACGTGCTTTGCGGCTTCGATGGTTGTGGTATGAATGGAGCGAGCCCCGCAAATTATGGCTTGGCCTGGGAAACCCCTGCACCGTCGAGGACTTCGAGCTTTTCTATGCTTCTACGACTATCACGGTGGGAGATGGTGCCAAAACGCCTTTTTGGGACTCCCCATGTCTCCTTGGTCGCAAACCTAAGGATATTGCACCGCTCATCTTCGAGGCCTCGAAAAGAAAGAGTTGGAAGGTCCGTGAGGCCCTCAAGGGGAATGCTTGGATACTCAAGATCAACCAAGTCACGGTTGTAACGGCAGCCCACATTCGGGAATTTTTTCACTCTTTGGATGCTCCTGAATGATGTCCACCTTCATGAGCAAATCGAAGATACCACCATCTGGAAGCAAGCGAACGACGGGATATACACGGCGGCCACTGCGTACAAGGCTCAATTCCTAGGCTTGACTCTTTCCCCCTTGGACCGTATGGTTTGGAAGGCATGGGCACCTCCAAAGGTTAAATTCTTTGCGTGGTTGGCAATACAAGATAGGATTTGGACCGCCGATCGTTTACAGCGACGAGGTTGGCCAAATTGTGGCCTCTGCAAACTTTGCAATAGGGAGCAAGAAACGGGTGCCCACATTTTCTTCAAGTGCCGCTTTACAATTCGGATATGGAAGTCTCTCATTGAGAGGCTTGGTCTCGCGCACATAGATACATCCGAGTGGCACACGGATGAATCCGTCTACAAATGGTGGGATAAGAGAACCGACAATCGCAATCCCAACCAGCAAGCTTCGACCTCTCTCACCATGCTTGTCTCCTGGACCATTTGGAATGAAAGAAATGCACGGGTGTTTCATCATAAGAGTGCGCCAACGACCATTCTTTTCACTGCCATTGTCGATGAGGCCAAGCTTTGGGTGACCGCGGGTGCAAAGAAATTAGGGGATATTTTTATGGGCGAGTAATTGTCTTGCCGTATTTGTGGGTGTTGTAAAACTCTAAACTCTATTCTCTTCTTATTTAATTGATGAGGCAAATCTTATGCCTCCGTTTCAAAAAAAAAAAAAAAAAAATTGGTGTTGTATTTCTTGGTATATATTTTTCCTATAGAACTTGGTCAAACTTAAAGATAAGACTTGAGACAAACCTAAAACTCTCAAGTATTTTAGAACAGAGGGAGTAACAATTTGTTGCGGAATGTAGTAATTTCAAAAATTTCCTATGCACATGCAAGATCATGGTGATGCATAGCAACGAGAGGGGAGAGTATTGTCCACGTACCCTCGTAGACCGTAAGCGGAAGCGTTATGACAATGCGGTTGATGTAGTCGTACGTCTTCACGATCCGACCGATCCAAGTACCGAACGTACGGCACCTCCGAGTTCAGCACACGTTCAGCTCGATGACGATCCCCGGACTCCTATCCAGCAAAGTGTCGGGGATGAGTTCCGTCAGCACGACGGCTTGGTGACGATGATGATGTTCTACCGGCGCAGGCCTTCGCCTAAACTCCACGACGATATGACCGAGGTGGAATATGGTGGAGGGGGGCACCGCACACGGCTAAGGAACGATCTTGAAGATCAACTTGTGTGTCTGTGGGGTGCCCCCTGCCCCCGTATATAAAGGAGTGGAGGAGGGGAGGGCCGGCCCTCTCTATGGTGCGCCCAAGGGGAGTCCTACTCCCACCGGGAGTAGGATTCCCCCTTTCCTAGTCCAACTAGAAATTCTTCCAAGTATTAGGAGTACGAGACAAGGAAGGGGGAGGGAGAAGGGAAGGAAGGAGGGGGCGCAGCCCCTCCCCCTAGTCCAATTCGGACTAGACCTTGGGGGGGGGGGGGCGCGGCCTGCCCTAGGCAGCCCCTCTCTCTTTCCCGTGTGGCCCAATAAGGCCCAATACTTCTCCCCCGTATTCCCGTAACTCCCTGGTACTCCGAAAAATACCCGAACCATTCGGAACCTTTCTGAACTCCGAATATAGTCGTCCAATATATCGATCTTTACGTCTCGACCATTTTGAGACTCCTCGTCATGTCCCCGATCTCATCCGGGACTCCGAACTCCTTCGGTACATCAAAACTCAGAAACTCATAATAAAACTGTCATCGAAACCTTAAGCGTGCGCACCCTACGGGTTCGAGAACAATGTAGACATGACCTAGAACTATTCTCGGTCAATAACCAATAGCAGAACCTGGATGCTCATATTGGCTCCTACATATTCTGCGAAGATCTTTATCGGTCAAACCGCATAACAACATACGTTATTCCCTTTGTCATCGGTATGTTATTTGCCCGAGATTCGATCGTCGGTATCCAATACCTAGTTCAATCTCGTTACTGGCAGGTCTTTTTACTTGTTATGTAATACATCATCTCGCAACTAACTCATTATTCACATTGCTTGCAAGGCTTATAGTGATGTGCATTACCGAGAGGGCCCAGAGATACCTCTCCGACAATCGGAGTGACAAAACCTAATCTCGAAATACGCCAACCCAACATGTACCTTTGGAGACACCTGTAGTACTCCTTTATAATCACCCAGTTACGTTGTGATGTTTGGTAGCACCCAAAGTGTTCCTCCGGTAAACGGGAGTTGCATAATCTCATAGTTACAGGAACACATATAAGTCATGAAGAAAGCAATAGCAATATACTAAATGATCAAGTGCTAGGTTAACGGAATGGGTCATGTCAATCACATCATTCTTCTAATGACGTGATCCCATTAATCAAATGACAACACATGTCTATGGTTAGGAAACATAACCATCTTTGATTAGTGAGCTAGTCAAGTAGAGGCATACTAGTGACACTATGTTTGTCTATGTATTCACACATGTATTATGTTTCCGGTTAATACAATTCTAGCATGAATAATAAACATTTATCATGAAATAAGGAAATAAATAATAACTTTATTATTGCCTCTAGGGCATATTTCCTTCAGTCTCCCACTTGCACTAGAGTCAATAATTTAGTTCACATCGCCATGTGATTTAACATCAATATTCATATCTGTATATGATTAACACCCATAGTTCACATCGTCATGTGACCAACACCCAAAGGGTTTACTAGAGTCAATAATCTAGTTCACATCGCTTATGTGATTAACACCTAAAGAGTACTAAGGTGTGATCATGTTTTGCTCGTGAGAGAAGCTTAGTCAACGGGTCTGTCACATTCAGAGCCGTATGTATTTTGCAAATATTCTATGTCTACAATGCTCTGCACGGAGCTACTCTAGCTAATTGCTCCCACTTTTAATATGTATCCAGATTGAGACTTAGAGTCATCTGAATCGGTGTAAAAGCTTGCACCGATGTAACTCTTTACTGCGGGCTCTTTTATCACCTCCATAATCGAGAAATATTTCCTTAGTCCTCACTAAGGATATTCTTGACCGCTGTCTAGTGATCTACTCTTAGATCAAAATTGTATTCCTTTCTCAAACTCAGAGCAAGGTATACAATAGGTCTGGTTCACAACATAGCATACTTTATAGAACCTATGACTGAGGCATAGGGAATGACTTTTCATTCTCTTTCTATTTTCTGCCATGGTCGGGTCTTGAGTCTTACTCAAATTCACACCTTTGCATCACAGGCAAGAACTCCTTCTTTGACTGTTCCATTTTGAACTATTTCAAAAATTTATCAAGGTATGCACTCATTGAAAAATCTTATCAACCGTCTTGATCTATCTATATAGATATTGATGCTCAATGTGTAAGCAGCTTCACCGAGGTCTTGCTTTGAAAAACTCTTATTCAAGTATCCTTTCATGCTATCCAGAATTTCTATATCATTTCCAATCAACAATATGTCATCCACATATAATATTAGAAATGCTACAGAGCTCCCACTCACTTTCTTGTAAATACAGGCCTTTTCAAAAGTCTGTATAAAACCATATGCTTTGATCAACTCATCAAAGCGTATATTCCAACTCCAAGATGCTTGCACCAGTCCATTGATGGATCGCTGGAGCTTGCACATTTTGTTAGCACCTTTAGGATTAACAAAACTTTCTGGTTGCATCATATACAACTCTTCTTTAAAAAAATCCATTAACGAATGTAGTTTTGACATCCATTTGCCAAATTTCATAAAATGTGGCAATTGCTAACATGATTCGGACAGACTTTTAAGCATCGATACGAGTGAGAAAATCTCATTGTATTCAACATCTTGAACTTTGTCAAAAACCTTTTTCGACAAGTC
This sequence comes from Triticum aestivum, assembly GCF_018294505.1. Taxonomy (NCBI): domain Eukaryota; kingdom Viridiplantae; phylum Streptophyta; class Magnoliopsida; order Poales; family Poaceae; genus Triticum; species Triticum aestivum. The sequence continues at coordinate 110,843,417 of NC_057801.1, read as the reverse complement.
TAGCTTTGTAGATAGTAACACTACTATCAGCGTCCGTCTTCCTCTTGAAGATGCATTTAATCTCAATGTCTCGCCGATCATTGGGCAAGTCAATCAAAGTCCATACTTTGTTTTCATACATGGATCTTATCTCAGATCTCATGGCCTCAAGCCATTTTGCGGAATCTGGGCTCACCATCGCTTCTTCATAGTTCGTAGGTTCGTCATGGTCTAGTAACATAACTTCCAGAACAAGATTACCGTACCACTCTGGTGTGGATCTTACTCTGTAAGACCTATGAGTTTCTGTAGTAACTTAATCTGAAGTTTCATGATCATCGTCATTAACTTCCTCACTAATTGGTGTAGTAGTCACAGGAACAGATTTTTGTGATGAACTACTTTCAAATGAGGGAGCAGGTACAGTTACCTCATCAAGTTCTACTTTCCTCCCACTCACTTCTTTCGAGAGAAACTCCTTCTCTAGAAAGGGTCCATTCTTAGCAACGAATGTTTTGCCTTTGGATTTGTGATAGAAGGAGTACCCAATAGTTTCCTTTGGGTATTCTATGAAGACGCACTTCTCCGATTTGGGTTCGAGCTTACCAGGTTGAAAACCTTTTTAATATAAGTATCGCAACTCCAAACTTTAAGAAACGACAGCTTATGTTTACTTCTAAAGCATAGTTCATACGATGTCGTCTCAACGGATTTAGATGGTGCCCTTTTAACGTGAATGCAGCTGTCTCTAATGCATAACCCCAAAACGATAATGGTAAATCAGTAAGAGACATCATAGATCGCACCATATCCAATAAAGTGCGGTTACGACGTTCGGACACACCATAACGTTGTGGTGTTCCAGGTGGCGTGAGCTGTGAAACTATTCCACATTGTTTTAATTGAAGACCAAACTCGTAACTCAAATATTCGTCTCCGCGATCAGATCGCAGAAACTTTATTTTCTTGTTACGATGATTTTTCCACTTCACTCTGAAATTCTTTGAACCTTTCAACTATTTCAGACTTATGTTTCATCAAGTAGATATACCCATATCTGCTCAAATCATCTTGTGAAGGTCAGAAAATAATGATACTTGCCACAAGCATCAACACTCATTGGATCGCATACATTGGTATGTATTATTTCCAATAAGTCAGTAGCTTGTTCCATTGTTCCGGAGAACGGAGTTTTAGTCATCTTGCCCAAAAGGCACGGTTCGCAAGCATCAAATGATTCATAACCAAGTGATTCCGAAAATCCATCTTTATGGAGTTTCTTCATGCGCTTTACACCGATATGACCCAAACAGCAGTGCCACAAATAAGTTGCACTATCATTATTAACTTTGCATCTTTTGGCTTCAACATTATGAATATGTGTATCACTACGATCGAGATACAACAAACTATTTTCATTGGGTGTATGACCATTGAAGGTTTTATTCATGTAAACAGAACAACAATTTTTCTCTGACTTTAAATGAATAACCGTATTGCAATAAACATGATCAAATCATATTCATGCTCAACGCAAACGCCAAATAACATTTATTTAGTTTTAACACTAATCCCGAAAGTATAGGGAGTGTGCGATGATGATCATATCAATCTTGGAACCACTTCCAACACACATCGTCACTTCACCCTCAACTAGTCTCTGTTTATTCTGTAACTCCTGTTTCGAGTTACTAATCTTAGCAACCGAACAAGTATCAAATACTCAGGGGCTACTATAAACACTAGTAAGGCACACATCAATAACCTGTATATCAAATATACCCTTGTTCACTTTGCCATCCTTCTTATCCACCAAATATTCAGGGCATTTCCGCTTCCAGTGACCATTTCCTTTGCAGTGTTAACACTCAGTTTCAGGCTTTGGTCCAGCTTTGGTCTTCTTCACGGGAGTGACAACTTGTTTGCCATTCTACTTGAAGTTTCCCTTTCTTTTCCTTTGCCCTTTTCTTGAAACTAGTGGTCTTGTCAATCATCAACACTTGATGCTCTTTCTTGATTTCTACCATCGTCGATTTCAACATTACGAAGAGCTCGGGAATCATTTTCGTCATCCCTTGCATACTATAGTTCATCACGAAGTTCTAGTAACTTAGTGATGGTGACTAGAGAATTCTGTCAATCACTATCTTATCTGGAAGATTAACTCCCACTTGATTCAAGTGATTGAAGTACCCAGACAATCTGAGCACATGCTTACTAGTTGAGCAATTCTCCTCCATCTTTTAGCTATAGAACTTGTTGGAGACTTCATATCTCTCAACTCGGGTATTTGCTTGAAATATTAACTTCAATTCCTAGAACGTCTCATATGGTCCATGACGTTCAAAACATCTTTGAAGTCCCAATTCTAAGCCGTTAAGCATGGTGCACTAAACTATCAAGTAGTCATCATATTGAGCTAGCCAAACGTTCATAATGTCTGCGTCTGCTCCTGCAATAGGTCTGTCACCTAGCGGTGCATTAAGGACATAATTCTTCTGTGCAATAATGAGGATAAACCTCAGATCACAGATCCAATCCGCATCATTGCTACTAACATCTTTCAACACAATTTTCTCTAGGAACATATCAAAATAAACATATGAAAGCAACAAGGCAAGCTATTGATCTACAACATAATTTGCAAAATACTACCAGGACTAAGTTCATGATAAATTTAAGTTCAATTAATCATATTACTTATGAACTCCCACTTAGATAGACATCCCTCTAATCCTCTAAGTGATTACGTAATCCATATCAACTACACCATGTCCGATCGTCACGTGAGATGGAGTAGTTTCAACGCTGAACATCAATATGTTGATCATATCTACTATATGATTCACGCTCGACCTTTCGGTCTCCGTGTTCCGAGGCCATATCTGTATATGCTAGGCTCGTCAAGTTTAACCCGAGTATTCCGCGTGTGCAACTATTTTGCACCCGTTGTATTTGAACGTAGAGCCTATCACACCCGATCATCACGTGATGTCTCAGCACGAAGAACTTTCGCAATGGTGCATACTTAGGGAGAACACTTCTTGATAATTAGTGAGAGATCATCTTAAAATGCTACCATCAATCAAAGCAAGATAAGATGCATAAAGGATAAACATCACATGCAATCAATATAAGTGATATGATATGGCCATCATCATCTTGTGCTTGTGATCTCTATCTTCGAAGCACCGTCGTGATCACCATCGTCACCGGCGCGACACCTTGATCTCCATCGTAGCATCGTTGTCGTTACGCCATCTATTGCTTCTACGACTATCGCTACCGCTTAGTGATAAAGTAAAGCAATTACAGGGCGTTTGCATTTCATACAATAAAGCGACAACCATATGGCTCCTGCTAGTTGCCGATAACTTCGGTTACAAAACATGATCATCTCATACAATAAAATATATCATCACGTCTTGACCATATCACATCACAACATGCCCTGCAAAAACAAGTTAGACGTCCTCTACTTTGTTGTTGCAAATTTTACGTGGCTGCTACGGGCTTAGCAAGAACCGTTCTTACCTACGCATCAAAACCACAACGATAGTTCGTCAAGTTAGTGCTGTTTTAACCTTCGCAAGGACCGGGCGTAGCCATACTCGATTCAGCTAAAGTGAGAGAGACAGACACCCGCCAACCACCTTTAAGCACAAGTGCTCGTAACGGTGAAACCAGTCTCGCGTAAGCGTACGCGTAATGTCGGTCCGGGCCGCTTCATCTCACAATACCGCCGAACCAAAGTATGACATGCTGGTAAGCAGTATGACTTGTATCGCCCACAACTCACTTGTGTTCTACTCGTGCATATAACATCAACGCATAAAACCTAGGCTCGGATGCCACTGTTGGGGAACGTAGTAATTTCAAAAATTTCCTACGCACACGCAAGATCATGGTGATGCATAGCAACGAGAGGGGAGAGTATTGTCCACGTACCCTCGTAGACCGTAAGCGGAAGCGTTATGACAACGCGGTTGATGTAGTCATACGTCTTCACGATCCGACCGATCCAAGTACCGAACATACGGCACCTCCGAGTTCAGCACACGTTCAGCTCGATGACGATCCCCGGACTCCGATCCAGCAAAGTGTCGGGGATGAGTTCCGTCAGCACAACGGCGTGGTGACGATGATGATGTTCTACCAGCGCAGGGCTTCTCCTAAACTCCGCGACGATATGATCGAGGTGGAATATGGTGGAGGGGGGCACCGCACACGGCTAACGAACGATCTTGAAGATCAACTTGTGTGTCTGTGGGGTGCCCCCTGCCCCCGTATATAAAGGAGTGGAGGAGGGGAGGGCCGGTCCTCTCTATGGCGCGCCCTAGGGGAGTCCTACTCCCACCGGGAGTAGGATTCCCCCTTTCCTAGTCCAACTAGGAATTCTTCCAAGTATTAGCAGTAGGAGACAAGGAAGGGGGAGGGAGAAGGGAAGGAAGGAGGGGGCGCAACCCCTCCCCCTAGTCCAATTCGGACTAGGCCTTGGGGGGGCGTGCGGCCTGCCCTAGGCAGCTCCTCTCTCTTTCCCGTATGGCCCAATAAGGCCCAATACTTCTCCCCCGTATTCCCGTAACTCCTTGGTACTCCGAAAAATATCCGAACCACTCGGAACCTTTCCGAACTCCGAATATAGTCGTCCAATATATCGATCTTTACGTCTCGACCATTTCGAGACTCCTCGTCATGTCCCCGATCTCATCCGGGACTCCGAACTCCTTCGGTACATCAAAACTCATAAACTCATAAGAAAACTGTCATCGAAACCTTAAGCGTGCGGACCCTACGGGTTCGAGAACAATGTAGACATGACCTAGAACTATTCTCGGTCAATAACCAATAGCGGAACCTGGATGCTCATATTGGCTCCTACATATTCTGCGAAGATCTTTATCGATCAAACCGCATAACAACATACGTTATTTTCTTTGTCATCGGTATGTTACTTGCCCGAGATTCGATCGTCGGTATCCAATACCTAGTTCAATCTCGTTACTGGCAGGTCTCTTTACTCGTTACGTAATACATCATCTCACAACTAACTCATTAGTCACATTGCTTGCAAGGCTTATAGGGATGTGCATTACCGAGAGGGCCCAGAGATACCTCTCCGACAATCGGAGTGACAAAACCTAATCTCGAAATACGCCAACCCAACATGTACCTTTGGAGACACCTCTAGTACTCCTTTATAATCACCCACTTACGTTGTGATGTTTGGTAGCACCCAAAGTGTTCCTCCGATAAACGGGAGTTGCATAATCTCATAGTTACAGGAACATGTATAAGTCATGAAGAAAGCAATAGCAATATACTAAACGATCAAGTGCTAGGCTAACGGAATGGGTCATGTCAATCACATCATTTTTCTAATGACGTGATCCCATTAATCAAATGACAACACATGTCTATAGTTAGGAAACATAACCATCTTTAATTAGTGAGCTAGTCAAGTAGAGGCATACTAGTGACACTATGTTTGTCTATGTATTCACACATGTATTATGTTTCCGGTTAATACAATTCTAGCATGAATAATAAACATTTATCATGAAATAAGGAAATAAATAATAACTTTATTATTGCCTCTAGGGCATATTTCCTTCACAATTATCGATTATACATCCAACACATGATTAGTACCAAAAACAGTTACCGGGTTATATATCCAATACACGGTTACCAACAAAATATCAAGTTATCCGGAATATGTAGTGATAGTTACTAGAATATGTAGTAATCCTTCCGTTCCATAATTCTTGTCGTGGTTTTAGTTCAAATTTTGAACTAAAACCACGACAAGAATTATGCAACGGAGGGAGTAATAGTTACTGAGTTTTACAAACAAAATTGTATAAACATTTTTGTAATTCAAAAAGAACTAACGAACACTCCTAGGAATCTAGCATTGTTTGTATCTTATGAATGGACAATAACAAGTTATCCGGTGAGAGAAACTAGGTTGTCAAATTCTCCCTCCCAGACCCACTTACACTTTGAGAGAAACATCACATGCCATCATTTTAGGAAGGGGAAGGACATAACCTGTAACAATGATATAGATTTTCATAATCAAGCAAGACTACCTTGGTTGTCAAAAATAAAATCGCAATCTCACACCTCCTAATCCTTCATCAAAATAAATGAAAGCTCCAAGATGTGCAGGAAGCAAGTGCCAGGGACGGTGACACAGGAACCTCCGGACATCCATGAGCCATAGTGCTTGGTCGTAACTGAGCTGATATGGTAGGAACGGAAGAGACAAAGTAGAGCATGGAGGGTGGTGGTCTAGTGGAGGATGACGATGGAGAGAGATTGGGTGAGTGAGGAGAATGTGTAGGTGGCTCCGTGCTTAGGGTGATTCAACAGTCTCAGCCTCTCAAGCGTAATTCCTTGATCCATGTTTGAATCAAGCAAGAAAGAACAAATATATTCCCGCACATATTCTCTCAGCTAGTATATGTCTGTACAGCCTCCCGCAACCATGGTGTCTGGCTATCTTCAATGCGGTAGTTATCTCATCGTGCATCTAGGTCTATACACCACACTGCACTAATGACACGTTGTTTTTTTGTTGTTTCCTTACTTGATCCATGCATATATAAACAAGTAAATTTGTGGCACTCTGAGGCGTCTTGCCACAACAATGCATTTAAGACGAACAAAAGAAAAATCATCATACATACCAAGGCTCTGATACATCTTTGAGCATCTGCTCAAAAATTTCAGAGCGAGCCTCACTGTCGTCGGCAGCGTAATAATCACACCATTCCTTGGACCTGGAGCAACAAAATGTCCACACAATTAGTGGTTATTCCAAAGCTATCATTTACTTGACATAAATAATCTTCTTCAACAATTTTTTGTGAAGTTGATGATGAATTAAGCATATTTGAATGATATCAAAACTCATGAAAGAATGCTACAGGTCCATTTTTATTGCTTTGAGGCTTCTAAATTGTAAATGGTACTCCCTTTGTCCCAAAATGCAAAGATCTTACATTTTGGGACGGTGGGAGTAACAAACAACACCATAAACCTATAGAGTAATAAAATCAATCAATAACTATTAACCCATGGTTCGAGCTGTGCAAAAAAGAGGGCAATGCAATACCTTTGAGTTGTGTTACATGCAGGAAGTGACTGACCGAGTGTCGGTGTTTTAAACTCCATGCTGCGCACCTCACTCGCATCCTCCTTAACCCTGAGCATACAGATAATCAAACCAATATGCTCATTAGCTAGTGACTATTATGTGGAGGTACTGCAATAATAACCAGACATTCTCATTTTTTATTTTAAGGAGCTCTGCAGAGACCAATGTGGTAACGTTGCAAAATAATATGGTGTATTTATTAGGGGCACACTTACAATGGAGCCATAACTGCAGGACCCTCAATGTCTCTCACCTTGCCAGCATTCTTCTCAACTCTGACCAAAATATGTTGGTTGGTGATTATAGAAGTGTGGGAATAATTACTATCATCTCTAAAATAAAGTAGCATTGCATACAATATTTTTTTAATGAGAACTGTAGTGCAAATAATAGCTAAAACAGATATTTGACATAAATAAACTTCTGTAACAAGTTTAATCAAGTTGATAAATCAAACATATTTGAATTATATGCAGAACACATGCAAATCATAATAAGCACCTGTCATTTCAACTAACCAAATCCCAATTAATAATAAGTTAATAACTAAACAATATTGCACCTATGAGTTAATTCAGGTAGATTTGTAACTATAGGTCCCTTAACGCCACTCAGCTTGCTAGCATTCTCCTCAACCCTGATGAAAACATGTTGGTTGATGACTATGGAAGTAAGGGAAAGAATTACTAGCTTCTTTAAAAGAAACTAGCAAAAAAAACTATTTATTCTATGAGAGTACATATAATAGCTAAAACAGATCCTTTATCAAATGCTCATGTAGAAAAGGCACACAGAGAATATGAGAAATAACTAAGACAATTTACAGTAGCTCATTCGGTGATGGTTCTTGTTCTCCTCTGCCACGGGACTGCCTGAGGCGGCCTGAATATAGAACACTTTCCCGAACATGGGTTGCATTTCCAGCTTGCCTGCAAGTATTGAATGGATGAATTCATCTCTCCAAAGAAAAGAAAAAGACCTTGGTTACCCAAAGGAACAACAGCGGCCCTCATGGCCACTCATGTGCGGTTGGTGTTACGAGTTACGACCTAGATCATTATTTTGTGCTTTATGGGCTTATAAAGTTAATTTGCTAAATGTAATAGCAGTAGATGCAAATCCCCTAGAAATATTATCTAGAAATTAAATGTCAATTCATAACGCCTACACATTGTGGCGCCACAGGCTCACAACACACTAATTACATATTGATCGGTTGCTAATTGCTCCATTATTCCATTCATGTATCACACTTGATTAATTTATATGTGTCATATGCCACATTTGCAAATTTATAACTTGTAAGTGGTAACAAGAAACAAGATAAACCTGGAGATTTAAAAAAGAAAAACAAATCGATATATTAAGCCATGGTTCTAAGGAGCTCCACGCATGTCAATGTAGATGTAGACAATTTGCAAAACTTATGCGTGTGTTAGCAATAAAAATTACTCAAGAGTTCCAAGATAGATTTTTCTAAATCTTGAAGGCGCATGAAGCTTTGTAGATTACACTTGCACATAATTCCATGGGAGAAAGCACCCATCATTCAAATTAAGAGAAGTAGCAGCATAAATTAGTCATACTTGTGAGTTGACTCAGGTGTAGGGTGTGATTGATCAAGTGTCAGGGCTTCAGACTCCCTGCTGCTGACCTCATCTGCATGCTCATCAACCCTAACCAAAACAAGCACGACAATATGCTCACTCATCACTAATTAGAAATGATGGGAGGTCCTGCAATGGCCAATAATGACCATGGCATTCTAGTTTGTCTACCAGGACTGAAGGTTAGTGTGAATATTAAACAACTAATATGTTACCGACTAGTAATAGGCACATTTGTGATAACCATAATGGAAACAAACAAAACAACAGCGAGAGTCACACTTACAGTAGCTTATCTGAAGTAGGTCTCCTGGATCTCCTGGGGCGATCTGAATAGAGAAGGCTCTGGTGAATACGTCCTCTCGTCGCTGCGGGTGACCTGCAAAGTTTGAAAGATCTGAAGTTAGGTTTGCTAAGATCTTATTGTTGTGTAGTTGGTAGGCTATCATCATCCCGTAATTATAGGAACAGCGATTGGTATGTATTTTAGCCTATTGTTGTAATACATAAGTGAGAAAGAGACCACCAAAACATTTACCCCCCGCACACATGTGCAACCTAACTAATCTGTTGGGGTATTGTAACGCTCCGGATTCGATGCGCCAGGTGTCTGCCAGTTATTCGTCGTAGTTGCCATGTCTTTTGCTTGCGTGTTGCATTTTGCCATGTCATTATCTGTATTTCATTCGCATGTTTTTCAACACTTGCATCCGTTCGGGGTCCTCTCGGTTCTCTCTGTTGTCCGTTCGGAGTCCAGACCTCTCGCGCACGCTCGTCACCCCTCTCAGACCTTGTTTTCGTGAGCGGGTTAAAAACGTTCTCGGAATGGACCAAGGTTTGCCGAGTGGCCTTGGTATAGCACCGGTAGACCGCCTGTCAAGTTTCGTGCCATTTGGAGTCCGTTTGATGCTCCAACAATTAACCGCGTAGCCCGAAACCCCTCTCTCTTTGCAGCCCAGCCCCTCTTCACCATAGCCCATTAGCCCATCCAAAACCCCTCCATGCTCTTGGTCGTTCGATCACGATCGTGTGGGCGAAAACCGCACCTCATTTGGACTCTCCTAGCTCCCAGAATCTATAAATATGCCCTCCCCTGAAAATCCCGCAGTCCAAAACCCTAAAATTCCCCTCCGCTGCCAGACACGTCCGGGCGACGCCGAACAAAGTCGCCGCCGCCCCGCAGCCTGTGGCTAGCCGCCACGTGGCCTCCCGCCGCCCTCCGCGCCGCTGGCCCGCCAGGCCCAGATCCGGCCACCGCGGCCCGGGTCCCCGCGCCGCCGCCTCGCGCGGGCGCCCGCCTCCGCGCCCGGGGTTCCTCGCCGGATCTGGCGCTCGCCTCCGCCGCCGCCCTGCCGGCGCCTCCCCGCCGGCCGCCGCCTCCTCGCCGGCCGTCGACCCTGCTGTCCTTGCCGACCCCGCCAGCCGCGCCTCACCGACCCCGTCGCCTCGCCGGCCTCGGGCACCGTGCCCCCGCTGTCAGCCGCGCCCCCGCGCCCCGATCCGCGCTGCCTGCGCCAACCCCGCCGCCTCGCGGGAGCTCGGAGCTCGCCGCCGGCCTCCCTCCGGCCAGATCCGGTCGCCCCGGACCGGATCCGCCCCGTCGCCCGCGCCCGGACCCACTTCGCCTCCGACCCGACCCGCGAGCCCCGTTGACCTTCGCGATGGTATAATTTTCACCAAGTCCGGGAGATCCCTGTTATTTTCGTGCCATGTTCATCATATCATATCTCCGTGTTCGTTGATCCAAATGATGCATATGATATATCAAAATGTTCGTCATGAGATGCTCTACATTTAATTCCATTGTGACATGTTTGTTTGAGTCCATCTTGATGCCTGAATCATCGTTGCAAGAGTGCTATATGATGTTAATCTGTTGAAACTGTTATAACTTGATGATTTGTTATTTTTGTTGCATTTGATGTGTGCATCCTATGAGCATTAAATCTACATGTGTTTTGAACTATGACAATGCCGTCTTTACAGGGGTGCTATCCATGTATTTTTGTGAGTTGTGTAGTGAGTGCATCAAGCTTGTTAAGTAGGGTACTTGTTGTTGCTGTTTTGCTTGTCTGGATCTATTATTTTGTGATGCTATGTAAACCTGCTGCTACAAGTCATTCTATGCATAATCTGGAGATGTTCACTAAGGATGTTTTATTCTACATGTCATGCTTTATTTATCCATGCCCCTGGTTGCATTTATATCCTGCTTTAGCTTGTTGTAATCTTGCTCCAAAGTTGCTAAATAATGTTGTTGTCAGCCTGTTAACATTAAGTTCAGTTTTTTCCATGAGCTTTGCTCTTGTCATGCTTAGCTTCATAAACATGTATTCTTACTGTTGGTTGCCGTGTCATGCCATGTATTGCTCTGTGGTGAGTGGTACAAGCTCACCAACATACCTACTTATTGTTGTTCCTGCCATATTTGAATCTGTCATATAATTTGCCATGTTTACATGGGTGCCATCATATTTTCTGATCCTTTTTGGCTCATGGTCAATAAAGGACTTTTGTTCTATGCTTTTAGTAGTATCATGCCATGCCTTAAGTTTCTAAGATAAGTTCCTGTAGCATGTTGTTTGATAGCTCTAAACATTGCAACCTCATGTTATTTTTGTAAAGTCTGAAACTGTTATTATTTGCAATCTTGCCATGTCTTTTTAAGCATGTTCTAGTGATTTCTGGAGATAGCTCAGTGTTCATGTTTTGTTATGCTTTACCTGTACATCATGACCATGCCTTTTGTTTTCACGTTGGGATGTTGTAGCATGTTTTTTTGATGCTTGCTAGATGCATAGTTGTTGTTTTGGACAGCTTGACCTTTAAACTTGTATAGAGTTTATGTGTTGAATCGTTGCTCCGTTTTGAGTGTGCTCTATATGAAACTTGCTTAGTTTTGCATGTAGTTTCATGTTATCATGTTGCATCCATGTTTTGAGAGTGTTGGCTTTATGTTTGAATGCATTTTGCATCAATGCCATGTTTAACTTGTTTTGCTCATATCTTCTAGACCGTAGCTCCAAATCTAATAAACTTTATATGTAACTTGACTAGAATCTCGTGTAGATCATCTTGGTGCATCTTAACTTGCTGTTTAACAACTTTAACTACTGTATATTCAGATCTGGACCAATTTCAAAATTTGCATATGAGGACTTACCGGAATTGTTATATATTGTTTCCGGCCTCATTTAAACTTGTTTTGATGTGTTGTTCTTGTATGCATCATCTCTTGCCATGAGTAGCTTTATGTAGCCTTGTCTTGCATCATACTTGGTTGAGCATCATGTCATGTATATGTGTGGTGTGTTTACCATGTTGTGTGCTTCTTCTAGATAGTTCCCGTTTCGTTGCGATCGTGAGGATTCGTTCGTCTACGCTTGGTTCGGCTTCATCCGTTCGTCTTCTTCATGGACTCGTTCTTATTCCTAGCGGGATTTCAGGCAAGATGACCGCTACCCTGGATCTCACTACTATCATTGCTATGCTAGTTGCTTCGTTCTATCGCTTTGCTGCGCTACCTATCTTTTGCTCTTCAAGCCTCCCAAATTGCCATGCCAGCCTCTAACATTTTCACCCTTCCTAGCAAACCATTGCTATGCTATGTTACCGTTTTGCTCAGCCCTCTTATAGCGTTGCTAGTTGCAGGTGAAGTTGAAGATTGCCCCATGATGGACAGGATTATGTTGGGATATCACAATATCTCTTATATTATTAATGCATCTATATAATTGGTAAATGATGGAAGACTCGGCCTTATGCCTGCTGTTTTGTTCCACTCTTGCCGCCCTAGTTTCCGTCATATCGGTATTATGTTCCCGGATTTTGCGTTCCTTACGCGGTTGGGTGATTTATGGGACCCCCTTGACAGTTCGCTTTGAATAAAACTCCTCCAGCAAGGCCCAACCTTGGTTTTACCATTTGCCTCACCTAGCCCTTTTTCCCTTGGGTTTCCGGAGCCCGAGGGTCATCTTTATTTTACCCCCCCCCCCGGGCCAGTGCTCCTTCGAGTGTTGGTCCGAACTAGAGCCACTTGCAGCGCTACCTCGGGGAAACTTGAGGTCTGGTTTTAGTTGTACGTAGTGTTCATCGGTGTGCCCTGAGAACGAGATATGTGCAGCTCCTATCAGGATTTGTCGGCACATCGGGCAGCTTTGCTGGTCTTGTTTTACCATTGTCGAAATGTCTTGTAAACAGGGATTCCGAGTCTGATCGGGTCTTCCTGGGATAAGGTATATCCTTTGTTGATTGCGAGAGCTTATCATGGGCTAAGTTGGGACACCCTTGCAGGGTATAAACTTTCGAAAGCCATGCCCGCGGTTATCCGGCAGATGGGAATTTGTTAATGTCCGGTTGTAGATAACTTGACACCAGATCCGAATTAAAATGCATCAACCACGTGTATAGCCGTGATGGTCTCTTTTCGGCGGAGTCCAAGAAGTGAACACGGTTTTGGGTTATGTTTGACGTAAGTAGGAGTTCAGGATCACTTCTTGATCATTGCTAGCTTCACGAACGTTCTGTTGCCTCTCTTCTCGCTCTTATTTGCGTATGTTAGCCACCATATATGCTTAGTTGCTGCTGCAACCTCACCACTTTACCCCTTCCTTACCCTTTAAGCTTTGCTAGTCTTGATACCCATGGTAATGGGATTGCTGAGTCCTCGTGGCTCAGAGATTACTACAACAACAGTTGCAGGTACAGGTTATGCGATGATCATGACGCGAGAGCGATGCTTGCTTGCGTTGAGTACTTCTTCTGCTTCTTCGATCAGGGGATAGGTTCCAGGTCGGCAACCTGGGCTAGCAGGGTGGATGTCGTTTGAGTTTCTGCTTGTGTTGCATCCATAGTCGGATGATGCTCTTATGTATTGTGTTGTTGTATTCGCGTGGCATTGTATGCCTCTTGTATGTATCCTCATCTATTATGTAATGTTGATGTAATGATATCCACCTTGCAAAAGCGTCTTCAAGATGCGCTTCTATCCTTGGTGGGACCTTCGAGTTCCTTTAGGATAGAGTCGCATCTTAGGCGTGACAGGTATAATCATAATTAAAAAAAAATCATCTCTAAGCTGGTGTTGTATTGCCCTTATGATCAAAAGTTTCTTTTTTTAATGGCAATAGTTAGTTGCTCGTAGGTGCAAGAGGGGGGGGGAGCTCACACATAAGTATTGAATGAACAGTCTTCTCTGAACCATTTTTTCCGCTGAAACAAGACCGTGTTGCATTGTTGCAATGGCAAAATGACCCCCTTATTGCAAAAGCATCTCCGGCTCACTGTCGTGTCGTCGCCATTGCAACAAGACCCTTGTTGCAAAAGGATATCTGCCTCGCGGTCATGCCTGTTGCCATTGCAACAAGACCCTTGTTAAAAACCTTCATTGTAACAAGATCCTTGTTGCAAAAGGCATTGAAGAGCTCGCGGAGCTCTCAACATTGGTGGTGGGTGGGGAGCTCGCAACATTGATGAAGGGCGTCGAGAGGAGGAGGGAGAGGAGGACAAGCTTGAAGAGCTTGGGGATACTGAAGCCCGACTCATGTACTCTGTCCCGGCCTGGATCAGTGGAGGAGAGATCGGGGGGACAAGCTTGCAACAAAAGTATTGTTGTAGAACTCTTTGCAAGAGAGATTGTTGCGGAAACATTTGCAACGTTGGTTGTGCTGCGGAAATTTTTGCAGAACATCCGTATAATCATTTTTTTGCGAGAAAGGTCATGTTGCAGAAAATTTATGCAAACAACGATAGTGTTGCAAGAAATGTTACGTAGCCGCATCAGGGGCGGACCCAGGATTTGAAGAGTGTGTATTCAAAATTTTAAAGGACATATTTTTGCAATCGCAAGTTTCGGGTGCTAATTGTTAGAAGTAATGTTCATTGATACAAATTCATTATTCACAAAGATTCTCGCATTGCAAATCTACATTGCAAACTGCAAACAATATTAATGTATTAGACGACTTAGTAACTCAAGCAAATTCTCAATTTATCTTGTTTAAACAATACATGAATTCGTTGTAAAGTGCAAACAAATCAGAAATTTCAATATGCTAAAATATAAATCCAACCAGGAAAATAACTTGTTGCTATTGCTGTTTGTACACATGTGGGGAAGTGGACGCTGCATAGCAAGCAGAATGTGACCACAGTCTATCCTGATCCCGAGCATTGAGGTAGATAATTCGAGACGAATACCCCATGTCGCATACGAGATGTCTGCGCCGTGTTGCCACCCACCGGCCCATGGCCACGGCCGCGCCCGCACCTGTCGTGTGCGTCGTGCCCTGTCTAGCTGCGTCGCTGAGGTGCTGACGTGGAAAGACGACCTGCGATCAGAATTGGCGGTTCGGGGAGGCGGCACGCCCTTTGACCTGTCGTGTTCTCTTTTTATGAGGGAACCTGTCGTGTTCAGTACGGTTCAATCAGGCAGGCCGCAACTATTTTTTAATGGGGCGCGAGCATGGGATATAGCTACTGGGCCATGTCGGGTGACACCAGAACATGGGCTAAAAGGCTTGATAGGCTCTCATTTTGTCTTAGTTTCATTAATTTCCATATACATGTACATAATATACATTGTAGACATCAATTCTTTTGACAAAAATAATGGGTATTCAAGTGAATACCCATGAATTGAACTAGGCCCGCCTCTGAGCCGCATCACGTACTGGTTGCAGCTGAGTGCTCGAGGAGGCGATAGCCATGGACGCCGCTACCCCTCAGGGACGGTGGTGACGTGAAGATGGACCACGACGTAGCACACCACAAGTATAAAGTGACCTTGTATTTGAAGACGAATGGAGTACTTTTTATACAGTAGTACGTATAAAACTTAGAGAGAAGACAAGCCGATACACGTAGAAACGTCTACAACGAGCGGCTCCATGAGCCAATGCACGAAGAAAAAACAACGTCTCTCAACCTTGGTATAAAAGTTGAAACTAAAACGTGATGTAGTTTGGCAAGGAGGGAGTACCTTGGATTGGGGGCACGGATGCTGGAAGCAGTTGAAGGAGTTGGCGTTTGGTCCATAGCTGGTTGACGTGGAGCTCCATGACGACGACGACGAGGCCTCTGCTCCATCGATCGTTAGCCCGATGTGTTTCTATACCGAGATTAGTCGACGAGACGTACTTATCTCTGTATTATACAGACGGACAATCGAGATCGACATCGGACTTGTAAACCGACTCGAATTAAACCTGAAACCAATTTCAAAGCCACGTGGCTGTGGGCCGGCCCAGCAACGGTCGCCACTACGCCTCGCTCACTCGGTCAACCAGTTGACCCGTTGAGGGTTGACCATTGATTTAAAAATCGTAAATTTCAAAGGTCCATTGACTGTTGACTTGGCCGTTGATCTTTCAGAAAAAGTTCGTGTATTCCGTGAATTTGGAAAAAGTTCATGTGTTCATGAATTTTAAAAAGCTTGTATATTTAAAAAAAGACCGTGAATTTGAAAAACAACACATGCTCCGCAGGTTTGGAAAAATTCACAAATTTGAAGGAAAAAAATCCCGTATTTGATGGGGGAAAGCTCATGAATTTTAGGATCTTTTATAGAAATTTTCACAAAAATTAATTCGTTAGCAATAACTTGTCAGACCTCTTTGTTGCACTGCATATTCCCTTACGGGTTCGATAACCCAGGGTCACTCGTGGAAAAGGCACGAGAACATTCTGCTATCCAAACCGGACCGCGGAGGGCATCAATCACCTTTGTTGGCACCATTGTCGGGAAGGCGTTGTGTCACTAGTCATTGAAGTAGAGTTATTGTTAAAGTTTTTATTTGAGTTTTTGTTCTTGTCTTTTCTTTGCTTTTCTAGTTGCGGAAAAAAAATCAAAATATTATCATGGCACCAAGACTTGAATAATTTGCTGGCCCAAATGAGAACTTTATGCATGCAACATTCGGACTACCTGATGTTGCTGCCGAACGATATGAAATTAAGCCCCACTTAGTCACAATGGTTCAACAAGACTAATGTGAAAGCACTACATAAGAGGATGTAAGCATGCACTTACATAATTTTAATGAACTATGCGATATGACATGTATTAAATAATATGAACCACACGCTTTGAACTTGCGTCTATTTCTTTTCTCCCTGAGAGGAAAAGCAAAAGAACGACTTATAGCTTTTTGCCTAGAGGAAATACGACTTCATGCGCTGCATGTTGTCACAAATTATTATCTAGGTTTTGCCACCTGCTTATGTAACTTCGATCTTAAGAGGTTTTAGGCAGGAAGATCGCAAGTCACTAGCGCTTGCGTGGGATCGCGTAAAGGAGGCTATAAGAAACTGCCCCAACTATGGGACGGAAGAATGATTAATTCTTCATATATTTAACAATGCTCTTAATCCCATGTCGAAAACCATGTTTGATACAACTTTAGGAGGAATTATTATGGGAAGCCCTATTGAGAAGGCCAAGAAAGTTTATAATGATCGCATGAAGGAGACCACAAATATTGATGAATTAATCGACACCACATGAGATAAAGAAGAGGTAAACGAGAACTCCATTATCAATATCGAGGTTAATGATGTCAAGTTTATTGCTCACAACAGTTATAATCCTAATTGAAAAAATAAAGGGGATGCTCCATGCAGGAGCTCCTCCCGATGCATTTAATGCTCCTTCACATTCTCGCGCTCACGTCACAAGCTTCATGGACCGCGACAAACTATCCGCAACTTGGTGCTTCGTTCGTGTGGCTTTTTTTTGCATTGTTGGCTAAATAAACCTGATCTCAATTTTTTTTGGTGGGTATAAAAGAGTTCACAAATTTGAAAAATATTCATGAATCCAAAGAATGTTCAGAAGTCAAAAAAAATGATTTATAAAAAAAATGAAAATATAAAAAGCTGACTTCAAAAAATCATGATTTGAAGAAATGTTCACAAATAAAGTTCACAAATTTGGAAAATGTTTGCGAAATTAAAAAATGTTCACAAAAAAAGTTTTGAAAAATATTTGTGTTTTTTAAAAAGTTTTCAAATTTTATAAAAATATGAAAATTGAAAATTGAAAAACTAGCAATGCCCATGCTAGGGGTGTCCATCTTGCAAGGAAGGGGCGCGGGGGCGTAGTATCCCTCGAGGTCGACGTCACCGAAGCGGAGCCGCAACAAGTGGCTGACACCCCTCTAGCGCCGCAATCGCGTCGTTGCGGTGTCGGGCTCCAACCATGATGTCACGCAGTCCATGTCTAACATGGACCCCACCTCAAGCGCGACGCCCAGGCCATGGGCTCCGATGAGGAAGAGTAGGGCATGGAAGACAGCGGGGCCTCGTGTCCCATATGGTCCAGTCTGTGTCTCATTTCCTGCTCTTCCTTGTGGACGAGCAAACCTTTAAAATTTGTGGGTCTCACGACCACCGGATAGCATCACGGAATGGAACAACAAAGACGGGCGCCGGTGAAGCTTTAGACTAGGTTTTACATTGCATGTAATTGTATGAATTTGAAGGTTTGCTAATGAGGTACCCAGTTGTGAAAATGGACATTTGAGGGGTGACCGATCAATGTCCACGTCCGCGGACATTTGAGGGGTCGGATTAGCTCTGTGTGGCTATAGATGCACTCATGCCATCCAACCTTGGGCATACGTGTTCTCGTTGTTGGAAACACGACCAAGGACATTGGCGAGTATCACCAATGGGAGGGAGTCAGGGGCGATGACATCCGACATTGACATGTGGCCCCTAAGAACCAGACTGGTGAGTGAACACTTCAAAGATGTTAATTTCACCATAATCCTCACCCTAGCCTTCGGGGTCGCTCTTGGGCCGACTCCGAGGGCGTCACTAGCCGCCACCAAGAGAATCGGTTGCCACCACCAGAATCCTCGCCGCAATCGCCGAAGACCGTCCAATAGTGGACAACGGACGCGAGGCGCTCCTCTGTCCCCCTCTCAACCTTCCATTCCTCCATGGCTTCTGCGCTCCTTTGTCACCACGCTGATCTGGTGGCCAAATCCCTTCTCATGGTAGACTTAGCGGTAGCCATGAGAGGCTGACTTGATCATGGAGCCCATCCACAGGGTCATCTACACGTGAGGGTTGGATGGAACTTGCTCCTTCTTGCGCTAGTGGTTGGCCATGTCCGACTAGATCTGGCAACAAGCAGTCGAGCTCATGTCCCACGATGGTTAGAGGGGAAGCTGCCATGCCATGCGCACTATTGTCACAAAGGGATGCGAAAGCATTGCGACAGAACGACGACACATAGTCGGTGTTGGTCTCTATGGTGACAACTTCGGCCCACGATGACGGCCTCACTATGGATTGCGGTGTCCATCGAAAGGTCCTCATGAGGATTTCTCCCTCTAGAGCCGATGGTTGATTTCGGCAATGAGATGCAAAACTATGACGATAGTCTGACGCCAAGGGATGATTGTGCGGTGGCGGCGGTCGCACATCGCATGTAGCTGCTGGGATCGCGGAAAGTGCTGGTGACAACACATGAGCAACATCGATGGCGGTGGTACTTGAGCACCAGGGTGAAAGCCTTGGTCTGACCCTAGTTGGTTATACCTGGCAATGGCGATGCCTTTACGTCATTATCTTGCTGGAGGCAATGCTCGAAGATGCTCGGACTAGTTCTGCAGAATGAAAACCTAGATTCTGGCCTTGCATGGTTGGATCTAGTGATGACTGTGCTTGAGTGTCGCTCCCTTCATGAAGGTGTTGCTTTGAAGAACGTCATCATCCGTGTGGTTTAATGAGATGGATGGTGTGTATATAGTCATTGTTGTTGTAGTTTGCCGAGCGCGGATCTGATCGCTTAGGTTTTTTTTTGTTCTTTCCTCGCCTACACATAACTTTGCTTTTAAACGACTTTGCTATTTGTTGGTGTTTTTGTGTGTGCGCGTGTTGATGTTGAATGTGTGCATCCTAGCTATGCAAAGGTATGATGTGTGTTTATTGTGTTTGTATCCACTTGATGCTCCATTTTGAGTCAATAAAATCCGCCTTTTATTGGAAAAGAGCTATTTCACGCTCAAAGCATCTAGGCTACGGAACCGAAAGGATATAAATGGAACAACATGTCAAAATACTTTGACTTATAATTTTGGTCACTACATTTGTGGTTTCAAACTTTGACTTATAATTTTGGTCAACAAAATATGGGTTATATGTCAAAATTTATAAAAAAAATATGAAGTGGTCTTACATACAGAAATGGAGGGAGTACTTCCTCCGATTGGGTTTATAAGTCGGGCATGAGGGTTTTTAGGTCTTTGATTTGACTAACAAAATATGTATAATATGCTACAAAAATTACAATATTTGACAACAAATCTAAAGATACATAATTTTTATAGACTAACATGTTTCTCTATTCAAATTAAAATCAAAGATCTAAAAACGCGTACCCGACTTATAAACCCAACTAGAGGGAGTACATTCATTTTAAGATATTTTAACATGTGAGCCACCTAAAAGGACAAACGTGTTAATTTATAATAGCATTGTTTCTAAAAATATAATGCTTTCCTATTTTAGGTTCTACTACAGATTTGCCTTTCTTTTAGGTATCATGTATAAAAATATGGAAATTTACAGCTACATAGATCACAACCATGACACTTCAAAAATACAGGTAGAGCCCGGGATTCAAAAGGCATTTCCCACTCTATCTTCACCATCTGTGTTTATAAGTTCTGAAATCTTAAGAGTAAATGAGGCGGACGCGGGGGCAATGGTAGGAGGCAGCATACCGCGAGGTCTCCAGTGTCGACTACGCGACCGAGGACATCGGCGAGGATAGCTGATGGGAGGGCGCGATGGGATCAACGACATTCAATATGTGGCTGCCAAGAGCCTGAGACTAGTGAGTGAACACTACAAACATTTTTATTTCTCACTAACAAGTATTGGAAATTGATCACAGGTCATATAAATTGAGAGAAAAGGGGTAGTTTTGTTCCTACTTCAGTGCTTTGATCTGGAGCACACAAATCCAATGTCTGCCTCAAAGAATAGCATTGCTCTTTGCAAAAAGAAAGGAAGAATATCATTGTTCTTTACAAAAAGAAAGGAATGTGTTTTCTTAAACGAGACCACAATTGTGCTGGTGTTTGACAATTTACTTGGAGAAAAATAGTATGTTTTGTGCAACATTGAAAAGCACGGTCATCAAAGCAAAAACTCGCTCCTTAGAACTTCTTAGTACATGTCAAATATCAGTATAATTCACAACTGCACTACTGGACTACATGCAGATCAGAAGATGTAACCATAAACAAACCACATACTTCACACTGTTGTCGATGCAAACACCGTCACCACTCGAGATCAGATTATTCATCATCACTAAGATAAAGGAACGGGGACTCCATATCAGCATGACCACTGTCATACCCCATTAGACAAATAGGGTGCTTCAGTGCATGCATTCCTTGATTTTTGCACGCGTGGCAGTGACCTAAACAAAGATACATAGCTCAAGACATCAAAACATAATTTTGCAGCAAGCAAACTAAACACAAACCTTATTTAATTAGAATGGAAGAGAAGACAACATGGGCACATACCATCATCATGCGAACTTAGTTCGTAGCAGGAATAATATTTTCTTCCATGGATCTCTTTCACCTCAGCAAAGAAGGGCGTCGATGACGAATCGCCACCTGATTTCTCCATCTTAATGGTGAAGTTGAAGTGATGGAAGGTGTGATCACAGCTCTCCATGCTGAAGCACTGATGTTGAAGCTCATCTAGGCCATAATGCACCACGTCCTGAAAAAACACCTTATAACAAACTTGCTTTCAGTTAGGAGGACAAAATAGCAGAAAACCGCACGTACTTTGAATTGGCTCTTTCCTTCCTTGTACTTCTTAAAAGCCAACATGACTTCCTCGCCCATCCACTTTTCACCATTCTCAAGGATTTCTTCCGTAGACACTTCAGCCCTGCAACAATACATTAAATTTGTTGCATGCTTCAAAATTTATATGAAAATCATATCAGAACATACTGCGCTATATTCTCTCTTGTAGAGGCAAAGGATTGAGGGACTTCAGGAGCTTCAAATGCCCCTTCTGATGCCAAGAATGCTTGAGCATCTAGTTTATGCTGGGCCGGGTTGCTAAAGCCATGTTCAGCGGCAATCATAGCCTCCACCATACAAGTGTATGTATGTTCTTCCAAGTACTTCCGCATATCACGACATTTTTGTGCCCTGAATCATAAGAAACCCCAAAGGATGATCAAAAATGCAAAATAATACCACACACACATGAGCAGAACTAAGCACCATATACATATTGTTAAATAGCATTGAACTCCATATACATATAAACTCTTCTCTAAAGTGCAAGTGCAACGAGTAAAATTATAATTAATTATGCCATTAAATGATCAATATATTGATCGTGAGTCCTGATCACATATGTGCACTTCATCTTAAATGCGCCCAAAATTGCTGCATGCTCCATCTCGATCCGCGGTATAGCTTCTCCTCTGGAAACCGTCAACGCCACTTGATCTCATGGCCTCATGGGTACCTCACGAAGAGGAAGATGAGGAGGTTGTGGATTTGGCCAAAGTTTAGGTTCAGTGAACAGATGGGGCAGGCGGAGTTAATGGATGCTCCCGAGCCGGTGGCACATAATTTGCATCAACGGTCCATTCATTTGTACTGCTGACAAGCAAACGGCAATCTCCACATTTATATTGGACACAGGTGGGCCAGTCACTATAGTTTAAAGCCAACGCAATCTGAAATACGGGTGAGAATACAACCCCTAGCGGGAATCTTGGCACTGTCCAACAGTCCTGGTATGAGGATCATCTACACCTGAGAGCCAAATTGAATATCCGCCTAGTCGTCGTTTAGTTATGTGCTTCAGGAGAGTGAAATCCTCCTTAAACCTGATAATCCAGGATCTATGAGAGGGAGGGATCCGTCTGAAGCGCTTATTATTCCTATCCTTGCAAACACCCTACGTAGCCATGATAAAGATATCCATGAGCATGGGCCTATCCAATCTCAGTCTTGCAGCATGTATAAGTTCAAGCCTGGAACCAGCAAGAGGACATAACATTCCAAGTGAGGCCCAACAATAGGAGTTGCAGGGACACTGAAAAAAGTGGTGCCCCACTGTTTCCTCAGGAGGCACTGAACAAAGAAGGCAGGAAGATTGGGTGAAGGAGGAGAATGTGCAGATGGCTCTGTGCATGGGGTGATTTCAGTCTCAGGTGTGATTCGTTGGTTCCACACACGCCTCACAAGAAGACTAACAAAGCCAGTTAGATTCCACACACGCCACACACACCTCCACATATTCTCTCAGCTAGTATATGTCTGTACAGCCTCCCGCAGCCATGGCGTTTTTTTCGACAAAAGGAGAATTTTATTGGCTCAAAAAGGAGCATCAAGAGGATACAAACCCAAAGAGCACACCCCGGCCTCTGAATAGCTAGGATGCACACAGCCAACGCATGCATCCAAAAACACGTCGGCAAATAGCAAAGTCATACAAGACCAAAGCTACGTGTAGCCAAGGAAAAAAAGAAAAACCCAAAGCGGTTAGATTCATGATGTTTGGCTCTCTTCATTCTTTGGTGCGGTAGTTATCTCGTCGTGCATCTAGGCCTATACGCCACACTGCACTAATGACACGTTGTTTTGTAGTAGTTGTTGTTTCCTTACTTGATCCATGTATATATACAAGTAAAACTATGCTGCTCTGAGGCTTCTTGCTACATCAATGCATTTATAAGACTTACAAACTACAAAACAAATATAATATGAGACGAACAAAAAAATCATCATACATACCAAGGCTCTGATACATCTTTGAGCATCTCCTCAAAAATTTCAGAGCGAGTCGTACTGTCTGCAGCGTAATAATCACGTTTCCTGGACCTAAAGCAACAAAACGTCCTCACAATTAGTGGTTATTCCAAAGCTATCATTTACTTGATATAAATATAATCTTCTTCAACACTTATTTGTGAAGTTGATGAATGCATATTTGAATGATAGCAAAACTCATGAAAGAATGCTACAGGTACATTTTTATTGCTTTGAGGCTTCTAAACAGTAAATAGTAATATCTCTGTAAACAATACTATAAGGCGTTTTAGGTTGCTTACAGAGGGTGTAACAAACAACAAGATAAAGCTAGAGAGTTATTAAAAAATCAATCAATAATTATTAACCCATGGTTCGAGAGCTGTCCAAAAAGAGGCCAATGCAATACCTTTGAGTTGGGTTATTAAATGTAGGAAGTGACTGACCAAGTGTTACTGATTTAAACTCCCTGCTGCGCACCTCACTTGCATCCTCCTTTACCCTGAGCAGAAGATAATCAAACCAATATGCTCATTAGTTCACGACTATTATCATGGAGGTATTGCAATAATAACCAGGCATTCTCGCTTTTCGTTTTAAGGAGCTCTGAAGAAACCAATGTAGTAATGTTGCAAAATAAGAGGCACACTTACGGTGGAGCCTTAACTGCAGGACCCTGAATGTCGCTCGCCTTGCCAGCATTCTTCTCAACCCTGATCAGAACATGTTGGTTGGTGATTATAGAAGTGTGGTAATAATTACTAGCATCTATAAAAGAAACTAGCATTGCATCCAAAATTATTTCTTCTATGAGAATTGCAGTGCAAATAATAGCCAAAACAGATATTTGACATAAATAATCTTCTGTGACAAGTTTTATCAAGTTGATGAATCAAACATATTTGAATGATATGCAGAATGGATGCAGGTTATAATAAGCACCTGTCATTTCAACAAACTAAAACCCAATTAATAATTAGTTAATAACTAAACAACAATATCGTACCTATCAGTTAATTCAGGTAGATCTGTAACTGTAGATCCCTCACTGCTGCTCACCTTGCTAGCATTCTTCTCAACCCTGATGAAAACATGTTGGTCGGTGACTATGGAAGTAAGGGAAAGAATTGCTAGCTTTTTAAAAAGAAACTAGCAATAAAAACTTTTTATTCTATGAGAGTACAGATAATAACCAAAACGGATCCTTTATCAAATGCTCATGTAAAAAGGCACACAGACAATATCAGAAATAACTAAGAAAATTTATGGTAGCTCATTCGGTGATGGTTCTTGTTCTCGTCTACCATGGGGCCTCCTGAGGCGGCCTGAATATAGAACACTTTGCCGAACATGGGTTGCAGTTCCAGCTTGCCTGCAAGTATTGAGTGGGTGAATCCATCTCTCTAAAGAAAAGAAAAAGACCTTGGTTACCTAAAGGAACAACAACACCCCTCATGGCCAGTCATGTGCCAGTGGTGTTACGAGTTACAACTAGATCAATATTTTGTGCTTTATGGGCTTAAATTTAATTTGCTGAATGTAATAGCAGTTGATGCAAATCCCCTAGAAATATTATCTAGAATTAAAATGTCAATCCATAACGCCTACACATTGTGGCGCCACAGGCTCACAACACACTAATTACATATTGACCGGTTGCTAATTTCTCCATTATTCCATTCATGTATAACACTTGATTAATTTATACGTGTCGTATGCTACATTTGCAAATTTTTAACTTGTAAGTGCTAACAAGAAACAAGATAAACCTGGAGATTTTAAAAAGAAAAATAAATCAATATATTAAGCCATGTTTCTAAGGAGCTCCACACATGTCAATGTAGATGTAGACAATTTGCAAAACTTATGCGTGTGTTAGCAATAAAAATTACTCAAGAGTTCCAAGATAGATTTTTCTAAACCTTGGAAGCGCATCAAGCTTTGTAGATTACACTCGCACAGAAATCCATGGGAACAAGCACCCGTCATTCAAATTAAGAGAAGTACCAACATAAAATGGCCATACCTGTGAGTTGACTTAGGTGTAGGGCGTGATTGATCAAGTGTCAGGGCTTCAAACTCCCTGCCGCTTACCTCATCCGCATGCTCCTCAACCCTAACCAAAACAAGCACGACAATATGCTCACTCATCAAGTGATTAGAAATGATGGGAGGTTCTGCAATAGTCAATAATGACCATGGCATTCTAGTTTGTCTACAAGGATTGAAGGCTAGTGTAAATGTTATATACTCCCCCCGTCCCATAATATAGGACGTTTTTTGAAACTAGTGTAGCGACAAAATTTTCTTACATTATGAGACGGAGGGAGTAAATAGCTAATATGTTACGGACTGGTTGTAAGCACATTTGTGGTAACCATAATGGAAACACAGAAAACGGCACCTAGAGTCACACTTACGGTAGCTTATCTGATGTCGGTCTCCTGAAACGCCTGGGGCAATCTGAATAGAGAAGGCTCTGGCGAATACGTCCTCTCGTGGCTGCAGGTGACCTGCAAAATTTGAACGATCTGAAGTTAGGTTTGCTAAGATCTTATTGTTGTATAGTTGGTAGGCTGTCATCATCCCATAATTATAGGAACTGGGATTGGTATGTATATTTAACCCACGAGAAAAAGACCCCGAAAACCTTTTCTTTAAACCCCTCCCCCCCCACGCCGCACACACACACACACACGCACACACAACCAATGTTGCGAATGTTTCTGCAATAAGAATGCTACAGGTCCATTTTTATTGCTTTGTGGCTTCTAAATAGTAAATGGTACTCCCTTTGTCCCAAAATGCAAAGATCTTACATTTTGGGACGGTGGGAGTAACAAACAACACCATAAACCTATAGAGTAATAAAATCAATCAATAACTATTAACCCATGGTTCGAGCTGTGCAAAAAAGAGGGCAATGCAATACCTTTGAGTTGTGTTACATGCAGGAAGTGCCTGACCGAGTGTCGGTGTTTTAAACTCCATGCTGCGCACCTCACTCGCATCCTCCTTAACCCTGAGCATACAGATAATCAAACCAATATGCTCATTAGCTAGTGACTATTATGTGGAGGTACTGCAATAATAACCAGACATTCTCATTTTTTATTTTAAGGAGCTCTGCAGAGACCAATGTGGTAACGTTGCAAAATAATATGGTGTATTTATTAGGGGCACACTTACAATGGAGCCATAACTGCAGGACCCTCAATGTCTCTCACCTTGCCAGCATTCTTCTCAACTCTGACCAAAATATGTTGGTTGGTGATTATAGAAGTGTGGGAATAATTACTATCATCTCTAAAATAAAGTAGCATTGTATACAATATTTTTTTAATGAGAACTGCAGTGCAAATAATAGCTAAAACAGATATTTGACATAAATAAACTTCTGTAACAAGTTTAATCAAGTTGATAAATCAAACATATTTGAATTATATGCAGAACGCATGCAAATCATAATAAGCACCTGTCATTTCAACTAACCAAATCCCAATTAATAATAAGTTAATAACTAAACAATATTGCACCTATGAGTTAATTCAGGTAGATTTGTAACTATAGGTCCCTTAACGCCACTCAGCTTGCTAGCATTCTCCTCAACCCTGATGAAAACATGTTGGTTGATGACTATGGAAGTAAGGGAAAGAATTACTAGCTTCTTTAAAAGAAACTAGCAAAAAAAACTATTTATTCTATGAGAGTACATATAATAGCTAAAACAGATCCTTTATCAAATGCTCATGTAGAAAAGGCACACAGAGAATATGAGAAATAACTAAGACAATTTACAGTAGCTCATTCGGTGATGGTTCTTGTTCTCCTCTGCCACGGGACTGCCTGAGGCGGCCTGAATATAGAACACTTTCCCGAACATGGGTTGCATTTCCAGCTTGCCTGCAAGTATTGAATGGATGAATTCATCTCTCCAAAGAAAAGAAAAAGACCTTGGTTACCCAAAGGAACAACAGCGGCCCTCATGGCCACTCATGTGCGGTTGGTGTTACGAGTTACGACCTAGATCATTATTTTGTGCTTTATGGGCTTATAAAGTTAATTTGCTAAATGTAATAGCAGTAGATGCAAATCCCCTAGAAATATTATCTAGAAATTAAATGTCAATTCATAACGCCTACACATTGTGGCGCCACAGGCTCACAACACACTAATTACATATTGATCGGTTGCTAATTGCTCCATTATTCCATTCATGTATCACACTTGATTAATTTATATGTGTCATATGCCACATTTGCAAATTTATAACTTGTAAGTGGTAACAAGAAACAAGATAAACCTGGAGATTTAAAAAAGAAAAACAAATCGATATATTAAGCCATGGTTCTAAGGAGCTCCACGCATGTCAATGTAGATGTAGACAATTTGCAAAACTTATGCGTGTGTTAGCAATAAAAATTACTCAAGAGTTCCAAGATAGATTTTTCTAAATCTTGAAGGCGCATGAAGCTTTGTAGATTACACTTGCACATAATTCCATGGGAGAAAGCACCCATCATTCAAATTAAGAGAAGTAGCAGCATAAATTAGTCATACTTGTGAGTTGACTCAGGTGTAGGGTGTGATTGATCAAGTGTCAGGGCTTCAGACTCCCTGCTGCTGACCTCATCTGCATGCTCATCAGCCCTAACCAAAACAAGCACGACAATATGCTCACTCATCACTAATTAGAAATGATGGGAGGTCCTGCAATGGCCAATAATGACCATGGCATTCTAGTTTGTCTACCAGGACTGAAGGTTAGTGTGAATATTAAACAACTAATATGTTACCGACTAGTAATAGGCACATTTGTGGTAACCATAATGGAAACAAACAAAACAACAGCGAGAGTCACACTTACAGTAGCTTATCTGAAGTAGGTCTCCTGGATCTCCTGGGGCGATCTGAATAGAGAAGGCTCTGGTGAATACGTCCTCTCGTCGCTGCGGGTGACCTGCAAAGTTTGAAAGATCTGAAGTTAGGTTTGCTAAGATCTTATTGTTGTATAGTTGGTAGGCTATCATCATCCCGTAATTATAGGAACAGCGATTGGTATGTATTTTTAGCCTATTGTTGTAATACATAAGTGAGAAAGAGACCACCAAAACATTTACCCCCCGCACACATGTGCAACCTAACTAATCTGTTGGGGTATTGTAACGCTCCGGATTCGATGCGCCAGGTGTCTGCCAGTTATTCGTCGTAGTTGCCATGTCTTTTGCTTGCGTGTTGCATTTTGCCATGTCATTATCTGTATTTCATTCGCATGTTTTTCAACACTTGCATCCGTTCGGGGTCCTCTCGGTTCTCTCTGTTGTCCGTTCGGAGTCCAGACCTCTCGCGCACGCCCGTCGCCCCTCTCAGACCTTGTTTTCGTGAGCGGGTTAAAAACGTTCTCGGAATGGACCAAGGTTTGCCGAGTGGCCTTGGTATAGCACCGGTAGACCGCCTGTCAAGTTTCGTGCCATTTGGAGTCCGTTTGATGCTCCAACAATTAACCGCGTAGCCCGAAACCCCTCTCTCTTTGCAGCCCAGCCCCTCTTCACCACAGCCCATTAGCCCATCCAAAACCCCTCCATGCTCTCGGTCGTTCGATCACGATCGTGTGGGCGAAAACCGCACCTCATTTGGACTCTCCTAGCTCCCAGAATCTATAAATATGCCCTCCCCTGAAAATCCCGCAGTCCAAAACCCTAAAATTCCCCTCCGCTGCCAGACACGTCCGGGCGACGCCGGACAAAGTCGCCGCCGCCCCGCAGCCTGTGGCTAGCCGCCACGTGGCCTCCCGCCGCCCTCCGCGCCGCTGGCCCGCCAGGCCCAGATCCGGCCACCGCGGCCCGGGTCCCCGCGCCGCCGCCTCGCGCGGGCGCCCGCCTCCGCGCCCGGGGTTCCTCGCCGGATCTGGCGCTCGCCTCCGCCGCCGCCCTGCCGGCGCCTCCCTGCCGGCCGCCGCCTCCTCGCCGGCCGTCGACCCTGCTGTCCTTGCCGACCCCGCCAGCCGCGCCTCACCGACCCCGTCGCCTCGCCGGCCTCGGGCACCGCGCCCCCGCTGTCAGCCGCGCCCCCGCGCCCCGATCCGCGCTGCCTGCGCCAACCCCGCCGCCTCGCGGGAGCTCGGAGCTCGCCGGAGCTCGCCGCCGGCCTCCCTCCGGCCAGATCCGGTCGCCCCGGACTGGATCTGCCCCGTCGCCCGCGCCCGGACCCACTTCGCCTCCGACCCGACCCGCGAGCCCCGTTGACCTTCGCGATGGTATAATTTTCACCAAGTCCGGGAGATCCCTGTTATTTTCGTGCCATGTTCATCATATCATATCTCCGTGTTCGTTGATCCAAATGATGCATATGATATATTAAAATGTTCGTCATGAGATGCTCTACATTTAATTCCATCGTGACATGTTTGTTTGAGTCCATCTTGATGCCTGAATCATCGTTGCAAGAGTGCTATATGATGTTAATCTGTTGAAACTGTTATAACTTGATGATTTGTTATATTTGTTGCATTTGATGTGTGCATCCTATGAGCATTAAATCTACATGTGTTTTGAACTATGACAATGCCGTCTTTACAGGGGTGCTATCCATGTATTTTTGTGAGTTGTGTAGTGAGTGCATCAAGCTTGTTAAGTAGGGTACTTGTTGTTGCTGTTTTGCTTCTCTGGATCTGTTATTTTGTGATGCTATGTAAACCTGCTGCTACAAGTCATTCTATGCATAATCTGGAGATGTTCACTAAGGATGTTTTGTTCTACATGTCATGCTTTATTTATCCATGCCCCTGGTTGCATTTATATCCTGCTTTAGCTTGTTGTAATCTTGCTCCAAAGTTGCTAAATAATGTTGTTGTCAGCCTGTTAACATTAAGTTCAGTTTTTTCCATGAGCTTTGCTCTTGTCATGCTTAGCTTCATAAACATGTATTCTTACTGTTGGTTGCCGTGTCATGCCATGTATTGCTCTGTGGTGAGTGGTACAAGCTCACCAACATGCCTACTTATTGTTGTTCCTGCCATATTTGAATCTGTCATATAATTTGCCATGTTTACATGGGTGCCATCATATTTTCTGATCCTTTTTGGCTCATGGTCAGTAAAGGACTTTTGTTCTATGCTTTTAGTAGTATCATGCCATGCCTTAAGTTTCTAAGATAAGTTCCTGTAGCATGTTGTTTGATAGCTCTAAACATTGCAACCTCATGTTATTTTTGTAAAGTCTGAAACTGTTATTATTTGCAATCTTGCCATGTCTTTTTAAGCATGTTCTAGTGATTTCTGGAGATAGCTCAGTGTTCATGTTTTGTTATGCTTTACCTGTACATCATGACCATGCCTTTTGTTTTCACGTTGGGATTTTGTAGCATGTTTTTTTGATGCTTGCTAGATGCATAGTTGCTGTTTTGGACAGCTTGACCTTTAAACTTGTATAGAGTTTATGTGTTGAATCGTTGCTCCGTTTTGAGTGTGCTCTATATGAAACTTGCTTAGTTTTGCATGTAGTTTCATGTTATCATGTTGCATCCATGTTTTGAGAGTGTTGGCTTTATGTTTGAATGCATTTTGCATCAATGCCATGTTTAACTTGTTTTGCTCATATCTTCTAGACCGTAGCTCCAAATCTAATAAACTTTATATGTAACTTGACTAGAATCTCGTGTAGATCATCTTGGTGCATCTTAACTTGCTGTTTAACAACTTTAACTACTGTATATTCAGATCTGGACCAATTTCAAAATTTGCATATGAGGACTTACCGGAATTGTTATATATTGTTTCCGGCCTCATTTAAACTTGTTTTGATGTGTTGTTCTTGTATGCATCATCTCTTGCCATGAGTAGCTTTATGTAGCCTTGTCTTGCATCATACTTGGTTGAGCATCATGTCATGTATATGTGTGGTGTGTTTACCATGTTGTGTGCTTCTTCTAGATAGTTCCCGTTTCGTTGCGATCGTGAGGATTCGTTTGTCTACGCTTGGTTCGGCTTCATCCGTTCGTCTTCTTCATGGACTCGTTCTTATTCCTAGCGGGATTTCAGGCAAGATGACCGCTACCCTGGATCTCACTACTATCATTGCTATGCTAGTTGCTTCGTTCTATCGCTTTGCTGCGCTACCTATCTTTTGCTCTTCAAGCCTCCCAAATTGCCATGCCAGCCTCTAACATTTTCACCCTTCCTAGCAAACCATTGCTATGCTATGTTACCGTTTTGCTCAGCCCTCTTATAGCGTTGCTAGTTGCAGGTGAAGTTGAAGATTGCCCCATGATGGACAGGATTATGTTGGGATATCACAATATCTCTTATATTATTAATGCATCTATATAATTGGTAAATGATGGAAGACTCGGCCTTATGCCTGCTGTTTTGTTCCACTCTTGCCGCCCTAGTTTCCGTCATATCGGTATTATGTTCCCGGATTTTGCGTTCCTTACGCGGTTGGGTGATTTATGGGACCCCCTTGACAGTTCGCTTTGAATAAAACTCCTCCAGCAAGGCCCAACCTTGGTTTTACCATTTGCCTCACCTAGCCCTTTTTCCCTTGGGTTTCCGGAGCCCGAGGGTCATCTTTATTTTACCCCCCCCCCCCCCCCCCCCGGGCCAGTGCTCCTTCGAGTGTTGGTCCGAACTAGAGCCACTTGCAGCGCTACCTCGGGGAAACTTGAGGTCTGGTTTTAGTTGTACGTAGTGTTCATCGGTGTGCCCTGAGAACGAGATATGTGCAGCTCCTATCAGGATTTGTCGGCACATCGGGCAGCTTTGCTGGTCTTGTTTTACCATTGTCGAAATGTCTTGTAAACAGGGATTCCGAGTCTGATCGGGTCTTCCTGGGATAAGGTATATCCTTTGGTGATTGCGAGAGCTTATCATGGGCTAAGTTGGGAGACCCCTGCAGGGTATAAACTTTCGAAAGCCATGCCCGCGGTTATGCGGCAGATGGGAATTTGTTAATGTCCGGTTGTAGATAACTTGACACCAGATCCGAATTAAAATGCATCAACCACGTGTATAGCCGTGATGGTCTCTTTTCGGCGGAGTCCGAGAAGTGAACACGGTTTTGGGTTATGTTTGACGTAAGTAGGAGTTCAGGATCACTTCTTGATCATTGCTAGCTTCACGAACGTTCTGTTGCCTCTCTTCTCGCTCTTATTTGCGTATGTTAGCCACCATATATGCTTAGTCGCTGCTGCAACCTCACCACTTTACCCCTTCCTTACCCTTTAAGCTTTGCTAGTCTTGATACCCATGGTAATGGGATTGCTGAGTCCTCGTGGCTCAGAGATTACTACAACAACAGTTGCAGGTACAGGTTATGCGATGATCATGACGCGAGAGCGATGCTTGCTTGCGTTGAGTACTTCTTCTGCTTCTTCGATCAGGGGATAGGTTCCAGGTCGGCAGCCTGGGCTAGCAGGGTGGATGTCGTTTGAGTTTCTGCTTGTGTTGCATCCATAGTCGGATGATGCTCTTATGTATTGTGTTGTTGTATTCGCGTGGCATTGTATGCCTCTTGTATGTATCCTCATCTATTATGTAATGTTGATGTAATGATATCCACCTTGCAAAAGCGTCTTCAAGATGCGCTTCTATCCTTGGTGGGACCTTCGAGTTCCTTTAGGATAGAGTCGCATCTTAGGCGTGACAGGTATAATCATAATTAAAAGAAAATCATCTCTAAGCTGGTGTTGTATTGCCCTTATGATCAAAAGTTTCTTTTTTAATGGCAATAGTTAGTTGCTCGTAGGTGCAAGAGGGGGGGAGCTCACACATAAGTATTGAATGAACAGTCTTCTCTGAACCATTTTTTCCGCTGAAACAAGACCGTGTTGCATTGTTGCAATGGCAAAATGACCCCCTTATTGCAAAAGCATCTTCGGCTCACTGTCGTGTCGTCGCCATTGCAACAAGACCCTTGTTGCAAAAGGATATCTGCCTCGCGGTCATGCCTGTTGCCATTGCAACAAGACCCTTGTTAAAAACCTTCATTGTAACAAGATCCTTGTTGCAAAAGGCATTGAAGAGCTCGCGGAGCTCTCAACATTGGTGGTGGGTGGGGAGCTCGCAACATTGATGAAGGGCGTCGAGAGGAGGAGGGAGAGGAGGACAAGCTTGAAGAGCTTGGGGGTACTGAAGCCCGACTCATGTACTCTGTCCCGGCCTGGATCAGTGGAGGAGAGATCGGGGGGACAAGCTTGCAACAAAAGTATTGTTGTAGAACTCTTTGCAAGAGAGATTGTTGCGGAAACATTTGCAACGTTGGTTGTGCTGCGGAAATTTTTGCAGAACATCCGTATAATCATTTTTTTTGCGAGAAAGGTCATGTTGCAGAAAATTTATGTAAACAACGATAGTGTTGCAAGAAATGTTACGTAGCCGCATCAGGGGCGGACCCAGGATTTGAAGAGTGTGTATTCAAAATTTTAAAGGACATATTTTTGCAATCGCAACTTTCGGGTGCTAATTGTTAGAAGTAATGTTCATTGATACAAATTCATTATTCACAAAGATTCTCGCATTGCAAATCTACATTGCAAACTGCAAACAATATTAATGTATTAGACGACTTAGTAACTCAAGCAAATTCTCAATTTATCTTGTTTAAACAATACATGAATTCGTTGTAAAGTGCAAACAAATCAGAAATTTCAATATGCTAAAATATAAATCCAACCAGGAAAAATAACTTGTTGCTATTGCTGTTTGTACACATGTGGGGAAGTGGACGCTGCATAGCAAGCAGAATGTGACCACAGTCTATCCTGATCCCGAGCATTGAGGTAGATAATTCGAGACGAATACCCCATGTCGCATACGAGATGTCTGCGCCGTGTTGCCACCCACCGGCCCATGGCCACGGCCGCGCCCGCACCTGTCGTGTGCGTCGTGCCCTGTCTAGCTGCGTCGCTGAGGTGCTGACGTGGAAAGACGACCTGCGATCAGAATTGGCGGTTCGGGGAGGCGGCACGCCCTTTGACCTGTCGTGTTCTCTTTTTATGAGGGAACCTGTCGTGTTCAGTACGGTTCAATCAGGCAGGCCGCAACTATTTTTTAATGGGGCGCGAGCATGGGATATAGCTACTGGGCCATGTCGGGTGACACCAGAACATGGGCTAAAAGGCTTGATAGGCTCTCATTTTGTCTTAGTTTCATTAATTTCCATATACATGTACATAATATACATTGTAGACATCAATTCTTTTGACAAAAATAATGGGTATTCAAGTGAATACCCATGAATTGAACTAGGCCCGCCTCTGAGCCGCATCACGTACTGGTTGCAGCTGAGTGCTCGAGGAGGCGATAGCCATGGACGCCGCTACCCCTCAGGGACGGTGGTGACGTGAAGATGGACCACGACGTAGCACACCACAAGTATAAAGTGACCTTGTATTTGAAGACGAATGGAGTACTTTTTATACAGTAGTACGTATAAAACTTAGAGAGAAGACAAGCCGATACACGTAGAAACGTCTACAACGAGCGGCTCCATGAGCCAATGCACGAAGAAAAAACAACGTCTCTCAACCTTGGTATAAAAGTTGAAACTAAAACGTGATGTAGTTTGGCAAGGAGGGAGTACCTTGGATTGGGGGCACGGATGCTGGAAGCAGTTGAAGGAGTTGGCGTTTGGTCCATAGCTGGTTGACGTGGAGCTCCATGACGACGACGACGAGGCCTCTGCTCCATCGATCGTTAGCCCGATGTGTTTCTATACCGAGATTAGTCGACGAGACGTACTTATCTCTGTATTATACAGACGGACAATCGAGATCGACATCGGACTTGTAAACCGACTCGAATTAAACCTGAAACCAATTTCAAAGCCACGTGGCTGTGGGCCGGCCCAGCAACGGTCGCCACTACGCCTCGCTCACTCGGTCAACCAGTTGACCCGTTGAGGGTTGACCATTGATTTAAAAATCGTAAATTTCAAAGGTCCATTGACTGTTGACTTGGCCGTTGATCTTTCAGAAAAAGTTCGTGTATTCCGTGAATTTGGAAAAAGTTCATGTGTTCATGAATTTTAAAAAGCTTGTATATTTAAAAAAAGACCGTGAATTTGAAAAACAACACATGCTCCGCAGGTTTGGAAAAATTCACAAATTTGAAGGAAAAAAATCCCGTATTTGATGGGGGAAAGCTCATGAATTTTAGGATCACTCGTGGAAAAGGCACGAGAACATTCTGCTATCCAAACCGGACCGCGGAGGGCATCAATCACCTTTGTTGGCACCATTGTCGGGAAGGCGTTGTGTCACTAGTCATTGAAGTAGAGTTATTGTTAAAGTTTTTATTTGAGTTTTTGTTCTTGTCTTTTCTTTGCTTTTCTAGTTGCGGAAAAAAATCAAAATATTATCATGGCACCAAGACTTGAATAATTTGCTGGCCCAAATGAGAACTTTATGCATGCAACATTCGGACTACCTGATGTTGCTGCCGAACGATATGAAATTAAGCCCCACTTAGTCACAATGGTTCAACAAGACTAATGTGAAAGCACTACATAAGAGGATGTAAGCATGCACTTACATAATTTTAATGAACTATGCGATATGACATGTATTAAATAATATGAACCACACGCTTTGAACTTGCGTCTATTTCTTTTCTCCCTGAGAGGAAAAGCAAAAGAACGACTTATAGCTTTTTGCCTAGAGGAAATACGACTTCATGCGCTGCATGTTGTCACAAATTATTATCTAGGTTTTGCCACCTGCTTATGTAACTTCGATCTTAAGAGGTTTTAGGCAGGAAGATCGCAAGTCACTAGCGCTTGCGTGGGATCGCGTAAAGGAGGCTATAAGAAACTGCCCCAACTATGGGACGGAAGAATGATTAATTCTTCATATATTTAACAATGCTCTTAATCCCATGTCGAAAACCATGTTTGATACAACTTTAGGAGGAATTATTATGGGAAGCCCTATTGAGAAGGCCAAGAAAGTTTATAATGATCGCATGAAGGAGACCACAAATATTGATGAATTAATCGACACCACATGAGATAAAGAAGAGGTAAACGAGAACTCCATTATCAATATCGAGGTTAATGATGTCAAGTTTATTGCTCACAACAGTTATAATCCTAATTGAAAAAATAAAGGGGATGCTCCATGCAGGAGCTCCTCCCGATGCATTTAATGCTCCTTCACATTCTCGCGCTCACGTCACAAGCTTCATGGACCGCGACAAACTATCCGCAACTTGGTGCTTCGTTCGTGTGGCTTTTTTTTGCATTGTTGGCTAAATAAACCTGATCTCAATTTTTTTTGGTGGGTATAAAAGAGTTCACAAATTTGAAAAATATTCATGAATCCAAAGAATGTTCAGAAGTCAAAAAAAATGATTTATAAAAAAAATGAAAATAAAAAAAGCTGACTTCAAAAAATCATGATTTGAAGAAATGTTCACAAATAAAGTTCACGAATTTGGAAAATGTTTGCGAAATTAAAAAATGTTCACAAAAAAAAGTTTTGAAAAATATTTGTGTTTTTTAAAAAGTTTTCAAATTTTATAAAAATATGAAAATTGAAAATTGAAAAACTAGCAATGCCCATGCTAGGGGTGTCCATCTTGCAAGGAAGGGGCGCGGGGGCGTAGTATCCCTCGAGGTCGACGTCACAGAAGTGGAGCCGCAACAAGTGGCTGACACCCCTCTAGCGCCGCAATCGCGTCGTTGCGGTGTCGGGCTCCGACCATGATGTCACGCAGTCCATGTCTAACATGGACCCCACCTCAAGCGCGACGCCCAGGCCATGGGCTCCGATGAGGAAGAGTAGGGCATGGAAGACAGCGGGGCCTCGTGTCCCATATGGTCCAGTCTGTGTCTCATTTCCTGCTCTTCCTTGTGGACGAGCAAACCTTTAAAATTTGTGGGTCTCACGACCACCGGATAGCATCACGGAATGGAACAACAAAGACGGGCGCCGGTGAAGCTTTAGACTAGGTTTTACATTGCATGTAATTGTATGAATTTGAAGGTTTGCTAATGAGGTACCCAGTTGTGAAAATGGACATTTGAGGGGTGACCGATCAATGTCCACGTCCGCGGACATTTGAGGGGTCGGATTAGCTCTGTGTGGCTATAGATGCACTCATGCCATCCAACCTTGGGCATACGTGTTCTCGTTGTTGGAAACACGACCAAGGACATTGGCGAGTATCACCAATGGGAGGGAGTCAGGGGCGATGACATCCGACATTGACATGTGGCCCCTAAGAACCAGACTGGTGAGTGAACACTTCAAAGATGTTAATTTCACCATAATCCTCACCCTAGCCTTCGGGGTCGCTCTTGGGCCGACTCCGAGGGCGTCACTAGCCGCCACCAAGAGAATCGGTTGCCACCACCAGAATCCTCGCCGCAATCGCCGAAGACCGTCCAATAGTGGACAACGGACGCGAGGCGCTCCTCTGTCCCCCTCTCAACCTTCCATTCCTCCATGGCTTCTGCGCTCCTTTGGCACCACGCTGATCTGGTGGCCAAATCCCTTCTCATGGTAGACTTAGCGGTAGCCATGAGAGGCTGACTTGATCATGGAGCCCAT
Organism: Triticum aestivum; assembly: GCF_018294505.1. Taxonomy (NCBI): domain Eukaryota; kingdom Viridiplantae; phylum Streptophyta; class Magnoliopsida; order Poales; family Poaceae; genus Triticum; species Triticum aestivum. Next base: position 110,805,306 of record NC_057801.1, on the reverse strand, counting down.
CCACAGGGTCATCTACACGTGAGGGTTGGATGGAACTTGCTCCTTCTTGCGCTAGTGGTTGGCCATGTCCGACTAGATCTGGCAACAAGCAGTCGAGCTCATGTCCCACGATGGTTAGAGGGGAAGCTGCCATGCCATGCGCACTATTGTCACAAAGGGATGCGAAAGCATTGCGACAGAACGACGACACATAGTCGGTGTTGGTCTCTATGGTGACAACTTCGGCCCACGATGACGGCCTCACTATGGATTGCGGTGTCCATCGAAAGGTCTTCATGAGGATTTCTCCCTCTAGAGCCGATGGTTGATTTCGGCAATGAGATGCAAAACTATGACGATAGTTTGACGCCAAGGGATGATTGTGCGGTGGCGGCGGTCGCACATCGCATGTAGCTGCTGGGATCGCGGAAAGTGCTGGTGACAACACATGAGCAAGATCGATGGCGGTGGTACTTGAGCACCAGGGTGAAAGCCTTGGTCTGACCCTAGTTGGTTATACCTGGCAATGGCGATGCCTTTACGTCATTATCTTGCTGGAGGCAATGCTCGAAGATGCTCGGACTAGTTCTGCAGAATGAAAACCTAGATTCTGGCCTTGCATGGTTGGATCTAGTGATGACTGTGCTTGAGTGTCGCTCCCTTCATGAAGGTGTTGCTTTGAAGAACGTCATCATCCGTGTGGTTTAATGAGATGGATGGTGTGTATATAGTCATTGTTGTTGTAGTTTGCCAAGCGCGGATCTGATCGCTTAGGTTTTTTTTGTTCTTTCCTCGCCTACACATAACTTTGCTTTTAAACGACTTTGCTATTTGTTGGTGTTTTTGTGTGTGCGCGTGTTGATGTTGAATGTGTGCATCCTAGCTATGCAAAGGTATGATGTGTGTTTATTGTGTTTGTATCCACTTGATGCTCCATTTTGAGTCAATAAAATCCGCCTTTTATTGGAAAAGAGCTATTTCACGCTCAAAGCATCTAGGCTACGGAACCGAAAGGATATAAATGGAACAACATGTCAAAATACTTTGACTTATAATTTTGGTCACTACATTTGTGGTTTCAAACTTTGACTTATAATTTTGGTCAACAAAATATGGGTTATATGTCAAAATTTATAAAAAAAATATGAAGTGGTCTTACATACAGAAATGGAGGGAGTACTTCCTCCGATTGGGTTTATAAGTCGGGCATGAGGGTTTTTAGGTCTTTGATTTGACTAACAAAATATGTATAATATGCTACAAAAATTACAATATTTGACAACAAATCTAAAGATACATAATTTTTATAGACTAACATGTTTCTCTATTCAAATTAAAATCAAAGATCTAAAAACGCGTACCCGACTTATAAACCCAACTAGAGGGAGTACATTCATTTTAAGATATTTTAACATGTGAGCCACCTAAAAGGACAAACGTGTTAATTTATAATAGCATTGTTTCTAAAAATATAATGCTTTCCTATTTTAGGTTCTACTACAGATTTGCCTTTCTTTTAGGTATCATGTATAAAAATATGGAAATTTACAGCTACATAGATCACAACCATGACACTTCAAAAATACAGGTAGAGCCCGGGATTCAAAAGGCATTTCCCACTCTATCTTCACCATCTGTGTTTATAAGTTCTGAGATCTTAAGAGTAAATGAGGCGGACGCGGGGGCAATGGTAGGAGGCAGCATACCGCGAGGTCTCCAGTGTCGACTACGCGACCGAGGACATCGGCGAGGATAGCTGATGGGAGGGCGCGATGGGATCAACGACATTCAATATGTGGCTCCCAAGAGCCTGAGACTAGTGAGTGAACACTACAAACATTTTTATTTCTCACTAACAAGTGTTGGAAATTGATCACAGGTCATATAAATTGAGAGAAAAGGGGTAGTTTTGTTCCTACTTCAGTGCTTTGATCTGGAGCACACAAATCCAATGTCTGCCTCAAAGAATAGCATTGCTCTTTGCAAAAAGAAAGGAAGAATATCATTGTTCTTTACAAAAAGAAAGGAATGTGTTTTCTTAAACGAGACCACAATTGTGCTGGTGTTTGACAATTTACTTGGAGAAAAATAGTATGTTTTGTGCAACATTGAAAAGCACGGTCATCAAAGCAAAAACTCGCTCCTTAGAACTTCTTAGTACAGGTCAAATATCAGTATAATTCACAACTGCACTACTGGACTACATGCAGATCAGAAGATGTAACCATAAACAAACCACATACTTCACACTGTTGTCGATGCAAACACCGTCACCACTCGAGATCAGATTATTCATCATCTCTAAGATAAAGGAACGGGGACTCCATATCAGCATGACCACTGTCATACCCCATTAGACAAATAGGGTGCTTCAGTGCATGCATTCCTTGATTTTTGCACGCATGGCAGTGACCTAAACAAAGATACATAGCTCAAGACATCAAAACATAATTTTGCAGCAAGCAAACTAAACACAAACCTTATTTAATTAGAATGGAAGAGAAGACAACATGGGCACATACCATCATCATGCGAACTTAGTTCGTAGCAGGAATAATATTTTCTTCCATGGATCTCTTTCACCTCAGCAAAGAAGGGCGTCGATGACGAATCGCCACCTGATTTCTCCATCTTAACGGTGAAGTTGAAGTGATGGAAGGTGTGATCACAGCTCTCCATGCTGAAGCACTGATGTTGAAGCTCATCTAGGCCATAATGCACCACGTCCTGAAAAAACACCTTATAACAAACTTGCTTTCAGTTAGGAGGACAAAATAGCAGAAAACCGCACGTACTTTGAATTGGCTCTTTCCTTCCTTGTACTTCTTAAAAGCCAACATGACTTCCTCGCCCATCCACTTTTCACCATTCTCAAGGATTTCTTCCGTAGACACTTCAGCCCTGCAACAATACATTAAATTTGTTGCATGCTTCAAAATTTATATGAAAATCATATCAGAACATACTGCGCTATATTCTCTCTTCTAGAGGCAAAGGATTGAGGGACTTCAGGAGCTTCAAATGCCCCTTCTGATGCCAAGAATGCTTGAGCATCTAGTTTATGCTGGGCCGGGTTGCTAAAGCCATGTTCAGCGGCAATCATAGCCTCCACCATACAAGTGTATGTATGTTCTTCCAAGTACTTCCGCATATCACGACATTTTTGTGCCCTGAATCATAAGAAACCCCAAAGGATGATCAAAAATGCAAAATAATACCACACACACATGAGCAGAACTAAGCACCATATACATATTGTTAAAATAGCATTGAACTCCATATACATATAAACTCTTCTCTAAAGTGCAAGTGCAACGAGTAAAATTATAATTAATTATGCCATTAAATGATCAATATATTGATCGTGAGTCCTGATCACATATGTGCACTTCATCTTAAATGCGCCCAAAATTGCTGCATGCTCCATCTCGATCCGCGGTATAGCTTCTCCTCTGGAAACCGTCAACGCCACTTGATCTCATGGCCTCATGGGTACCTCACGAAGAGGAAGATGAGGAGGTTGTGGATTTGGCCAAAGTTTAGGTTCAGTGAACAGATGGGGCAGGCGGAGTTAATGGATGCTCCCGAGCCGGTGGCACATAATTTGCATCAACGGTCCATTCATTTGTACTGCTGACAAGCAAACGGCAATCTCCACATTTATATTGGACACAGGTGGGCCAGTCACTATAGTTTAAAGCCAACGCAATCTGAAATACGGGTGAGAATACAACCCCTAGGGGGAATCTTGGCACTGTCCAACAGTCCTGGTATGAGGATCATCTACACCTGAGAGCCAAATTGAATATCCGCCTAGTCGTCGTTTAGTTATGTGCTTCAGGAGAGTGAAATCCTCCTTAAACCTGATAATCCAGGATCTATGAGAGGGAGGGATCCGTCTGAAGCGCTTATTATTCCTATCCTTGCAAACACCCTACGTAGCCATGATAAAGATATCCATGAGCATGGGCCTATCCAATCTCAGTCTTGCAGCATGTATAAGTTCAAGCCTGGAACCAGCAAGAGGACATAACATTCCAAGTGAGGCCCAACAATAGGAGTTGCAGGGACACTGAAAAAAGTGGTGCCCCACTGTTTCCTCAGGAGGCACTGAACAAAGAAGGCAGGAAGATTGGGTGAAGGAGGAGAATGTGCAGATGGCTCTGTGCATGGGGTGATTTCAGTCTCAGGTGTGATTCGATGGTTCCACACACGCCTCACAGGAAGACTAACAAAGCCAGTTAGATTCCACACACGCCACACACACCTCCACATATTCTCTCAGCTAGTATATGTCTGTACAGCCTCCCGCAGCCATGGCGTTTTTTTCGACAAAAGGAGAATTTTATTGGCTCAAAAAGGAGCATCAAGAGGATACAAACCCAAAGAGCACACCCCGACCTCTGAATAGCTAGGATGCACACAGCCAACGCATGCATCCAAAAACACATCGGCAAATAGCAAAGTCATACAAGACCAAAGCTACGTGTAGCCAAGGAAAAAAAGAAAAACCCAAAGCGGTTAGATTCATGATGTTTGGCTCTCTTCATTCTTTGGTGCGGTAGTTATCTCGTCGTGCATCTAGGCCTATACGCCACACTGCACTAATGACACGTTGTTTTGTAGTAGTTGTTGTTTCCTTACTTGATCCATGTATATATACAAGTAAAACTATGCTGCTTTGAGGCTTCTTGCTACATCAATGCATTTATAAGACTTACAAACTACAAAACAAATATAATATGAGACGAACAAAAAAATCATCATACATACCAAGGCTCTGATACATCTTTGAGCATCTCCTCAAAAATTTCAGAGCGAGTCGTACTGTCTGCAGCGTAATAATCACGTTTCCTGGACCTAAAGCAACAAAACGTCCTCACAATTAGTGGTTATTCCAAAGCTATCATTTACTTGATATAAATATAATCTTCTTCAACACTTATTTGTGAAGTTGATGAATGCATATTTGAATGATAGCAAAACTCATGAAAGAATGCTACAGGTACATTTTTATTGCTTTGAGGCTTCTAAACAGTAAATAGTAATATCTCTGTAAACAAATACTATAAGGCGTTTTAGGTTGCTTACAGAGGGTGTAACAAACAACAAGATAAAGCTAGAGAGTTATTAAAAAATCAATCAATAATTATTAACCCATGGTTCGAGAGCTGTCCAAAAAGAGGCCAATGCAATACCTTTGAGTTGGGTTATTAAATGTAGGAAGTGACTGACCAAGTGTTACTGATTTAAACTCCCTGCTGCACACCTCACTTGCATCCTCCTTTACCCTGAGCAGAAGATAATCAAACCAATATGCTCATTAGTTCACGACTATTATCATGGAGGTATTGCAATAATAACCAGGCATTCTCGCTTTTCGTTTTAAGGAGCTCTGAAGAAACCAATGTAGTAATGTTGCAAAATAAGAGGCACACTTACGGTGGAGCCTTAACTGCAGGACCCTGAATGTCGCTCGCCTTGCCAGCATTCTTCTCAACCCTGATCAGAACATGTTGGTTGGTGATTATAGAAGTGTGGTAATAATTACTAGCATCTATAAAAGAAACTAGCATTGCATCCAAAATTATTTCTTCTATGAGAATTGCAGTGCAAATAATAGCCAAAACAGATATTTGACATAAATAATCTTCTGTGACAAGTTTTATCAAGTTGATGAATCAAACATATTTGAATGATATGCAGAATGGATGCAGGTTATAATAAGCACCTGTCATTTCAACAAACTAAAACCCAATTAATAATTAGTTAATAACTAAACAACAATATCGTACCTATCAGTTAATTCAAGTAGATCTGTAACTGTAGATCCCTCACTGCTGCTCACCTTGCTAGCATTCTTCTCAACCCTGATGAAAACATGTTGGTCGGTGACTATGGAAGTAAGGGAAAGAATTGCTAGCTTTTTAAAAAGAAACTAGCAATAAAAACTTTTTATTCTATGAGAGTACAGATAATAACCAAAACGGATCCTTTATCAAATTCTCATGCAAAAAGGCACACAGACAATATCAGAAATAACTAAGAAAATTTACGGTAGCTCATTCGGTGATGGTTCTTGTTCTCGTCTACCATGGGGCCTCCTGAGGCGGCCTGAATATAGAACACTTTGCCGAACATGGGTTGCAGTTCCAGCTTGCCTGCAAGTATTGAGTGGGTGAATCCATCTCTCTAAAGAAAAGAAAAAGACCTTGGTTACCTAAAGGAACAACAACAACCCTCATGGCCAGTCATGTGCCAGTGGTGTTACGAGTTACAACTAGATCAATATTTTGTGCTTTATGGGCTTAAATTTAATTTGCTGAATGTAATAGCAGTTGATGCAAATCCCCTAGAAATATTATCTAGAATTAAAATGTCAATCCATAACGCCTACACATTGTGGCGCCACAGGCTCACAACACACTAATTACATATTGACCGGTTGCTAATTTCTCCATTATTCCATTCATGTATAACACTTGATTAATTTATACGTGTCGTATGCTACATTTGCAAATTTATAACTTGTAAGTGCTAACAAGAAACAAGATAAACCTGGAGATTTTAAAAAGAAAAACAAATCAATATATTAAGCCATGTTTCTAAGGAGCTCCACGCATGTCAATGTAGATGTAGACAATTTGCAAAACTTATGCGTGTGTTAGCAATAAAAATTACTCAAGAGTTCCAAGATAGATTTTTCTAAACCTTGGAAGCGCATCAAGCTTTGTAGATTACACTCGCACAGAAATCCATGGGAACAAGCACCCGTCATTCAAATTAAGAGAAGTACCAACATAAAATGGCCATACCTGTGAGTTGACTTAGGTGTAGGGCGTGATTGATCAAGTGTCAGGGCTTCAAACTCCCTGCTGCTTACCTCATCCGCATGCTCCTCAACCCTAACCAAAACAAGCACGACAATATGCTCACTCATCAAGTGATTAGAAATGATGGGAGGTTCTGCAATAGTCAATAATGACCATGGCATTCTAGTTTGTCTACAAGGATTGAAGGCTAGTGTAAATGTTATATACTCCCCCCGTCCCATAATATAGGACGTTTTTTGAAACTAGTGTAGCGACAAAATTTTCTTACATTATGAGACGGAGGGAGTAAATAGCTAATATGTTACGGACTGGTTGTAAGCACATTTGTGGTAACCATAATGGAAACACAGAAAACGGCACCTAGAGTCACACTTACGGTAGCTTATCTGATGTAGGTCTCCTGAAACGCCTGGGGCGATCTGAATAGAGAAGGCTCTGGCGAATACGTCCTCTCGTGGCTGCAGGTGACCTGCAAAATTTGAACGATCTGAAGTTAGGTTTGCTAAGATCTTATTGTTGTATAGTTGGTAGGCTGTCATCATCCCATAATTATAGGAACTGGGATTGGTATGTATATTTAACCCACGAGAAAAAGACCCCGAAAACCTTTTCTTTAAACCCCTCCCCCACGCCGCACACACACACGCACACACAACCAATGTTGCAAATGTTTCTGCAATAAGAACTCAACAGAGTTCTACAACAAGACTTTTCTTGCAAACGTACAGGATGATACTGGGCCACTAGATTATGCCAGATCTGACGGCTCACGAGAGGGCTGATGCGTAGCACGTCACAAATAATGTGACCTTGTATTCAAAGACTATACGGTACGTATTAGAAAATCAAGAGAAGGTAATCAGGGGCTCCGTGAGCCAATGCACGAAGAAAAACAACTTCTCAACCTTGGTATAAAAAGTTGAAACTAAAACGTGATGTAATTTGGCAACGAGGGAGTACCTTGGATTGGGGGCACGAATGCTTAGGCCACTGCGGATGCTGGAAGCAGTTGAAGGAGTTGGCGTTTGATCCATAGCTGGTGGACGTGGAGCTCGACCACAACGACGACGAGGGCTCCGCTCCATCGATCGTTAGCCCGGTGGTCACTGATCGAATCAATGCGATGTGTTTCTATGCCGAGATTAGTCCAGACGGATCTTACATATAGCGAGGGAAGAAAAGGATAGGAAGCGGCGCACAATCGACATAGACATCGACTTGTAAACCGACTCGAAGTCTCGAACTAAACCTAAAACCAATTTCAAAGCAACCGCCGGAGAACTCCTAGTCAGCGCTATAGCGCTGGATAGTGAGCCGGCGCTCACGCCGCGTCGCTATGGGCCGGCCTAGCAACGGTCGCCACTACGCCTCGCTCGCTCCGTTAACCGGTTGACTGGTTGACCAGTTAACCCAAAAGAAGGCTGATTGACCAGTTGAGGGTTGACCACTGATTTTGAAAAAAAAAATGAGTCTAAAAATCGTAAATTTCGAAAGTCCATTGACTGTTGACTTGGACATTGATCTTTCAAAAAAAGTTCGTGTATTCCGTGAATTTGAAAAAAAGTTCATGTGTTCATGAATTTTAAAAAGCTTGTGTATTTAAAAAAATATCGTGAATTTGAGAAACAAAATTCACATGTTCCGCGGGTTTGAAAAAGTTCACAAATTTGAAGAAAAAAATTCCATATTTTAGCGGGGAAAGTTCATGAATTTTAGATTTTTTAAGAAAAGTTCACAAAAATTAATTCATTAGCAATAACTTGTCAGACCTCTTTGTTGTAGTGCACATCCCCTTACGGGTTCGATAACCCAGGTTCACTCCTTGCGGAAAAGGCACGAGAACCTTCCGCTATCCAAACCAGATCGCGGAGGGCATCAATCACCTTTGCTGGCACCATTGCCGGGGAGGCCTCATGTCACTAGTCATTGAAGTAGAGTGTAACGTCCCGGAACTGATGCGCCAGGTGTCTTCCAGCGATTCGTCATTGTTGCCATGTCATTTGCTTGCGTGTTGCATTTTGCCATGTCATCATCTGCATTTCATCCGCATGTTTTTCAAAACTTGCATCCGTTCAGGTTCCCCCGGTTCTCTCTGTTGTCCGTTCTGAGCCCCGACACTCTCACACGCGCCCGCGGCACCTCCGAAATATTATTTTATAAGTGGCATAAAAAATGTTCTCAGAATGGGATGAAAGTTGGCGTGCGGTCTTATTATAGTGTAGACAGAGCGCCTGTCAAGTTTCGTCGCATTCGGAGCTCGTTTGATAGCCCAACCGTTATTCATATAGCCGCAATATAGCCGGGCTAACGTCGGACGTTTTCGGTCTCCGAAAACTGTTGTCCGGCTGCCATCCTCCCTCTCTTCTCAGCCCACAACCATCTACACAACCCACCTGCAGCCCACCTAGACCTGCCTAACCCCCCCTCGCGATCGGATCCGTCGAATCGCGATCGGAGGTTCCGAACCCCCCCCCCCTAACCCCTCAAACCCTAGCCCCTACCTATAAAGGAAGCCTCCCTTCCATTTTTGGCAGCAGCCAAACCCCCTCCTTGAAATCCGCGTGCCGCCAGCCTCCTCCCACCTCGAGGGCCGCGCCGCCGCCTTCCCCTCCAGATCCGGCGCGCCTCAAGCCTCCTCCGCGCCCCCGGACGTGTCCACTCCGCCGCCGGACGTGTCCACCGCCGTCAGCCACGTCGCTCGGTCAATCCCGGGGCAACACATCAGCGCCTCCGCCAGCCGCAGCCAATCCGGCGCTGCCACGTCACCCGCGCTGGTCCTCTCTCTCTCTCCTCCCACCGCTCCGAGGCCCGCGAGGCCCATCGTCGGCCCTCCCGGCCCGGGTCGCCGCACCGCCGCCTCCCGCGGGAGCCCGAGCCCCGTCCGCCCGCCGCCGCCGAAGCTGCTCCAGCCCCGCCGCCGTCCACCGGCGTGCTCCGCCGCCGCCCCGCCGGTGCGCCTCCTGCACCTCGCCGACCTCGCCGCGCCTCTCCCTCGTCTCTCCGCCGCCCGGCCATGCCTTGCTCGTCGTCCCTCGCCGGCGTCCACTCGACCCACGCCGGCCTCAGATATACTCTGTATGGGACCCCGGCGACCGGATCCGGCGGCCCCGCTCCTCGCCGGACGGCCGCCGCCGCCACCCGGTGCCTCCTCCGCGAATCGGCGCCCGGATTCGCCTCGACCCCGGCCCGATCCGGAACCCGCTCTGCGACCCGACCCGTTTCGCGCCCGATCCGCTCAGCGAGGTAGTTTTTTTCTCTAAGTTCCCAGGATTCTATCATTATGTGCCCATGTTCATCATGCAATAACTTCATGTGTGCTGCTCCGTTTCATGCATATAATATATCACAATGTTCATTGTGAGATGCTCTTCATTTCATTATATTGTGTCATGCTTGTTTGAGATCATCTTGATGCCATTATCATCGTTGCAAGAGTGCTATATGATGTTAACTGCTGTCTGTTAACAGAACTTGGTGATTTGTCTTTTTCGTTGCATTTTGTGTGTGCATCCTATGAGCTTGATGTCTACATGAGTTTTGAGATACATCATGCCATCTTTACAGTGGTGCAATTCATGTATTTTGGTGAGTCTTGTAGTGAGTGCATCAAGCTCGTGGAGTAGGGTACTTGCTGATACTATTTTGCTAGGCTGAATCTGTTATATCATGATGCTATGTAAACCTGCTGCTACAAGTCATTCTATGCATAATCTGGAGATGTTCACTAAGGATGTTTTGTTATATATGTCATGCTCTATCCATTCATACCCCTAGTTGCATTTACAGCCTGTTGTAGCTTGTTGTAATCTTGCTCTCAAATTGCTAAATAATGTTTCTGTCAGCCTGTTAACATTAAGTTCAGTTTTGTCATGTGTTTTACTAGTGATTCATGCACCCTATGACCATGCTATTGCCATTTTTAGCTTCCTAATTATGCCTTCTTACTGTTGGTTGCCTCATCATGCCATGTAATGCTCTTTGGTGAGTGGTACAAGCTCACCAACATGCCTACTTATCATTGTTTCTGCCATGAGCTGTTATTTTCACCAAGTCTGAATCTGTCATATTGCTTGCCATATTTGCATGGATGCTACCATATTTTCTGTTGATCTTTGGAATAAGTTCTATAAGGGAGTTTTGTTCTTTGTCTTTAGTATTAGCATGTCATGCCTTTGTTTGCCATGATAAGTTCCTGTAGCATGTTGTTTGATAGCTCTAAACATTGCAACTTGATGTTATTTCTGCTAAGTTTGAAACAGTTATAATTTGCAGTCTTGCCATGTCCTTTTGAGCATGTTATAGTGTTTTCTGGAGATAGCTCAGTGTTCATGTTTTGTCATGCTTTACATGTACTTCATGCCCATGCCTTTTGTTTTCACGTTGAGATGTTGTAGCATATTGTTTTGATGCTTGCTAGATGCCTAGTTGTTGTTTTGGACAGCTTGTCCTTTAAACTTGTATAGAGTGTATATGTTGAACCGTTGTTCTGTTTTGAGTGTGCTCTATATGAAACTTGCTTGATTTTGCATGAAGTTTCATATTATCATGTTGCATCCATGTTTTGAGAGTGTTCGCTTGATGTTTGTATGCATTTTGCATCAATGCCATGTTTAACTTGTTTTGCTCATATCTTCTAGGCCGTAGCTCGGAATTAAATGAACTTTATATGTAACTTGACTTGAATCTCGTGTAGATCATCTTGGTGCATCTTAACTTGCTGTTTAACAACTTGAACATAAGGTTTATTCAGTTCTGGACCAATTTCTAAAATTTGCATATGAGGACTTACCGGAATTGTTATATGTTGTTTCCGGCCTCATTTAACATTGCTTTGATGTGTTGTTCTTGTATGCATCATCTCTTGCCATGAGTAGCCTCATATAGCCTTTGTCATGCATCATACTTGGTTGAGCATCATGCCATGTCTATGTGTTGTGTGTTTACCTTGTTGTTTGCTTCTTTCCGGTTGTGCTCCTTCTCGTTAGTTCCTGTTTCGTTGCGATCGTGAGGATTCGTTCGTCTACGCTTGGTTCGTCTTCGTGGCTTCATCTTCTTCATGGACTCGTTCTTCTTCCTAGCGGGATTTCAGGCAAGATGACCGTTACTCTGGATCTCACTACTATCATTGCTATGCTAGTTGTTTCGTTCTATCGCTATGCTGCGCTACCTATCACTTGTTCTTCAAGCCTCCCAATTTTCCATGTCAGCCTCTAACCTTTTTCACCCTTCCTAGCAAACCGTTGTTTGGTTATGTTATCGCTTTGCTCAGCCCCTCTTATAGCGTTGTTAGTTGCAGGTGAAGTTGAAGATTGCTTCATGGTGGACAGGATTATGGTTGGGATATCACAATATCTCTTATTTAATTAATGCATCTATATACTTGGTAAAGGGTGGAAGACTCGGCCTTATGCCTGGTGTTTTGTTCCATTCTTGCCGCCCTAGTTTCCGTCATACCAGTGTTATGTTCCTTGATTTTGCGTTCCTTACGCAGTTGGGTGATTTATGGGACCCCCTTGACAGTTCACTTTGAATAAAACTCCTCCAGCAAGGCCCAACCTTGGCTGTACATTTGCCTAACAACCTATTACTTTTCCCTTGGGAGTCGCGCTCCCGAGGGTCATCTTTATTTTAGCGCCCCTCCCCCCGGGGCTAGTGCTTCTCTAAGTGCTGGTCTGAACCGAGCTGCCTGCGGGGCCACCTCGGGGACACTTGAGGGCTGGTTTTACTCGTAACTAGTCTCATCCGGTGTTGCCCTGAGAACGAGATATGTGCAACTCCTATTGGGATTGTTGGCACATCGGGCGACTTTGCTGGTTTTGTTTTACCATTGTCGAAATGTCTTGTAAACCAGGATTCCGAGACTGATCGGGTCTTCCTGGGAGAAGGAATATCCTTCGTTGACCGTGAGAGCTTGTGATGGGCTAAGTTGGGACACCCCTGCAGGGTATAAACTTTCGAGAGCCGTGCCCGCGGTTATGTGGCAGATGGGAATTTGTTAATGTCCGGTTGTAGATAACTTGACACCAGATTCGAATTAAAACGCATCAACCGCGTGTGTAGCCGTGATGGTCTCTTTTCAGCGGAGTTCGGGAAGTGAACACGGTTTTGGGTTATGTTTGACGTAAGTAGGAGTTCAGGATCACCTCTTGATCATTGCTAGCTTCACGACCGTTCGGTTGCTTCTCTTCTCGCTCTCATTTGCGTATGTTATCCACCATATATGCTTAGTCGCTGTTGCAACCTCACCACTTTACCCCTTCCTTTCCCATTAAGCTTTGCTAGTCTTGATACCCATGGTAATGGGATTGCTGAGTCCTCGTGGCTCAAAGATTACTACAACAACAGTTGCAGGTATAGGTTATGCGATGATCATGACGCGAGAGCGATGTTTGCTTGTTTTGGAGTTCTTCTTCTGCTTCTTCTTCGATCAGGGGATAGGTTCCAGGTCGGCAGCCTGGGCTAGCAGGGTGGATGTTGTTTGAGTTTCTGTTTGTGTTTCATCCGTAGTCGGATGGTGCTCTTGTGTATGATGTTGTTGTATTCGTGTGGCATTGTATGCCTCTTGTATGTATCCCCATCCATTATGTAATATTGATGTAATGATATCCACCTTGCAAAAGCGTGTCAATATGCGGTTCTATCCTTGGTGGGACCTTCGAGTCTCTTTAGGATAGTATCGCATATTGGGCATGAGATAGAGTTACTGTTAAAGTTTTTATTTGAGTTTTTGTTCTTGTCTTTTCTTTGTTTTTCTAGTTGTGTTGTATCGGAAAAAAATCAAAAAATTATCGTGGCACCAAAACTTGAAGAATTTGCTAGTGAAGGAAATATGCCCTAGAGGCAATAATAAAGTTGTTGTTTATATTTCCTTATATCATGACAAATGTTTATTATCCATGCTAGAATTATATTAACCGGAAACTTGATACATGTGTGCATACATAGACAAAACACAATGTCCCTAGTAAGCCTCTACTAGACTAGCTCGTTAATCAAAGATGGTTAAGTTTCCTAACCATAGACATGTGTTGTCATTTGATGAACGCGATCACATCATTAGGAGAATGATGTGATGGACAAGACCCATCTGTTAGCTTAGCGTAATGATCGTCAAGTTTTATTGCCATTGTTTTCTTCATGACTTATACATATTCCTTTGACTATGAGATTATGCAACTCCCGGATGCCAGAGGAATACCTTGTGTGCCATCAAATGTCACAACGTAATTGTGTGATTATAAAAATGCTCTACAGGTATCTCCGAAGGTGTTTGTTGGGTTGGCATAGATCGAGATTAGGATTTGTCACTCTGAGTATCCGAGAGGTATCTCTGGGCCCTCTCGGTAATAATCATCACTATAAGCCTTGCAAGCATTGTGACTAATGAGTTAGTTGCGGGATGAAGTATTACGGAACGAGTAAAGAGACTTGCCGGTAACGAGTTTGAACTAGGTATGATGATACCGACGATCGAATCTCGGGCAAGTAACATATCGATGACAAAGGGAATAACGTATGTTGTCATAACGGTTCGACCCATAAAGATCTTCGTGGATTATGTGGGAGCCAATATGAGCATCCAGGTTCCGCTATTGGTTATTGACAGGAGAGGTGTCTCGGTCATGTCTAGATAGTTCTCGAACCCGTAGGGTCCGCATGCTTAACGTTCAATGATGATTTGTATTATATGAGTTATGTGATTTGGTGACTGACTGTTGTTCGGAGTCTTGGATGAGATCATGAACATGACGAGGAGTCTCGAAATGGTCGAGAGGTAAAGATTGATATATAGGATGATAGTATTCGGACACCGGAAGTGTTCCGGGATGTATTGGGTACATATCGGAGTACCGAGGGGGTTACCGGAACCCCCCGGGGGAAGATATGGGCCATATGGGCCATAGGAGGGGAGCACACCAGCCCACAAGGGGTGGAGCCCCCCCTTATGGTAGGAGGCCGAATAGGAGAAGGAGGTGGGGGTTCGACCCCCCCCCCCCCCCCCGATTTCCTTCCTCCTTCCCTCTTCCCTCTTTTCCCCCTCCGGTAAAAGGAAAGGGGGAGGCCGAATTGGACTAGGGGCCCAAGTAGGATTCCTCCTACTTGGGCGCGCCCTAGGCTGCCTCCCTCCCCCTCCCTCCTTTATATAGGTGGGGAGGTGGTGCCTAGAACACACCAACGTTTGTTAGCCGTGTGGGGCGCCCCCTCCACGGTTTATGCCTCCGGTCATATTCACGTAGTGCTTAGGCGAAGCCCTGCGCGGATCACTTCACCATCACCGTCACCACGCCGTCGTGTTGATGGAACTCTCCCTCGACACTTTGTTGGATCAAGAGTTCGAGGGACGTCATCGAGCTGAACGTGTGCAGAACTCGGAGGTGTCGTACGTCCGGTGCTTGATCAGTCGGAACAAGAAGAAATTCGACTACATCAACCGTGTTGTTAAACGCTTCCGCTTTCGGTCTATGAGGGTACGTGGACACACTCTCCCCTCTCGTTGCTATGCATCTCCTAGAGAGATCTTGTGTGAGCGTAGGAATTTTTTTGAAATTGCATACTACATTTCCCAACAGCTGATCCAAATAAGAACTTTATGCATGCAACATCCGCACTACCTGATGTTGCTGCCGAACAATATGAAATTAAGCCCCACTTAGTCACAATGGTTCAACAAGACTAATGTGAAAGCACTACATGAGAGATTGTCGGCATGCACTTACATAATTTTACTGAACTGTGCGATATGACACGTATTAAATAATATGAACCACACGCTTTGAAGTTGCATCTATTTCTTTTCTCGCTGAGAGGAAAAGCAAAAGAACGACTTATAGATTTTTGCTTAGAGGAAATACAATGCTGCAATGTTGTCACAAATTATTATCTAAGTCCCCCCCCCCCCCCCCCCCCCCCGCGCTTATGCAACTTCGATCTTAGAGGTTTTAGGCAAGAGGATTGCAAGTCACTAGCGCTTGCGTGGATCACATAAAGGAGGCTATAAGAAACTGCCCCAACTATGGGACGGAAGAATGATTAGTTCTTCATATATTTTATAATGCTCTTAAACCCATGTCGAAAACCATGTTTGGTACAACTGTAGGAGGAATTATTATGGGAAGCCCTATTGAGAAGGCCAAGAAAGTTTATGATTGCATGAAGGGGACCATAAATATTGATGAATTAATCGATACAACAAGAGATAAAGAAGAGGTAAACATGAACTCCATTATCAATACCGATGCTAATGATGTCAAGTTCATTCCTCACAACAATTATAATCCTAACTGGAAAAATCAAGGGGATGCTCCATGCGGGAGCTCCTCCCAACGCATTTAATGCTCCTTCACATTCTCACGCTCATGTCACAAGCTTCATGGACCGCGACAAACTATCCGCAACTCCGTGCTTCCCTCATGTGGCTTTTTTTATGTTGTTGGCTAAATAAATCTGATCTCAGTTTTTTTTGTGGGTATAAAAAAAATTCACAAATTTGAAAAATATTCATGAATCCAAAGAATGTTCACAAGTTTAAAAAAATGAATTTGAAAAAAAAATGCAAATTAAAAAAAGTTCACGGATTCAAAAAATCATGAATTGAAGAAATGTTCACGAATTAAAGTTCATAAATTTGGAAAATGTTTGCGAATTTAAAAAATGTTCACAAATAAAAAAGGTTTGAAAAATATTCGTGTTTTTTAAAAAGTTTTTCAAATTTTATAAAAAATGAAAAATTAAAAATTAAAAAACTAGCAATACACATGCGAGGCTTGTCCATCTTGCAAGGTAGGGGGCACGGGAGGCCGCAGTATCCCTCGAGGTCGATGCAATGGAGGCGGAGCCGCAACCGGTGACCGGCACCCCCTGGCGCCGCAATCACGTCATGGCGGTGTCGGGCTCCAACCATGATGTCATGCAGTCCATGTCTAAGGTGGACCCCCACCTCGAGCGCAACGTCCAGGCCACGGGCTCCGATGAGGAAGAGTAGGGCATGGGAGACGGCGAAGCCTCGTGTCCCATGTGGTCCAGTCTATGTCCCATTTCCTGCTCTTCCTTGTCGACGACCAGACCTTCACTTTATGGGTTTCACGGTCGTCGGATAGTAACAAGGACGGGCGCCGTTGAAGATTTATACTAGGTTTTACATTGCATGTAATTGTATGAGTTTGAAGATTTGCTAATGAGGTATCCAGTTGTGAAAATAGACATTCGAGGGGTCGGATTAGCTGTGTGCGGCTACAGATGCCCTTCTGTCATCAAACCTTGGGCATATGTGATGTTCTCGTTGTTGTAAACGCGACCGAGGACATTGGCGAGTATCACCGATGGGAGGGGGTCAGGGGGCGATGACGTCCGACATTGACATGTGGCTCCTAAGAACAAGACTGGTGAGTGAACACTTCAAAGATGTTAATTTCACCAGAACCCTCACCATAGCCTTCGGGGTCGCTCCTGGGATGACTCCGGAGGCGTCCCTAGCCGCGACCAAGAGAATCAGTTGCCACCACTAGAATCCTCACCGGTCACCGCTGCCGGAGACTGTCCAATAGGGAACGACGGCTGCGAGGCGCTCCTCTGTCCCCCTCTCAACCTTCCATTCCTCTTTGGCTTCCGCGCTCCTTTGTCGCCACGCTGATCTAGTGGCCAGGTCCCTTCTCATTGTAGACTTAGAGATAGCCATGAGAGGCTGACTTGATCATGGAGCCCATCCACTGGGTCATCTACATGTGAGGGTTGGGATGGAAGTTGCTCCTTCTTGCACTGGTGGTTGGCCACGTTCGACTAGATATAGCAGCAAGTAGTCGAGCTCATGGCCCACGACGGTCAGAGGGGAAGCTGATATGCCATGCGCACTATTGTCACAAAGGGATGTGAAAGCATTGCAACAGAACAACGACGCGTAGTCAGTGTTGGTCTCTGTGGTGACAACTTCAGCCCATGACGACGACCTCACTATGGATTTCGGTGTCCATCGAAAGGTCTTCTCAAGGATTTCTCCCTTTAGATCCGGTGGTTGATTTCGGCAGTGGGATGAAAATCATGACAACAACCTGACGTCAAGGGATGATTGTGTAGTGGCGGCGGTCGTACACCGCATGTAGCTGTTGGGATCGCGGAAAGTGGTGGTGACAACACATGAGCGACATCGATGGTGGTGCTACTTGAGCACCCGGTCTCAAGCACCGAAGTGAAAGCCTTGATCTGACCCGAGTTGGTTATACCTGGCAATGGCGATGTCTCTACGTCATTACCTTGCCGGAGGAATTGCTCAAAGATGCTCGGACTGGTTCTTCAAAATAAAAACCTAGATTCTGGCCTTGCATGGTTGGATCCGGTGACTGCTGCGCTTGAGTGTCCCTCCCTTCCTGAAGGCGTTGCTTTTAAGAACCTCATCATGTGTGTGGTTTCATGAGATGGATGGTGTGGATATGGTCATTGTTGTTGTTGTTTGCCGAGCGTGGATCTGACCGCTTAGGTTCTTCTTTGTTCTTTCATCGCCTACACATAGCTTTGGTCTTAAATGACTTTGCTATTTGTTGATGTGTTTTTGTGTGCGTGTGTTGGTGTTGTGTGTGTGCATCCTAGCTATGCAAAGGTACGGTGTGTGTGCTCATTGTGTTTGGATCCACTTGAAGCTCCATTTTGAGCTAATAAAATCCACGCTTTATTGGGAAAAAATATTTCACCCTCAAAGCATCTAGGCTACGGAACCTAGAGGATATAAAAGGAACAAAATGTCAAAATTATTTGACTTATAATTTTGGTCACTACATTTGTGGTGTCAAACTTGGACTTATAATTTTGGTCAACAAAATATGGGTTATATGTCATCAAAAAATTCTTTCAAATGTGCATCTAATGACATATTTTTTGTTGGTAAAATTAATAGTCAAAGTTTATAAATTTTTTGAAGTGGTCTTATATATAGAAATGGAGGGAGTACTTCTTCCGATTGGGTTTATAAGATGGGCATGAGAATTTTTAGGTCTTTGATTTGACTAATAAAATATGTATAATATGCCACAAAGATTACAATATTTGACAACAAATCTAAAGATATATATTTTTATAGACTAACATGTTTCTCTAGTCAAATTAAAATTATAATCCCAACCAGAGGGAGTAAATTCATTTTAAGATATTTTAACATGTGAGCTACCTAAAAGGACAAACGTGCTAATTTGAAATAACATTGTTTTTAAACATATAATAATGCTTTCCTATTTTAGGTTCTACTACATATTTGTCTTTTCTTTTAGGAATCATGTATAAAAACATGGAAATTTACAGCTACATAGATCACAACCATGACACTTAAAAAATACAGGTAGAGCCCAGGATTCAAAAGGCATTTCCCACTCTATCTTCACCATCTGTGTTTTTAAGTTCTGAGATCTTAAGAGTAAATGAGGCAGACGCGAGGGCACTGGTAGGAGGCAGCATGCCGCGAGGTCTCCAGTGTCGACTACACGACCGAGGACATCAGCACCATGACACTTAAAAAATACAGGTAGAGCCCAGGATTCAGAAGGCATTTCCCACTCTATCTTCACCATCTGCGTTTTTAAGTTCTGAGATCTTAAGAGTAAATGAGGCAGACGCGAGGGCACTGGTAGGAGGCAGCATGCCGCGAGGTCTCCAGTGTCGACTACACGACCGAGGACATCAGCACCATGACACTTTAAAAATACAGGTAGAGCCCAGGATTCAGAAGGCATTTCCCACTCTATCTTCACCATCTGCGTTTTTAAGTTCTGAGATCTTAAGAGTAAATGAGGCAGACGCGAGGGCACTGGTAGGAGGCAGCATGCCGCGAGGTCTCCAGTGTCGACTACACGACCGAGGACATCAGCAAGGATTGCTAATGGGATCGACGACGTTCAAAATGTACTAGCTGCCAAGAGCCCGAGACTAGTGAGTGAACACTACATTTTCATTTTTCACTAACAAGTGTTGGAAATTGATCACAGGTCATACAAATTGAGAGAAAAGGGGTAGTTTTGTTCCTACTTCCGTGCTTTGATCAGGACTCGGGAGCACCCAAATCCAACGTCTGCTTCAAAGAATAGCATTCCTCTTTGCAAAAAGAAAGGAACGTGTTTTTTTAAACGAGACCACAACTGTGGTGGTGTTTGACAATTTACTCCGTGCAACATTGAAAAGCATAATCATCAATGCAAAAACTCGCTCCTTAGAATTTCTTAGTACAGGTCAAATATCAGTATAATTCACAACTGCACTACTAGACTACATGCAGATCAGAAGATGTAACCATAAACAAACCACATACTTCACACCGTTGTCGACGCAAACACTGTCACCACTCGGGATCAGATTATTCGTCATCACTAAGATAAAGGAAGGGGGACTCCATATCAGCATGACCACTGTCATACCCCATTAGACAAATAGGGTGCTTCAGTGCATGCATTCCTTGATTTTTGCACGCATAGCAGTGACCTAAACAAAGATACATAGCTCAAGACATCAAAACATAATATTGCAGCAAGCAAACTAAACACAATCCTTATTTAATTAGAATGGAAGAGAAGACAGCAGGGGCACATACCATCATCATAAGAACTTAGTTCGTAGCAGGAATAATATTTTCTTCCATGGATCTCTTTCACCTCAGCAAAAAAGGGCGTCGATGACGAATCGCCGCCTGATTTCTCCATCTTAACGGTGAAGTTGAAGTGATGGAAGGTATGATCATAGCTCTCCATGCTGAAGCACTGATGTTGAAGCTCATCTAGGTCATAATGCACCACGTCCTGAAAAAACACCTTATAAACAAACTTGCTTTCAGTTATAGGAGGACAAAATAGCAGAAAACCGCACGTACTTTGAATTGGCTCTTTCCTTCCTTGTACTTCTTAAAAGCCAACATGACTTCCTCACCCATCCACTTTTTACCATTCTTGATGATTTCCTCAGTAGACACTTCGCCCCTGCAACAGTACATTAAAATTGTTGCATGCTTCAAAATTTATATGAAAATCATATCAGAACATACTGTGCTATATTCTCTCTTGGAGAGGACTCAGGGACTTCAGGAGCTTCAAATGCCCCTTCTGATTCCAAAAATGCTTGAGCATCCAATTTATGCTGGGCCGGGTTACTAAAGCCATGTTTAGCGGCAATCATAGCCTCCACCATACAAGTGTATGTGTGTTCTTCCAAGTACTTATGTATATCACGACATGTTTGTGCCCTGAAACAGAAAAAAAACCCCAAAGGATCAACAAGATGCAGAATAATACCACACACACAAATGAGCCTAAGAAGCAATATATGGAAAACAGTATGCCATGCATGTTGAAAATTTGTTAAATAGCATTGAACTCCGTATACATATACACTGTTCTCTAAAGTGCAAGTGCAACGAGTAAATTTTTAATTAATTATGCCATTAAATGATCAATATATTGATCATGAATCCTGATCACATACGCTTCATCTTAAACTGGCATGATACCGCAAAGTGTAGTTTGTGAGACAATTGAAGAAAAGAAAACAGTTATTCCACAAGTTGTAGCATGGCTCCTACTGACATACTCCCTCCATCAGAAAAAACTTGTCCCAAGCTTGTCCCTCAAATGGATGTATCTAGCACTAACTTGGTGCTGCTAAGATACATCCATTTGAGGGACAAGCTTTTTCGGACGGAGGGAGTATCAATTAAAAAAGAATAATAGTTATTACGCCCAAAATTGCGGCATGCTCCATCTCGATCCACCATATAGCTTCTCCTCTGGAAACCGTCAACACCACTTGGTCTCATGGCCTCATGGGTACCTCACGAGGAGGAGATAAGCAGGCCGTGGATTTGACCAAAGTTTCGGTTCAGTGAGCAGATGGGGCAGGTGGAGTTAATGGATGCTACCGAGCCGGTGGCACATATTTGCAGCAACGGTCCATTCGTTTGTACTGCCGACAAGCAAACAATCTCCACATTTATTACTGTGCAAAGGCGGGCTAGTTACTATAGCTTTAGAGCCAACGCAATCTGAAATACGCGTGAGAATACAACCCCTAGCGGGAATCTTTGCAGCCCTGGTATGAGGATCATCTACACCTGAGAGCCAAATTGAATATCCGTCTAGTCCTTGCTTAGTTATGTGCTTCAGGAGAGTGAAATCCTCCTTAAACCTGATAATCCAGGACTGGTGAGAGGGAGGGATCCGTCTGAAGCGCTTATTATTTGTCTCCTTGCAAACACCCCAAGTAGCCATGATAAAGATATCCATGATATCCAAGCTCTGTCTTGCAGCATGTATAAGTTCAAGCCTGGAACCAGCAAGAGGACATGATATTCCAAGTGAGGCCCAACAATAGGAGCTGAAGGGACACTGAAAGAAGTGGTGCTCCACTGTTTCCTCAGGAGGCACTGAACAAAGAAGGCAGGTGCAAATATTACCAATGTTGAAATTTCTTCTGCACAACATGTTCCTAGTGTTTAATTTGTTTCATGGGTCACTTCGACTTCCAAATCCATTAGAAGGGCTCATCAGCTAGTAGTACATCTCGGAAGCAGGAGTGAAACTTGCATGAACAAAGATTGGCCGTCCCCCAGACACATCTCCACACATCATTCATTGCACTGTCAGGTTGAGGTAGGAAATTTAATGGATGGAGCTGAGATTACATGTGAAATTTGCCGCCTTTAACTTTGTTGATTGATTATCTTCTATGCGTAGACGTAACTTATATGTTCTTAACAACAAGTGTTTCTAATAAAAATAGAGACTGATGAAGGCACTCTCTCTCTTTCCATTCTGCCTGTTTCCTCCAAAGAATGAACCAAAACGACATGCATGTTGTTTTACATTAGATGTTCAATATGCCTCTCTTTCTCTAAACAGATTTTGACTTTGGTCTAACTTTGGGAGGTCTTAACTGATGGATAAGGAGATGCTCTTTTTCATATACCACTAATTGCAGGCAGAAAGTCATAGAAGATGGTTCGTTAGCTTCAAACAGATCAGTGGTTACTAACTCAGTCTCAAAATCTTGTTCCTGAAAGATGAAGATGCTGCAATCGCAGCTGTGATTGATGCAGCTGTAAAAAATGGATAGAATACAGCATTTCCTTCTCGCATAAGTCAGCAGCTAGATTTTTGGGTACCCTTTCTAAGGATCATATTCAATGGTGCATGTAGGGAAGAGCAGTGGCTGAGAGAGACTGAAGATCCCAGACAGATAGCTGAGATATCATCATCTATACAGAAAGAGAAAGCCCTAGGGTGAGAATCGGAAATGATTTCATTAGCCCACATGTCTTTCCAGAACAGAACCGGAAGCCATCCCCAACAGACACAAAAGTGGTCCCCCTGTAGGTGTCAGATAACTGGGATATATCTTTCCACCAGAAAGAGCCACAC
The DNA here is from genome assembly GCF_018294505.1 of Triticum aestivum. Lineage (NCBI taxonomy): Eukaryota > Viridiplantae > Streptophyta > Magnoliopsida > Poales > Poaceae > Triticum > Triticum aestivum. Next base: position 110,782,115 of record NC_057801.1, on the reverse strand, counting down.
AATCCATGTAATGAGGAATTCCACTAGAGAAATAAGTGGACCATATCAAAGTAACCCAGGGTACATTAGTTCGTTTATAAAACCAGTTATATTCCCCGATCTATGTTTGAACTTTGAACCAAGCAATAAAGAACAAATATATTCTCTCCATATATTCTCCCAGCTAGTATATGTCTGTACAGCATCCCACAACCATGGTGTCTGGCTATCTTCAATGCAGTAGTTATCTCGTCGTGCATCTAGGTCTATAAGCCACACTGCACTAATGACATGTTGTTCTGTTGTTGTTTCCTTACTTGATCCATGTATATATAAACAAGTAAAATTGTGGTGCTCTGAGGCTTCTTGCTACAGCAATGCATTTAAGACTTACAAACTACAAAACAAATATAATACGAGACGAACAAAAGCAAAATCATCATACGTACCAAGGCTCTGATACATCTTTGAGCATCTCCTCAAAAACTTCAGAGCGAGTTTCACTGTCGTTGGCAGCGTAATAATCACACCATTCCTTGGACCTAGAGCAACAAAATGTCCACACAATCAGTGGTTATTTCAAAGCTATCATTTACTTGACATAAATAATCTTCTTCAGCAATTTTTTGTAAAATTGATGATGAATTAAGCATATTTGAATGATATCAAAACTCATGAAAGAATGCTATAGGTCCATTTTTATTGCTTTGAGGCTTCTTGATACTCCCTCTGTCCGAAAATGCAAATGTTTTGCGTTTTGGGACGGAGGGAGTAACAAACAACACAATAATCCTAGAGAGTAATAAAAATCAATCAATAACTATTAACCCATGGTTCGAGCTGTGCAAAAAAGAGGGCAATGCAATACCTTTGCGTTGGGTTACATGTAGGAAGTGACTGACCGAGTGTCGGTGCTTTAAACTCCCTGCTGCGCACCTCACTGGCATTCTCCTTAACGCTGAGCAAACAGATAATCAAACCAATATGCTCATTAGCTAGTGACTATTATGATGGAGGTATTGCAATAATAACCAGGCATTCTCGTTTTTCATTTCAAGGAGCTCTGCAGAGACCAATGTAGTAACGTTGCAAAATAATATGCTGTATTTGTTAGAGGCACACTTACGGTGGAGCCTTAACTGCAGTACCCTCAATGTCGCTCACCTTTCCAGCATTCTTCTCAACCCTGACCAAAACATGTTGGTTGGTGATTATATAAGTGTGGGAATAATTACTAGCATCTATAAAAGAAACAAGCATTGCATACAATATTATTTCTTCAATGAGAATTGCGGCGCAAATAATAGCCAAAACAGATATTTGACATAAACAATCTTCTGTAACAAGTTTTATCAAGTTGATGAATCAACATATTTGAATTATATGCAGAACGCATGCAGGTCATAATAAGCACCTGTCATTTCAACTAACCAAATCCCAATTAATAATAAAATAATAACTAAACAACAATATCATACCTATGAGTTAATTCAGGTAGATCTGTAACTATAGGTCCCTCACCGCCACTCACCTTGCTAGCATTCTTCTCAACCCTGATGAAAACATGTTGGTCGGTGACTATATGGAAGTAAGGGAAAGAATTGCTAGCTTCTTTAAAAGAAACTAGCAATAAAAAACTATTTATTCTATGAGAGTACAGATAATAGCTAACACAGATCCTTTATTCAAATGCTCATGTAAAAGGCACACACAGAATATCAGAAATAAGTAAGAAAATTTGCAGTAGTTCATTCGGTGATGGTTCTTGTTCTCGTCCACCACGGGACCGCCTGAGGCGGCCTGAATATAGAACACTTTGCCGAACATGGGTTGCATTTCCAGCTTGCCTGCAAGTATTGAATGGGTGAATTCATCTCTCTAAAGAAAAGAAAAAGACCTTGGCTACCCTAAAGGAACAGCAGCAACCCTCATGGCCACTCATGTGCCGGTGGTGTTACGAGTTACTCCCTCCGTAAAGAGATATAAGAGTGTTTATATCACTAAAGTAGTGATCTAAATGCTCTTATATTTCTTTACAGAGGGAGTACAACCGATCATTATTTTGTGCTTTATGGGCTTATAAATTTTATTTGCCAAATGTAATAGCAGTTCATGCAAATCCCCTAGAAATATTATCTAGAAATTAAATGTCAATTCATAACGCCTACACATTGTGGCGCCACATGCTCACAGCATGCTAATTACATATTGATCAGTTGCTAATTTCTCCACTATTCCATTCATGTATTACACTTGATTAATTTATATATGTCGTATGCTACATTTTCAAATTTATAACTTGTAAGTGGTAACAAGAAACAAGATAAACCTGGAGAATTAAAAAAGAAAAAGAAAGCGATAAATATTAAGTTATGGTTCTAAGGAGCTCCACACATGCCGATGTAGATGTACACAATTGCAAAACTTATGCGTGTATTAGCAAGAAAAAATACTCAAGAGTTCCAAGATAGATTTCTAAACCTTGGGGGCAAGCACCCATCATTCAAAGAGAAGTGCCAACACAAAATGGTCATACCTGTGAGTTGACTCAGGTGTAGGGCGTGATTGATCAAGCTTCAGGGCTTCAAACTCCCTGCTGCTTACCTCATCAGCATGCTCCTCAACCCTAACCAAAACAAGCCCGGCAATATGCTCACTCATCACTGATTAGAAATGATGGGATGTGCTGCAATAATGACCATGGCATTCTAGTTTGTCTCCAAGGAGTGAAGGCTAGTGTAAATATTAAATAGCTACTCCCTCCATCTCATAATATAAGAGCATTTTTTATACTACACTAGTGTCAAAAACGCTCCTATATTATGGGACGGAGGGAGTAATATGTATATGTTACGTGCTGGTAATAGGCACATTTGCGGTAACCATAATGGGAACTGGGAAAACAACAGCTAGAGTAACACTTACGGTAGCTTCTCTGATGTAGGTCTCTTGGATCGCCTGGGGCGATCTGAATAGAGAAGGCTCTGGCGAATACGTCCTCTCGTGGCTGCGGGCGACCTGCAAAGTTTGAAAGATCTGAAGTTAGGTTTGCTAAGATCTTATTGCTGTATAGTTGGTAGGCTATCACCATCCCGTAATTATAGAGAAGAGACTGCAATTGGTATGTATTTTTAACCCACTGATTTAATACATGTATGAGAAAGAGACCACCGTATATTGGTACTGGCCAAAACCTTTTCTTTAACCCCCCGCACACATGTGCAACGTAACTAATACGTCGGGATATAATCATCATAATTCAAAGAAAACATCTCTAAGCTGGTGTTCTATTGCCCTTATGATCAAAGTTTCTCTTTTTAATAGCAATAGTTAGCTGCTCATAAAAGGGGCAAGGGGGAAAAGCTCACACAGCAGTAGCCGAAGAGTCTTCCCTATGATCCCTTTTGGCCCCCCCTCGATTAAGGTTCACGCACCACCACGGATTAGGAGCTTGCTCCTCGCTGTATTGAATGTCACGAGGAGTTTCAGGGTGGCCATGGCTTCCCATGGTGTGGCCGACGGGAGAACCTATTGTGGTTTCGGGGAGGTCCTCCTTCTGTAGCTGGCTGGCTCCCTGCTCCAGCTCGAGAGCTACGGCCTCCTCGCTGTGTTGACCATAGCGCTTCCTCCACCGTTCCATCTTAGCTTTCTTCCTCGCCCATTTGAGGGGAACACCATGTTCCTCAGACTGGGGGTATCGAGGGTCAGTAGGGGCAGGAGTCTGAGGGTGACGCCCGTAGTGGGGATCTCCATGACCGTCCATGGCGAGGGCGAGGGCGGCCGGCGGCAAGACCTAGGGGCCCTTTCGGCAACACCCTCGCTCCACCAAATCCTCGATTCCGCGCTTCGCGGACGCAGCGGGAGGAGGAGTTCTTCCGTCTTCGTGAGGGGATCCCGGCGACGGCTGGAGCTCGGCACGACGGCGGGTGTGTGGCGGCTCGATGCAGTAGAAAGAGGGGGACAGCGGGAGGAGGTGTGACGGCTGGAGGAGACGGAGAGGACGATGCTGTGGCGGCTGGAGGAGACGGCGAGGAAGATGCTTTCATTACGCGGTGGCCAGGGGCTGTAACAAGGCCTTGTTTCTTGTTTGTTTCTTCTTCGGCTTCGGTAAAATCAGCCGGAGAGCTGCTATCACTATCAGGCTGATCTGGTGTTAATCTCAAAATAATAACTACAGTACAGTATAAAAAAAGACTGATCTGGTGTTAATCCCAAAAAATAAAAAAGACTGATCTGGTGTTAATCTCAAAAAATAAAAAAAAAAGACAGATCTGGTGTTGTGGGCCTCTCTTATCGTACGAAAAATCGTATAGAAACCCATCGTATACAAGTTGGAACTAAAACGTGATGTAATTTGGCAAGGAGGGACTGGAGTACCTTGGGTTGGGTGCACGGATGCTGGAAGCAGTTGAAGGAGTTGGCGTTTGGTCCATAGCTGGTTGACGTGGAGCTCCACGACGACGACGACGACGAGAGCTCCGCTCCATCGATTGTTAAGCCGGTGGTCACGGATCGTATCAATGCGATGTGTCTCGAAACCGAGATTAGTCGACCAGGCGTACGTGTGTATTGTAGGTGGAGATTTATTTATAGACGGATTTACATATCACTGGTGGAAAAAGGGCCTTTGGTCGCGGTTCGCAACTGCCATTAGTCGCGGTTGCGCAACCGCGACCAGACGGGCGCGACTAAAGGCCCCCCCCTTTAGTCGCGGTTGCTTAAGAACCGCGACTAAAGGCCCGTCCACGTGGGCGGAGGACCTTTAGTCGCGGTTCTTGTGGCTAACCGCGACTAAAGGCCGCCACAGGTTTTTGAAAAAAAAAATTGAATTTTTTTTTTTCAAATTTCTGAATTATTTTAACCTCTAGTCTCTAATCACCACCCCTCATCACTTCTCAATTTATTCTTTTATCACCCCTGATCATTCCAAATCATCTAACTTCCCAACCGGTCACCCATCCCTCTCACTACTCCAGCCCAAGCACGCTTAACTTCCGGGTTCTATTCTCCCACGCTCCAAGTCTGCACTTGTTGTTTTCCTGACAATAATAAGATGTCAATCCTATTAACCTTCAGGAATTTTGCTTGAGCATGAAGTGACACATTTCACTGTTTGAGTTTGAAACTATTGTTTTAAAAAACAATAATTATTTAGTAACACTAATATTTCTTGAATAATTAGTTTGACCATTGTTTGACCACAGTTTGACCACAGTTGACCACAGTTTGACCAGATTTGACCAAAATTGAAATAATTAAAATAATTATTTAGTAACACTAATATTCTAGAATAATTAGTTTGACCATTGTTTGACCATAGTTTGCCCACTGTTTGAATATTTTTCAATTTTTTCCACTCTAGATCTTACAAGCCCCGTAACTTTTTTTCTATTAGGTTTTTGAGGATTTTGAAAATGTTTAACGGGGTTCCCCCGGTTAAATTTGGATGTAACTTTTCGAGTAGATGATTTTTCATATAAAAAACTTTTTCATCCGAGTTAGTATGCAAAAGTTATGCCCATTTTTACAAATTTCAGAGAGATTTTGCAAATAAAGTCAAAATTCACATTTGCAAATTTTCCCAACAACTAGACCACATATCACATGAGAAACTTATTTTCTTTTATTTTTTTGACATTTCCATTATTTTCTTTTATTTTTTTTAAAACTGAAAAGGCGATCCCGGGGGGGGGGGGGTAGAGTTTGAAAATGGGACCTTTAGTACCGGTTCGTGGCACGAACCGGGACTAAAGGTCTCAACCCCATTAGTTCCGGTTCGTGCCACAAACCGCGACTAAAGCCCGCGAGCGCCCTGGGCCCAGGCATTTGGTCGCGGTTCATCTGCCGAACCGCGACTAAAGACTTCATTAGTCGCGGTTCCTACAGTTTCGCGACTAATGGGGCTGGACGGAAGCCTCTTTTTCTACTAGTGTATACTAGTGGTGAGGGCAGAACAGGCCATCGAGATCCACATCGACTTGTAAACCGACTCGATTTGTTGGATTTATCTATACCTACTAGTAGTACTTTATTTTCTTTAACATGTCCTTATGGTTTTTTATCATCTATCTATATTTTTCCAAGGAGTTTATTCAGAGTTTAATGAGTTACGATTGAAAAGCACAAGTTTCTCAATACATGGGGGACTATAATTAAAAGCCAAACCATACTAGTGCACTCCTTGTGACTTTAGTTTGCTAATAATAATATAGTCGATCTATCACTCGGTTTTGTTCCCTTCGTATTTTGTTTTGAGTGAAATAAACTCCCTATCAGACATCAATGGTCCGATCTCCAAAACTAGCTGGCCGTATAGCGAGCGGTTCACATTAGCACTAGACAGGTCCTCAAAGCCTCCGAAGAATCATACTGGACAATGATCGGTGTTAGAATAAATCCGAGGCATATCATATATATTGGGGTAGGCACACGATGTAATCTATGCCAACATAATAGCACAAGCACGCAGGGGGAGCCGACGCGTGTGCTGGCGCCCGAGCGGCTGGGGTGCGGTATTGTAGTGGTGTCATGGGGAGGAGCGCCCATAGTCAGGCCCCGAGGATGTAGCCATACAGGTGAACCTCACTAACAAATCTCGGTGCCGTGCTTGTGTGATTGTTTGGTCCTCGGATGATCAGCGATATGCCTCAGATTTATTATAACAATTGGTATCAGAGCTAGGTTGTTTTGAGGCGGTGGATCATGTTGATTCAAGGAAGGATTGATTTTCTAGGTCGGTATCGTCTACACAGAAGTTGTCGTAATACAATATGTGTTGCGCGGTTGAGGTCAATCGAAAGAAGTCAAGCAAACAACAGTCTCGACGAGTTGCGGTCAGAATCAGACCAGATGGCTCGGCAACGGCGCTTGACTCGGCGCTTGGAAGCCGCCCGGAAGGAGCGTGTGGCTGGCTGAGCCCTATGCGAGATGCATGCTGGGGCGGCAGGCTTAGAGCATGGAGTGCTAGCGATGCTGGCCCGTGTTGGAAGCGCGACCGCGTGGAGGCGCGACTGTCAAGCTAGGCTGCTCGGGAACACGCACAACGTTGAAGCTGTAGTGAGATTTGTTTGGACCAAAAGTGGACCGAATCCATGTATGACACGGAGATTGACAGGCAAATCAATTGGCGAAACAAATCTATCAAGGGATATGGATCCATCAAAATTAGCAGGAGGTGTTGACAAGGCAATTGCTAGCATCGAGGGAGTTGAGCCAAGGGAGCAGATCACGTGAAGGCCAAGTTTTTTTTGGTGGAGGCAAGACCACGCTGGGTTTACTCGTGTACTTCGGCGTCGTGGGACAGCTCAGGTATTTTTCACACAATCACTCGTACAAAGAACTATGGCACCAACAGATACCTGGTTTGAGGTGGAGAAGTTCGCGGAACTGAAAACCTTTGGTTATGACAGATACAGATGAAAGATTTGTTGGCACAACATGAATGCTTGAAGGCGTTGCTGGAGGTCATGTTAGCTAAGATGGAATTATCATGCGATGGATGGAAATTCACGAAGACGATTTGGGAGCCTCGAGCGTGTCGTTGCAGTCGAACAAGTTGGGCTGGGTCAGACTGGAGAGTCTGACGGATCGACGCAAGTCGGTTGGTACAGAAGACGGTGGTGGAATCGGCGACGATGACATATGAGTGTGATGCTGATGGTGACCACCTTCTGGGGCCTGGAAACATGTGGCGTAGGCTAATAATCCCCAAGTGCAGGGAATCATCGTAGCAATTTCCAAAGGTGGAAGTGATAAGCATGGAGTGTCGAACCCACAAGGAGCTAAAGACAAGATCAACATTCTCCCAAGTCCTATCTGCCACTGATACGAATCTACGTACACTGAACGTTTGCTTCCAACTAGAAACGAGAAATAAAACTACGCTGTGGATATGAAGAAGATAACTTTATATGATATCGAAGAGCTAAAATATAAAAGTAGGTGCTGTTATCATAAATTTAGAATATATTACTAAATATTATAAATAGCGAGTGTAAAATAATGATGGGTCGGTGTGCGGAATTATCCTAGGTAATTGTTAACAAGACCGGTAATCACTATTGCAATTTCATATGAGGGAGAGACATAAGCTAACATAGTTTCTCTTCTTGGATCATATGCATTTATGATTGGGACTCTAGCAAGCATCCGCAACAATAAAGATCATTAAGGTAAAACCCAACCATATCATTATTATATCAAGTTACCTTTATACCCATACGCCGTGACCCATTTATCCGTGTTTATGCTTCTGTCACTCAAGCAACATAGACAATAAGTAAACCATGTACATATGTCACGACCGGTTTTCCGGGTATTAATTCCCAGAAAATGGCCCTTGTGCTCACCAGCCCCAGGATTACTGTTAGCTGATGAGGCACCAACTTGATACAGAAACTCCAAGCAAAATACAAAAAATATGTAGTACAAGACCATTCTGGCCTATGAGTATAACAAATGGTTTCTAGTGGTTGATGGTGGAAGCGGTTTGTGGATCATCAGTGTCTATGGGACTCCATTTCCCATAGGAACAGCTGACCAGGTTAACTCCTATCTATGTGGGGCTGCTATCACCGTTGCTTAGGTTCCGGGGATGTCATCGCAACGCTCCTCTCCAAGCAAGAAATCTGGCCAAGACAATAGCCAGGGACAAGCCAGTGAGTACTTTGAATGTACTCGCAGACATTATGAACACGGGTATAATATGACAAATCATGCTCTAAAATATTCTATGGTCACAACGTCAGTCATCTCTGATGCATGCAAGTAGGTTATTTATATGCAACATGAATATGTAGTAACAGAGTAGTAATAAAGTGCACCGATTGGGTGTCTGAAGCGACGCCTCGAAAGGATAATAAATAATGGGCATGCCTTAGTCGGGCGTCTGGGCGACACCACATAAAGGGCTTATAAAGTAAATAAATAACAGCATGCCACAGTCAGGCGTCTGAGCGACACCACATAAAGGGCTTATAATGTAAATAAATAACAGCATGCCACAGTCGGGCGTCTGAGCGACACCACATAAAGGGCTTATAATGTAAATAAATAACAGCATGCCACAGTCGGGCGTCTGAGCGACACCACATAAAGGGCTTATAAAGTAAATAAATAACAGCATGCCACGGTCGGGCGTCTGAGCGACACCACATAAAGGGCTTATAAGAAAACAATCACAGTGAATATCCAGGAGGTAAAACCGTCCCAGGGATACTCAATACTTCAAATAATATAAAGGGGTTAGTACATAATAATAATAATCATAATCATCATAAGTCACACGTCATGATCCATATTCTGGTTTAGTAGTTTCTCCTCTGAAGACTGACACTAAGACCGACACTTGACCCAACCCAGACTGTAGTCCTTAACCATGGACACGGCTATTCGAATAGATGTTTAATCTCTGCAGAGGGTGTACTCTTTACCCACGAGTAACGGATTCCTTTAGTCCATGGGGACTAATTCCGTCTACGGTCTTTTAATTGAAAACACACCTGACTTGCACACACCAGCTTAACTTACCGGTGTCTGGAATCACCCACGACACCTGTCGAGCAAAACTCTAAGTGGGGAGGCTACAACCTCGCGTAGCATGGGATCAAATTTATATCGCACGCTCTAAGGGGTGGCCTCCCCTCTAGGTCCCAACCGAAAACACCCATGCCCCCGGACCAGGTGGCCTGCCTACCAGCTACAACCGGTATCTTCCACCATGGCCTCTCTGTATGGTGTGTGCTAGAAAGGGGTTGACAACTTTCTGAACCGTACCCTACCTATGGCAGGGACAAGTGGTAGTACGAAACAAGTGTGGGGGTTACCGGAACAAGACTCGATCTATGGTCGACTCAGGAGGTTTAAGTATTTCCTGCATGATTATCATAACGAATATATATTTCATCCAATAGACAGAATCACCACTCATCATACCTATCATGCCATGCCGGACACACTCGTCTCAACGAGGACTAGGGACAAGCTCAGGTCTACCCAAGACAGAGACTTTCCCGGCTTCCTTCCGGCAGGCACGAAAAGCATACGAGGATGATTACTGTCACAAGCATGACCATTTCCAATAGCAAGTAAATCTCCAATATGCATGAGATCATTAATATGCACTCATGAGTTCGAACATATCATCACATAACATAACGGACACTCCGTGTCGAGGTGGTATTGTAATCGTGTCAGACAACACACACAAAATTATGCCCGAGTTCAGAATGCTTGCCTTCAAGTTGTGTAGAGGCAGGGTCAATCCCAAAACTTTTGAAAGTTTTCTTCTTCTCCAAAAATCCTATTTTGAAAATATTCAAATAACACATACTTCAAAAACAGTGCAAAGAAGTTGTCTGAATTTTTTTCAAATAAATCTTAAAATAAACTAGATTAAATTTGAGGGAGGTAGGAAAAAGAATCAACTCATTTGGAGTTTTATTTAAAAAGATATAGCCAGTCAAAGTTTAGTCAAATTTCTGGTTTTAAAAATAAAACAGAAAAAGAAAAATGCTTCGGATAAATACACGTCGAAGACGTACTCTGGAAATACGCCTTCATTTATCCAGCGTGGACCGGCGCTGGGTCACTGACAGTGGGCCCGCCTGGCCCACTGGTCAGGTTTGACCAGTCCACGCGCGCGTCGCCTCCTCTGACCGAACAGAGGTGGAGCTCCGGCGAGGCTCTCCGGCGAACGGAGGCGTCCCTCGGTGATCCAAGGACAGGGATGGATCCGCGAGATCAGGGCGGTCCTTCCGGTGGTCGACTTGCCGGCGGGGACAGAGTGAGTCGTCGGCGGCGAGCTTCGCGGCGGCCGGTGGCTTCGGGTGTTTTGGGGGTTTGAACTACGGTGGCTTTCCGTCGAGGCTGAAGGTCTGGGCGGCTCCGCAAGATCATGTGGAGTCAGGTGGTGGCGTTGGACGGACGGGAGGGGCTCTAGTTGCGGTGAACGGAGCTGGGACGTGGCGGCGGCCGAAACGGCCGGAGTTGGGGAAGACGGCTTCCCCCCGACGATTGCTGACTGTGGGGGTGCCATGGGGGTGGCCTGAGGTCGCCTGAGTGCTCGGATGAGCTCGGGGGCCTCCTTTTATAGCGCAACAAGGTCGGTCTACATCGGTCGTGGATAAGATCGTCGGCGACCGCCGTTCTGTAGCTTGCAGGGCGCTGTGTCGAGGCTGGGGATGGCGGCAGGAGCTAGCGGACGAGCGGACACTGCTCCAGGGGCGAGCTGGCGAGCGGGAGTGGCTCGGGCGGCGCCGACCAGTGCAGAGGCTGTCGGGCGGCAGTGGCGGCTAGCTTCTGGCTTGCCGGAGACGTGGCGAGGGGCTGTGGTGCTCGAGGGGGGGGGGTACGGGTCGAGGCTTGGCCCTACGCTGCGAGCGGCAGAGGGTTTGGATAAGCTCGGGGAACAGGCCAGGGGGCGCGACGGCTCGGGCGCGGCACGTGCAAAACGCGCGCTCTGGGCGCGCCCAGAGCACGCTCACCAGGTGCTCGGTGAAATGCCAGTGCATGCCACAAAGCTTGGGTGAGGCTGGCAACTAGCAGACCTAGGTTAGGAGTAGCTAGGAGCTTAGTGGACAAGGTTGCTGGGTCAGTGGATCAAGTTCATATTGCAAACTAAACTTCATGTCAAAACTGATCATGCCCATAAGGTGTTTGACAAAATGCCAAGGGCACTAAGGCATTTCTTGGGGTGGCCAGAATCTCCAGGTTGGGGTCTCTTTAGGTGCAAAAGAGAGTGGTAAGGTCATTTGGGCAAAAGAAGAAACTTGCTAGTGCAAGTTTTGCAAAACCTCAGTTTTGGACAGGAAGAAAAGGGCATGATTGCAAGCACTTAAAATCATCCAATGGGTCCACTCTTTTGGACTTAAGGGTTTGGTAAGGTGTACTACAATCAGGAGGAAGCTCTTGGGTAAAAGAGCAAGTTAGAAGATGGTTGTATTACAAATCATCAAGTTGGACCAGAATGAAAAAGAGGATGATTCACTCAAATTCTTCAAAGAACATCAATGGATTTTTGCATAAAGATGAATAACATGCTCCTATTGACCTCCCCAAATTTTGGTAGAAGTCTTGAAGAAATATTTAAATAGGTTGTAGTGTAAAATTGCCCACTGGACCAGATTTGAAAACTTGGTGTAGAACTCAAAATATCCAATGAATGAAATATCTTTTTGCATAAAAGTGGTTTAGAAACATCACATGACATCTCCAAATTTTGATTGGAATTTTAAATAAATTTATCAAAGGGTTGCAGTGCAAATGGAACCCTAAAACCTTGAAAACCATTTTTGAGAAATAAAGCTCAGGGAAAAATAATTATATAGATAATCCCACTGATAAAAGAATTGTTTTATTTGAGAGGAAAAATAAGTCCAACAATGATTGAAAAGTTTTCACTTGGGGTAAAAACTCCATAATAATAAAGAAAAGAGTGGTTCTGAAATCAGAAGGAAATACAAAAAATAAAAGTTTTAGTTTCCTGGCAAAATTTTAATTTATAAAACAAGGTTAAAATTTTGGGGTGTCACAACACTACCCCCCTTAAAGAAAAATCTCGTCCTCGAGATTTGTTAAGAGTTGTTTTGAAAATATCTTTCCTGTTAGCTGGAACCAAAAAAATTTATTCATAGCACAAACTTGCGTCGTCGAGGTTGGTCTTTGGTAGTTACGCTTGGGATTAAAAATGCAACTGTACACTAACATACTCATGCATGGCTACTATTAAAAATAGGGGGCGCACAATCAAACAACAATTAATAATGGCGGTACAGGATCACACAGTTACAGGGCGTGGACATACTAATACTCGGTACTACTCGAGTGACTCTAGTTTACCTCGTTAATATCTAAGAGGGCTTGCCTTGATAACGTCGAGGTTTCTCCACGGTTTTCACCGTCAGGATTAGTTGGAGGGGGTTGAGGGACTGCAGGGTCGGGGTAGCGATGATGACCATCTCGGGGATTGTTGGCCACAGTCCCGCTGGAGTGTGTTCCCAAAAGGCGACGAAGCACTTCTGGGGTCATCAAGGTATTTTGGTCGATGACTGGGGCTGTCCTCAAGGACTCGATCGGTTGTCCGAACAGCACGACTGGGTTGTCGCTATTGGGTTCATCTTCTCCTCTTGCCGGGGCTCGGCAGATTAGCTCTCCACGAGCTGCGATCAGATCAAGAGTGATTTGATCGAACAGATCCTCTAGTGCACTTACATAGCGCACCAGATGCAACAATGCAGGATCCGTCTCGTGGTCTCCGTTGGCAACCTGGGGTGGCCTACCATACCCGTCACGGCTGGGGTAGTAGTAGAACGAGCGGCAGTTAACTCTGGGCGACAGGTGCCGGAGTTGAACTACAGCCTCTCGAGCAGCTAATTGAATGGCTTGTGGCTCAAAGGAAGTTGTCCTTCCGGTGAACCGGTAGGGGCGTTCTGGAGATAGACCCCTACCATAGATGTGCACGGTGGCCCAAAATTGACGGCTTTCACCGCCCACGAGTCCTTGATACACCACATACTCTGGAGGCTCTTCTAAAGCAAAGGCACGACGGGTGAGGTTCGCGAGCACGGTCACAAAACCTCCAAGGTTGGTGGTTGTGGTCTCATTGTGCACGACGGGGCCAGGCATTATGGCTTGGTTTGGGGAAGCGTTTGTGCGGTGCTGGGTTGAGGCTAGCGTGCCCTTTTTTTATAGAAAAAGGGGACAGAGGCTTCCTTCGCACGCTTGCGAATAAGACAATGTATGTGTCGGTCACTAGCGCGTGATCGACAGGCTAGGCTGAAAGGTTAGGCACCGACTGCCTAAAGTGTCGGGGTCACTATGTGGCTATCTTACGTGAGAAGCTTGGCCGGGGTTAGGTTATGGTCTGGTGGTTTGGTTAACCTAGGTTTATTGACCTGACTGAGATAGGATTAGCCAATGGTTAGCCTGGCTCTGATACCAAGGTTGTCACGACCGGTTTTCCGGGTATTAATTCCCAGAAAATGGCCCTTGTGCTCACCAGCCCCAGGATTACTGTTAGCTGATGAGGCACCAACTTGATACAGAAACTCCAAGCAAAATATAAAAAATATGTAGTACAAGACCATTCTGGCCTATGAGTACAACAAATGGTTTCTAGTGGTTGATGGCGGAAGCGGTTTGTGGATCATCAGTGTCTATGGGACTCCATTTCCCATAGGAACAGCTGACCAGGTTAACTCCTATCTTCGCGGGGCTGCTATCACCATTGCTTAGGTTCCGGGGCTGTCATCGCAACGCTCCTCTCCAAGCAAGAAATCTGGCCAAGACAATAGCCAGGGACAAGCCAGTGAGTACTTTGAATGTACTCGTAAACATTATGAACACGGGTATAATATGACAAATCATGCTCTAAAATATTCTATGGTCACAACGTCAGTCATCTCTGATGCATGCAAGTAGGTTATTTATATGCAACATGAATATGTAGTAACAGAGTAGTAATAAAGTGCACCGATCGGGTGTCTGAAGCGACGCCTTGAAAGGATAATAAATAACGGGCATGCCTCAGTCGGGCGTCTGGGCGACACCACATAAAGGGCTTATAAAGTAAATAAATAACAACATGCCACGGTCGAGCGTTTGAGCGACACCACATAAAGGGCTTATAATGTAAATAAATAACAGCATGCCACAGTTGGGCGTCTGAGCGACACCACATAAAGGGCTTATAATGTAAATAAATAACAGCATGCCACAGTCGGGCGTCTGAGCGACACCACATAAAGGGCTTATAAAGTAAATAAATAACAGCATGCCACGGTCGGGCGTCTGAGCGACACCACATAAAGGGCTTATAAGAAAACAATCACAGTGAATATCCAGGAGGTAAAACCGTCCCAGGGATACTCAATACTTCAAATAATATAAAGGGGTTAGTACATAATAATAATAATCATAATCATCATAAGTCACACGTCATGATCCATATTCTGGTTTAGTAGTTTCTCCTCTGAAGACCGACACTAAGACCGACACTTGACCCAACCCAGACTGTAGTCCTTAACCATGGACACGGCTATTCGAATAGATGTTTAATCTCTGCAGAGGGTGTACTCTTTACCCACGAGTAACGGATTCCTTTAGTCCATGGGGACTAATTCCGTCTACGGTCTTTTAATTGAAAACACACCTGACTTGCACACACCAGCTTAACTTACCGGTGTCTGGAATCACCCACGACACCTGTCGAGCAAAACTCTAAGTGGGGAGGCTACAACCTCGCGTAGCATGGGATCAAATTTATATCGCGCCCTCTAAGGGGTGGCCTCCCCTCTCGGTCCCAACCGGAAACACCCATGCCCCCGGACCAGGTGGCCTGCCTACCAGATACAACCGGTATCTTCCGCCATGGCCTCTCTGTATGGTGTGTGCTAGAAAGGGGTTGACAACTTACTGAACCATACCCTACCTATGGCAGGGACAAGTGGTAGTATGAAACAAGTGTGGGGGTTACCGGAACAAGACTCGATCTATGGTCGACTCAGGAGGTTTAAGTATTTCCTGCATGATTATCATAACGAATATATATTTCATCCAATAGACAGAATCACCACTCATCATACCCTATCATGCCATGCCGGACACACTCGTCTCAACGAGGACTAGGGACAAGCTCAGGTCTACCCAAGACAGAGACTTTCCCGGCTTCCTTCCGGCAGGCACGAAAAGCATACGAGGATGATTACTGTCACAAGCATGACCATTTCCAATAGCAAGTAAATCTCCAATATGCATGAGATCATTAATATGCACTCATGAGTTCGAACATATCATCACATAACATAACGGACACTCCGCGTCGAGGTGGTATTGTAATCGTGTCAGACAACACACACAAAATTATTCCCGAGTTCAGAATGCTTGCCTTCAAGTTGTGTAGAGGCAGGGTCAATCCTACAACTTTTGAAAGTTTTCTTCTTCTCCAAAAATCCTATTTTGAAAATATTCAAATAACACATACTTCAAAAACAGTGCAAAGAAGTTGTCTGAATTTTTTTCAAAGAAATCTTAAAATTAACTAGATTAAATTTGAGGGAGGTAGGAAAAAGAACCAACTCATTTGGAGTTTTATTTAAAAAGATATAGCCAGTCAAAGTTTAGTCAAATTTCTGGTTTTAAAAATAAAACAGAAAAAGAAAAACACTTCGGATAAATACACGTCGAAGACGTACTCTGGAAATACGCCTTCATTTATCCAGCATGGAACGGCGCTGGGTCACTGACAGTGGGCCCGCCTGGCCCACTGGTCAGGTTTGACCAGTCCACGCGCGCGTCGCCTCCTCCGACCGAACAGAGGTGGAGCTCCGGCGAGGCTCGCCGGCGAACGGAGGCGTCCCTCGGTGATCCAAGGACAGAGATGGATCCGCGAGATCAGGGCGGTCCTTCCGGTGGTCGACTTGCCGGCAGGGACGGAGTGAGTCGTCGGCGGCGAGCTTCGCGGCGGCCGGTGGCTTCGGGTGTTTTGGGGGTTTGAACTACGGTGGCTTTCCATCGAGGCTGAAGGTCTGGGCGGCTCCGCAAGATCATGTGGAGTCAGGTGGTGGCGTTGGACGGACGGGAGGGGCTCTGGTTGCGATGAACGGAGCTGGGACATGGCGGCGGCCGAACCGGCCGGAGTTGGGGAAGACGGCTTCCCCCCGACGATTGCTGACTGTGGGGGTGCCATGGGGGTGGCCTGAGGTCGCCTGAGTGCCCGGATGAGCTCGGGGGCCTCCTTTTATAGCGCAACAAGGTCGGTCTACATCGGTCGTGGATAAGATCGTCGGCGACCGCCGTTCTGTAGCTTGCAGGGCGCTGTGTCGAGGCTGGGGATGGCGGCAGGAGCTAGCGGACGAGCGGACACTGCTCCAGGGGCGAGCTGGCGAGCGGGAGTGGCTCGGGCGGCGCTGACCAGTGCAGAGGCTGTCGGGCGGCAGTGGCGGCTAGCTTCTGGCTTGCCGGAGACGTGGCGAGGGGCTGTGGTGCTCGTGGGGGGGGGGGGGGTACGGGTCGAGGCTTGGCCCTACGCTGCGAGCGGCAGAGGGTTTGGATAAGCTCGGGGAACAGGCCAGGGGGCGCGGCGGCTCGGGCGCGGCACATGCAAAACGCACGCTCTGGGCGCGCCCAGAGCACGCTCACCAGGTGCTCGGTGAAATGCCAGTGCATGCCACAAAGCTTGGGTGAGGCTGGCAACTAGCAGACCTAAGTTAGGAGTAGCTAGGAGCTTAGTGGACAAGGTTGCTGGGTCAGTGGATCAAGTTCATATTGCAAACTAAACTTCATGTCAAAACTGATCATGCCCATAAGGTGTTTGACAAAATGCCAAGGGCACTAAGGCATTTCTTGGGGTGGCCAGAATCTCCAGGTTGGGGTCTCTTTAGGTGCAAAAGAGAGTGGTAAGGTCATTTGGGCAAAAGAAGAAACTTGCTAGTGCAAGTTTTGCAAAACCTCAGTTTTGGACAGGAAGAAAAGGGCATGATTGCAAGCACTTAAAATCATCCAATGGGTCCACTCTTTTGGACTTAAGGGTTTGGTAAGGTGTACTACAATCAGGAGGAAGCTCATGGGTAAAAGAGCAAGTTAGAAGATGGTTGTATTACAAATCATCAAGTTGGACCAGAATGAAAAAGAGGATGATTCACTCAAATTCTTCAAAGAACATCAATGGATTTTTGCATAAAGATGAATAACATGCTCTTATTGACCTCCCCAAATTTTGGTAGAAGTCTTGAAGAAATATTTAAATAGGTTGTAGTGTAAAATTGCCCATTGGACCAGATTTGAAAACTTTGTGTAGAACTCAAAACATCCAATGAATGAAATATATTTTTGCATAAAAGTGGTTTATAAACATCACATGACATCTCCAAATTTTGATTGGAATTTTAAATAAATTTATCAAAGGGTTGCAGTGCAAATGGAACCCTAAA
Source organism: Triticum aestivum (assembly GCF_018294505.1). Lineage (NCBI taxonomy): Eukaryota > Viridiplantae > Streptophyta > Magnoliopsida > Poales > Poaceae > Triticum > Triticum aestivum. The sequence goes on along the minus strand of NC_057801.1, from coordinate 110,764,209 downwards.
ACCTTGAAAACCATTTTTGAGAAATAAAGCTCAGGGAAAAATAATTATATAGATAATCCCACTGATAAAAGAATTGTTTTATTTGAGAGGAAACATAAGTCCAACAATGATTGAAAAGTTTTCACTTGGGGTAAAAACTCCATAATAATAAAGAAAAGAGTGGTTTTGAAATCAGAAGGAAATACAGAAAATAAAAGTTTTAGTTTCCTGTCAAAATTTTAATTTATAAAACAAGGTTAAAATTTTGGGGTGTCACAACATATTGCAACACCCTACATCGGGAAACCCTCACGCTTGTGCGACACGGAGGGCACAATAGGACAACACCCAAAAAAATCATACAACTCATACCAATCTAGATCATCAATCAACCCAAAGACAAAGGATATCTGCTCAAAACATCATAAGATGGCAACACATCATTGGATCATAATATGTGGCATAAAGCACCATGTTCAAGTAGGGATTACAACGGGATGCGGGAGAGTGGACCGTGTAAAAGAGATGAGGATGGTGATGTTGATGAAGACGATCACATCGGCGATGATTCCCCTCCCGATGGCACTCCGGCGCCACCGAGAGAGAGGAGGAGAAGTTCATCCCCTTGTGCTTCCTCGTCCATGCCCCCTGGATGGGGAGAGGTTCCCCCTCTGGTCCTTGGCCTTCATGGCGATGATGGGCCCTCTGAGATCCTTCCCCATGTCCTCCGGTGATGATGGCCCCCTCCAGCAGGGTGCCAGAGAGGGCCTAGATTGATTTCTCGTGGCTACAGAGACTTGCGGCGGCAGAACTTCCGATCTAGGTTATTTTCTGGAGGTTTGGGCATTTATAGGAGAGGTTGGCGTCGAGAACAAGTCAGGGGGACCCACGGAGAGTCCACAAGGCACAGGGGCGCGCCCCAGGTGGGTGGGCGCGCCCTCCACCCTCATGGGGCCCACGGGACTCTCCTCCAGTAACTCTTTGTTCTAGTATTTTTTATATTTTCTAGAAAATTTCTCCGTTGATTTTCAGCGCATTCCGAGAACTTTTATTTATGCACAAAAATAACACCACGGTAGTTCTGCTGAAAACATCGTCAGTCCGGGTTAGTTCTAATCAAATCATACCAAAATCATATAAAACTATTGTAAACATGGCATGTATACTTCATAAATTATAGATATGTTGGAGACATATCAGCATCCCCAAGCTTAATTCCTGCTCATCATCGAGTAGGTAAATGATAAAATAAATAATTTATGAAGTGTGAATGCTAGCAAGTGCTTAAGTTTGATCGATGATAGTTTCATTCACTGTTTCTAGCATCATTATATATCATAACAGTAGCTCAACTCATAAAACTTCTCATGATCAAGTAACAAGCTATTCACATGTTAAAGTATAGATCATAAACTTTCTTGAAAACCAACAAACCATGCTCTTAGTCATCAAACAATTGCAATTCATCTTCTTCTCGGGAAGGGTCTATGTAAGAGCTTTGGTTCAACAAACTCCACATACTCATCATTTAATTTTTCACAATTGCTAACACTCATGTGATATTTATGGGTTCAAAGTTTTAATCGGACACAGAGAAAGATAGGGGCTTATAGTTTTGCCTCTCAACCTTTTACCTCTAGGGTAATGTCAACAATAATAATTTATGAAAACCTACATCCAAGTAGATATATATATCCAAATCGCTCCAACACAAAGTGCTTGCCAAAGGAAAAAGTGTAAACAGGAAAGGTGATGATGACCATGACTCTTGTATAAGGGTAGAAGATAAAAGTAAAAGATAGGCCCTTCACAGAGGGAAGCAGAGGTTGTCATGCGCTTTTATGGTTGGATACACAAAATCTTAATGCAAAAGAACGTCACTTTATATTGCCGCTTGTGATAAAGACCTTTATTATGTAGTCCGTCGCTTTTATTTCTTCCCTATCACAAGTCCGTATAAAGCTTATTTTCTTCGCACTAATAGATCATACATATTTAAGTAGCAATCTTTATTGCATGCACGATGACAACTTACTTGAAGGATCTTACTCAATCCATAGGTAGGTATGGTGGACTCTCATGGCAAAATTGGTTTAAGAGATGTTTGGAAGCACAAGTAGTATCCCTACATGGTGCAAAGAATTTGGCTAGCATGAGAGGGAAAGGCAAGCTCAGCATGTTGGATGATCCAAGACAATATAGCGTTTCGGATATAGGAAAACATAACCCATTAAGTTGTCTTCTTTGTCCAACATTAACCTTTTAGCATGTCATATTTTAATGAGTGCTCACAATTACAAAAGATGTCCAAGATAGTATAATTATATGTGAAATCTCTCTTCCTTTAATATTCTTTCATGAATTGTTCAAGTGACCAATTCTGCGTTTGCTAACTTTCAATAAGTTTACTACCTATACGTATTATGTGTAAAGTCATTACTCCCCATGTTATAAGCATATGAAACATATGTAAATTCAGATTTATGATAGTCAACTCATTCAATCATTTACTCATAGGGTATACGTGAAGCACGTGAGTAAATGACAAACTACTCCAAAAAGATATAAGTGAAGAACACTGAGTAGTCAAATAATTAACTAGCCATGGGAGGATTCTTTTTCATTCAAGATTTAAGATCCAATGATTTTATTCAAACAGCAAGTAAAATTGAAAATACGCTCCAAGCAAAACACATATCATGTGACGAATAAAAATATAGCTCCGAGTAAGGTATACCGATAGTTTTGAAGACGAAAGAGGGGATGCCTTCCGGGGCATCCCCAAGCTTAGGCGCTTGAGTCTTCCTTGAATATTACCTTGGGGTGCCTTGGGCATCCCCAATCTTAGGGTCTTTCCACTCCTTATTCTCCTCATATCGATATCTCACCCAAGGCTTGAAAACTTCAATCACACAAAACTTAACGGAACTTTGTGAGATGGGTTAGTATGATAAAGAGTAAACCATTCACTTTGGTACTGTCAAAGACAAGGTTCATAATTGTTATCACACAATGCCTACTATACCATATCATTTCTACAATCTATATTGAGAAATATAAGCCATAGAAACTAGAAAACAAGCAAACTATGCAATGAAAATAGAATTTGTCAGAAAGAGAACAGTCCGTAATGATCTGAACAGCAACCATACTTCTGCTACTCCAAAAACTATGAAATAAATTGGTGGACGTAAGGAATTTGTCTATTAATCTTCTGCGAAAATAATCAACTCCAAATCACTCTTCTATAAAAAAATGACAGCTAATCTCGTGAGTGCAAAGTTTCTGTTTTTTACAACAAGATCACATTAACTTTCACCCAAGTCTTACAAAAGGTCTTACTTGGCACTTTATTGAAACAAAAGCTATAAAACATGATTACTATAGTACCTTAATCATTTAAACACACAAAAACAGTAAGGGTAAATATTGGGTTGTCTCCCAACAAGCGCTTTTCTTTAATGCCTTTTAGCTAGGCATGATGATTTCAATGATGCTCAAATAAGAGATAAGAATTGAAACATAAAGAGGGCATCATGAAGAATATGACTAGCACATTTAAATCTAACCCACTTCCTATGCCTAGAGATTTTGTGAGCACACAATTTATAGGAAGAAGAATCAACTAGCATAGGAAGGCAAAACAATTATAACTTGAAAACTTTAAGCACATAGAGAGGAAACTTGATATTATTGCAACTCCTACAAGCATGTATTCCTCCCTCATAATAATTTCAGTATCATCCTGAATGATTTCAACAATATAACCATAACATAAAGCATCCTTTTCATGACCTACAAGCATAGAATTTTTTCTACTCTCCACATAAGCAAAATTCTTCTCATTCGGAATAGTGGGAGCAAAGTCAACAAAATAACTGTCATGTGAGGCATAATCCAATTGAAAATTAAAATCGTGATGACAAGTTTCATGGTTAACATTATTATTTATAGCATACATGTCATCACAATAATCATCATAGATAGCAACTTTGTTCTCATAATCAATTGGAACCTCTTCCGAAATAGTGGAATCATTACTAACTAAAGTTGACACTCTTCCAAATCCACTTTCATAAATAACATACTAAGATTCAACACCCTCCAAAATAGTGGGATCACTAATTCCTAAAGTTGAAATTCTTCCAAACCCACTTTAGATGATAGTATTATTCATATCCAAAAGATATAAGTGAAGTTCATGGAGCATTCTACAATTAATATAGACTAACCCATATCCAAGCTCAAAATATATAAGTGAAGCACACGAAGCATTCTATAAAACCATACTCAAAAGATTTAAGTGAAGCACAAAGAGCATTCTATAATATCATTGAAGGGCTATCTCATACTAGCATGGTTCCTAAATAAAAATAAAAACACAAAGGACACAAATCATGTGAACAAAAGAAAAACCGAGGTATACCGATAATTGTTGAAGAAGAAAGATGGGATGCCAACCGGGGAATCCCCAAGCTTAGATGCTTGAGTATCCTAGAAATATTTACTTGGGGTGCCTTGGGCATCCCCAAGCTTGAACTCTTGCCTCTCTTTATTCTTCTCACATCGGCAACTCCTCGTTCTTCGAACACTTCATCACCACAAAAACTTTGTGAGATCCGTTAGTCTAATAAAGCAAATCACTACCTTTAGGTACTGTTGCAAACTCATTCCAATTTCATATTAGCATTATATCTACTATATTACAACTTCACCATGGTTCATACCCCCCCGATACTACCCATAGATCATCAAAATAAGCGAACAACACATAGAAAACAGAATCTGTCAAAAACAGGATAGTCTGTAGTAATCTGGGAATTTAGTGAACTTATTTAATTCCAAAAACATCTTAAAAAATATGAAAATTTTCAAAAATTGTACATAAGTAATGTGCAAAAAGTTTCATACCCATTTGACTTTCCAGTAAAAATGTAAATTCACGCCCTACAGCAAAAGTTTCTGTTTTTCTACTGCCCAAGGTAAACGAGCAATCTAATCATCCTAAAACCAAAGCTTGGCACATTATTTTTATAATAAAATGGATATATACAAGGGGATAATTATTTTCAGAGAAACTTCCATGAATTTTTTTACATTGTTTCCATGAGCATGAACACAAGTGCTCAAGGTCGACCCTCACTTCTTCAATGCATAACTTTTAATCACTTCTCTTTAAAAAAAACTTTTTAGGCATATAAGGCAAGTGCATCTTTTTGTATTTTCATTCTTTTTCATTTTTTTATGTTTCATCCACTACTAATCAAAACAAAAAGGGAAAACAAAAACTACTTAGTGAAGAAAGCAAACAAGCATACACGAGAATGTCAACCCCACGCTATTGCTCCCCGGCAACGACGCCAAAAAAGAGCTTGATAATCCCCAAGTGCAGGGAATCATCGTAGCAATTTCCAAAGGTGGAAGTGTAAGCATGGAGTGTCGAACCCACAAGGAGCTAAAGGCAAGATCAATATTCTCTTAAGTCCTATCTGCCACTGATAAGACTCTACTTACACCGAACGTTTACTTCCAACTAGAAACGAGAAATAAAACTACGTTGTGGGTATGAAGAGGATACCTTTGTATGATATCAAAGAGCTAAAATATAAAAGTAGGTGCTGTTATCATAAATTTATAATATATCACTAAATATTATAAATAGCGAGTGTGGAATAATGATGGGTTAGTGTGTGGAATTATCCTAGGCAATTGTTAACAAGACCGGTAATCACTATTGCAATTTCATATGAGGGAGAGGCATAAGCTAACATAGTTTCTCTTCTTGGATCATATGCACTTATGATTGGAACTCTAGCAAGCATCCGCAACTACTAAAGATCGTTAAGGTAAACCCAACCATATCATTAACATATCAAGTCCCCTTTATTCCCATACGTTGTGACCCACTTATCCGTGTTTATGCTTCTGTCACTCAAGCAACACAGACAATAAGTAAACCATGGACATATTGCAACACCCTACAGCAGGAATCCCTTACGCTTGCGCGACACAGAGGGCGCAATAGGACAACACCAAAAAAATCATACAACTCATACCAATCTAGATCATCAATCAACCCAAAGACAAAGGATATCTACTCAAAACATCATAAGATGGCAACACATCATTGGACCATAATATGTGGCATAAAGCACCATGTTCAAGTAGGGATTACAGCGGGGTGCGGGAGAGTGGACCTCGTAAAAGAGATGAGGATGGTGATGATGATTGTGATGTTGATGAAGACGATCACCATGACGATGATTCCCCTCCCAATGGCACTCCGGCGCCACCGAGAGAGGAGGAGAAGTTCTCCCCCTTGTGCTTCCTCCTCCATGGCCTCCCCCCTGGATCGGGAGAGGTTCCTCCTTTGGTCCTTGGCCTTCATGGCGATGATGGCCCCTCCGAGATCCTTCCCCATGGCCTCCGATGATGATGGCCCCCTCCAGCAGGGTGCCAGAGAGGGCCTAGATTGATTTCTTGTGGCTACAAAGGCTTGCGGCGGCAAAACTTCTGATCTAGGTTATTTTCTGGAGGTTTGGGCATTTATAGGAGAGGTTGGCGTCGAGAACAAGTCAGGGGGCCTCACGGAGAGTCCACGAGGCACAGGGGCACGCCCCAGGGGGTGGGCGCGCCCTCCACCATCGTGGGGCCCATGGGACTCCCTTCCAGTAACTCTTTGTTCCAGTATTTTTTTATATTTTCCAGAAAAATTCTTCGTTGATTTTCAGGGCATTCCGAGAACTTTTATTTCTGCACAAAAATAACACCACGGTAGTTCTACTGAAAACAACGTCAGTCCGGGTTAGTTCTAATCAAATCATACCAAAATCATATAAAACTATTGTAAACATGGCATGAATACTTCATAAATTATAGATATGTTGGAGACGTATCATAGGCCCAAGGGCTTGTGTGGCTTCGACAAGACTATGGTGCGGGGTTGATTCAAGACGATGCACATGAGATCTTGAAGTCAAAGGGGCGCGGGGGTGGATTGCTCATCTACCATGGAGTCACGTTGAAGGTGGAGCTGGAGTCTGGAAGACTTCACTCGGTGCTGATTGAGGGGCTACGGTGTAAGTCGACAGAGAGTCGAAGCCTATTCAGCGGGAAAAATGAGTGACACGTTGTTCGGACTGGAGCCCAATGGTCTGATGGAAGCGTGAAACTCATCAACGATCGGTGATGATCGGTGGTACTCTGCAGTGGGGGTTGAGTGGTGTGGGTTTGCGACCCTTGAGACTCGACCGGGACAGCGGAGGCTCGACGCAGTAATAGCGGCAAGGCGTGCAGTACGCACGGGACATGGAGACGGACCAGGGCTCTGGTGGTCATACATGTGGTGAGACAACTACTAATTTGACTCGGGATGACTACAAGCAATGGTGAAATTCCTTCATGTTTCAGACAGGCGATCAAGAAAGGAGCGGTGATGTTGAGTTCAGGTAACTCTTATGTGTGACACCCAATATGTGAGTTGTTCACTTTCACGCAGGTCAGTGATCAGTGTGCATGTGATGGTGTTGGACGGATACTCTGGAAGTTAGGAGCACAAATTGAGTAACAAGGAACTTAATTTTGCTCGAGTGTTGACTGTGGTCAAGAAAAAAAGGGACTACAAGTTGCAGGTGGAGTCATATGGTGTCTTTGGAGTAGCAGCGGTACGAGATAAGCTCAAGTCCAATATACATGGAGGTTCGACGCATGGATGAATTCAAGGTGGTGAAGAATATTTGCCAAGGTGGAGTTTGTTAGAGTTGTGTCAAATATTATTGTACAAGGTAGGTTACAGTTGGACTTGGTTTTGGACTCTATGTAGACAGGGTAGAAGTTGTGTCCTAATCGGTCACTTGTATCCTAGGCCTCTCATATATATCAGGGGTAGACACACGATGTAACCTATGCCAACATAATAGCACAGGCACGCAGGGGGAGCCGATGCGTGTGTTGGCGGCCGGGGTGCGGTATTGTAGCGGATGTCATGGGGAGGAGCGCCCATAGTCGTAACCCGGGGATATAGCCAGATCGGTGAACCTCATTAACAAATCTCGGTATCGTGCTTGTGTGATTGCTTGGTCATCGGATGATCAACGATATGGCTCGGATTTATTCTAACAATCGGAAGGGCAATATGTTGGATGGCAAGTGTCATACCTTGCATTCAAGCACGAACCTCAGCTTCGAGGGCATCGCTGTCGAGGTTACCATTAAGGGTAGGTCCATGAGGGTCCAAGGTATCACGAACCATAAAGTCCATACATATGACCAACCTCGGTGATCCATGGAGTTAATTACTTGGCGGGTTCACGTTACCCGGACGTATCCGTACACCATGGGCTTGTTTGGTTGCCTGCATGAGGCCCGACCAGGCCCGCATGGGAAGGAAACGGGCTGTTTGGTTGGTTGCATACACTGTTGGACATGCATATCACGAAACTTAAAGCACCTCTAGGCCTGGCTCGCTGGAAACGCTCAGATCGGCAGTTTCTTGCGAGCCAGGTTGAGGCGAGCGCAAGCGAGTGGGCCCTTGCACGAGTGGAAACGGGAGGAGTGCGAGGTGATTATGTGAGGTCTTCTTCAACCTCCAGTAAGCTTCTCTCTAATATCCTCTCTTCCTTGTCCCTCTGGTCTACACAACGGTGCTTCTATTTGAGGTAAGCTCTACATGAAAAAGATGCACCTCGATGCTACGGTTCCATTCAGGCGATCGGTTCATAGTTTCGTCGGCCGGAAGTTCTTTATTTCGTGTTCCCATTTGGAGCTATTCTGGACGACTTTTGTCAGATTCGTCGCGCACGATCGATCATTTGAAATTTCCTTTGATCAACAACCTAATCTCGTAGTTCCGTACAACATTCTGATGTAAGTTTTTGGTTTCGACGATCGTAGCTTCATCTCTCCTTGAACAACAGTCTAGTGCACTCACGCTACCATGTCGAGCTCCTCCGTCCTCTGCTCAGAGCCTTCCTATTCATGCCTCTCGACGCCGACGCCCTTCCCCTTGATCTCCTTGCCCGCGTCCTACTACACTAGAGTCGTTTCAGGCGTCACTCATCTCGGCCTACTCTCTGTCGTCCTCCTACTGCACTAACGTTGCAATGGCGTGCACACTACAGTTCGCCGCACCACCAACGGGGTCGATCATCTTGGCCTCCTCTCTATCGTCCCACTACACTGGAGTCGTTTCCGGCGTCGATCGTCTCGGCCTCCTCTCTCGTCCTACTGCACGGACGATACCATGGCTTGAGCATTGCATTCTCCTCCTCTGTCCATAGTCTTTGCGCGAGCACCGCAACTAGTTCGTCGATGGTGTCGCTCGCCGTGCCGCTGACGGGGTCGCTCGCCCACGACTCCATTCTCGTCGTGTCGGACACGGCGCCATGGCCACTATCCACCGCAGTCGCCATGGTCCGGCGCACACTGCATTTCTTCTCCCCCTTCCTCTGCTAGCTCTTAACCCTGCGTGCTAAGTGCAAGTGCTAGCTCTTAATCATACCCCATGTGGGCAACCAAACAGTGTGTAGTTGTATGCACCAAGACAATGCAGGCAGCCAAACAACGTGCCAAAGTTGATCCCCTAATGCAGGAAGTCCATATGTAGGCAACCAAACAACTTACAGATGTCGCATATGAGGCTGTTTTTCCAGAGTCAGGCTGAGTGGAGAAGGGTATGCAACGCAGGTACTGTAGCCGACGGCAACCAAAACACGCCCCATGTACTCGGCTGATTGAACATACCGGATGGCTAAAGCTACTCGGATCGGAGAAGGTGAACGGGCAACAAAGATATCTGAAGCGTCAGGACGGTTCATGAAGCATGCATTACTAGTGTTTACTTGGTCAGTTACCACTTATAGTGGGTTTATTCAATGTAATCCTTCGACTTCTCTGTGACGGCAAAGGACAAGTGTACGACACACTCTATATAATCTGATCCCTAGCTCGTAGATAGGGGTTTACGTTCCTTGTAATCGGTTCTAGACACAAAGAAAGAAGAAAGCTCCTAGAGCTCGAGACTTAAAGTTGTTACCTCCTCTGAGAGGGTCCCGAACTCGTAAAACTTTTTATGTCACACTTGCGCCTAGCAAGATCTAGCTTCATCCTTACACCCACTCTCTATTTTTGGAATCATCCCACGAAAGTTGGCTCCCCCGTAGGGCTCCGCATGTTGCAATTCATGGCGCAGGTGGAATTTTCAACTTCTCTGGTTTCCGGCATGGAGTTGGTCCGGTAGCGAAGTCAACTTTGGCTCCCTCCACTTCAAGTCGGTGTGGCTACAGGAGGCCCTACTGGATGGGCAATCATTGCCCGAGCGTGGCGCACTTTTGCACGAGTGGCTACGGCGTGCTTCTTCGCCAGCCAGCCACTCCGTACCAGGTCACGCTTTGTCTCCCAGCCCGATGACGCTGCAAGCGCTCAGGCAATCGCGGCTTCCACGATGGGCTCAACACGCCATCTCTCGTCAAGTTGCAGATGAACAAGTGGACGTGCTGCAACCTGAGGAGTCGTTTCATGACTTGTTTGCTTCCATCCATGAAGATGAGAGTTGTGGGAGCCTTTTCACCGATGATAGAAGTTCTCGTGGCAAACAGGCCCGCTAATGGGCCACCTGGCTTTGGAGAGCCGACTGACGCTCAAGACAGCGATGGTCGCAAGAATAGGAACCCCAAAGATGAAACGGCTGATTGTCGTGATGGCGTGGAGCATGAGTGGATGGTGGATCCGCCCCACCTACACGTGTGCAAATTGCTGAGCTCAATAAATTAACCGAGCAGACGTTGCAAACCCCGATTGCAACGAACACCGCCGAAGGTGTCGCGCTAGAAGCTGCTCAATTAGCCACTTTGGCCGAGAGAGCACGTTTGGAGTGAAGAGAGAAGGCTCTATATGAAATAGCTCGTTAGATCCCTAGCTCCAGTCGGCCAAGAATACAGTTTTGGCCGAACACGAACACACAAACTTTCAGGTCTTACGCACCCCGGTGCAAAATTTGGTTGCAGCTACTCGAATCGCTGACGCACTCCAGCCCTCTGGATCAGCGACAAAAGGGATCCGACATGTCCAAGCCCTGTTAAAGGCAGTGATGGATCAAAACTCTAAGGTCACACAGTCGCACAATCAGATTCACAACGAATCCGTCCGAGCAGAAACCACATAGTCGGCATATAGTCCCCCGCGATGCTCGTAGGTCAAGAACATCTCCTCCCCCAAGAGGAATGGCTCCTCCTCGCCGACCAAACGTTCCTTATGAATGTGATGATCACTATCACGACAGAGTGAGTCCGCCTCATGCAGCAGTATGGTGATCAATACGGACTTGTTAATGATTGTAAGCATAGTCCACCGCGTCAGCGAGATGGATTCTTCTATCCTCATGGACCTGGCGACGTTCCACGCATGTATAACGATCCCCCGTACGATGCTCGTTCGCTCCTGGTTCGGAACCGAGTAAACAGAGGTCGTACGATACGGATGAATATGACAAAGATTTCCCGCATGGGTCTAGTTCTTCAGGCCGATGTGTTTCAGTCACTACATTCGATCGGCTGTCATTCTGCTCAACTTCAGGTTGGCCACTAGGATCAGGAAGTTCAGTGGCAGTTCAAAACCATAAAGTTGGCTAGATGATTATCGAGTAGCAGTGATGTTTGCTTCAACTACATCGGTATTTTCTCAAAGAGGAAGGGATGATGCAGCACAACAACGGTAGGTATTTCCTTCAGTGATGAGATTAAGATTATCGAACCAGTAGGAGAACCACGCAACACCACATAAACAGATCCTGCACACAAAGAACAAATACTTGCAACTCGACGTAAGAGAGGGGTTGTCAATCCCTCATGGGTAAAAAGATAGATAAAATTGTAGTAGATTGGATAAATAGATCCCGCAGGAACGCGAGATAAAATAAATAACATAAATTGCAGCAAGGTATTTTTGTATTTTTGGTTTAATAGATCTGAAAATAAAAGCAAATAAAAATAGATCTCGAAGGCAAATATAATAAAGAAGAGACCCGGGGGCCGTAGATTTCACTAGTGGCTTCTCTCGAGAAAAATAGCAAATGGTGGGTAAACGAATTACTGTTGGGCAATTGATAGAACTTCAAATAATCATGATGATATCCAGGCAATAATCATTATATAGGCATCACGTCCCAGATTAGTAGACCGACTCCTGCCTGCATCTATTATTATTACTCCACACATCGACCGCTATCCAGCATGTATTTAGTGTATTAAGTTCATGGAAAAATGGAGTAATGCAATAAGAACGATGACATGATGTAGGCAAGATCTATTTATGTAAAAATAGACCCCATCTTGTTATCCTTAATAGCAATGATACATACATGTCGGTTTCCCTTCTGTCATTGGGATCAAGCACTGTAAGATCGAACCCATCACAAAGCACCTCTTTCCGTTGCAAGATAAATAGATGAAGTTGACCAAACAAAACCCAAATATTAGAGAAGAAGTACGAGCCTATAAGCAATCATGCATATAAGAGATCAAAAAGTACTCAAATAACTTTCATGGATAAAAACATAGATCTGATCATAAACTCAAAGTTCATCAGATCCCAACAAACACACCGCAAAAAGAGTTACATCAAATAGATCTCCAAGAGACCATTGTATTGAGAATCAAAAGAGAGAGAGGAAGCCATCTAGCTACTAACTACGGACCCGTAGGTCTACAATGAACTACTCACGCATCATTGGAGAGGCACCAATGAGGATGATGAACCCCTCCGTGAGAGTGTCTAGATTAGATCTGGTGGTTCTAGAACTTGCGGCGGCTGGAATTGATTTTCATCGACTCCCCTAGGGTTTCGGGAATATTGGGGTATTTATAGAGCAAAGAGGCGGTGCGGGAGGCCACCGAGGTGGCGCTGGTACGCGTCGATGTTATATAAACGGTTTTTAACCCCTTTCCGCGACGACATTTGGAACCATCGCCAAGTGAGTGTGGGCGATAGGGGGGTCCTTCCCACATGACCCAGAAACCGTCGGGGATATGCCCTCCTGGCACACACGCTCGGCAAAGTGAGGTCGTGTGCGACCGGCGAACGCTCAAATACGGTAGTACGTACAGTAGAGCTAAAAAAATACAATTATACACGCGAAATTGTTTCCAGTCGCAAGTACATCCCACATAGTTAGTCCCCGCTAAACGTTTCCGTTCGTATGTACATCCCACACAATTTTATGTATAGAATCGTGTGTGAAAGGTGTAACTATCACACACGCTCTGCCTTGGTTAACTTTTTGCTTTTATCAACTACATCACACACGATTCGATGAAGAAAACTGTGTGGCATTGAGCTATCCATCACATGCGCTTTTACTGCCATAACCGTTTTCAAAGTTCCATGCCCATCTGTTCTCTTTTTACATCGCACACGTTGTTTTCTTTCTAACTGTGTGCACATTATTTTATTAGCTCATGTATATTTTTATTTTTGCCTGTAATTTATTATTCTAATTGGAATTTTTGAAATATGAAACGTGCAATTCAAATTCTCAACATAATGGTTCAACAACGAATCCATAAATAAAATTGCCAGTACAATATGTTCAGTAATTACATGATTAGACAACAATTAACTATGATGAACCACAATATTTAAAGGCGGTAAAGGTGAAGAGACAAGTGTAAATCATTTTGACTGCCGATGGTGTTGAAGAAGCGGAATGCCCATAATGTGCCTTCATGCATGCCATAGCCATGAACCACTTTTGTCCAACCCCTTGTGATGATCGCCCACCCATCCTTCACTGCCTTCAGGAAGACTTCTAGAGCATTATCATGGTAGCATGAATTATATACTTTAACCTTAGTTGCCTCCACTCCGATCATGTAGTTTGCAAGGTAATCATTAGTAAATAGTTTCGGAAACCACTTAAAAGAGAAACAACTATCAGATACTGAGGTCTAATAGAGTAACTTGTTGTGGGTAGGGGGAAAAGGCAACACATTACTTACCATCCTAAAGTTCACTGTTGTCTTGGACAAAGTGTAAATAAAGAGCTTAATTCCAATCACCCATTTCTTTCGCCTAACAATCTTTCTTTGTTTCCTCATTTGACGCTTGTTCATGAATATCTCATTGCCCCATACGCAAAAGGGATCGAAGTGTGGATCGGTACCACTTATATATGTACCTACAAGAAACCAGTAAATGTTACTCCCTCCATTCCGATTTACTCGTCGTGGTTTTAGTTTAAATTTGAACTAAAACCACGACGAGTAAATCGGAACGGAAGGAGTAGAAGCTAAACTGATATTGCACAAATGATGTAAAATACAACTACCTATGTTCCTAAGTACAAGTATTTTTTTAGAGATATCAATATGAACTACATATGGATGTATATAGAATTATAGATATAGTTTAGATTATAATCTAGATTCACTCATTTTGCTCCTTATGTAGTCTATATTGGAATCTCTAAACATACTTATATTTAGGAATAGATGGTGTATAAGACATGGGATGCAGCTAAGCTCGACAGCAAACAACAACATTGCCCATTGTAGCCTTGTGTAAGTACATGGAAACCCAATGTTAACTACAACAGGGTTAACATCCACCAAAAAATAGCAAATGGTAATAAAACGGCAGCATCTATAGTGATATCTTCATTGCGAAAGAGTAGCACAGTAGCAAAGGGACGGATTAAAAAATGGATACAACTGTTAATTGCAACAGGCTTAACAGCATCCTAATTCATGTTTTGTAAGTTTGTAGCCATTGAAATACAACTCTTTAAAAATGGATACAACTATTTAAAAGTGCAACTATCCCTGGGTGGTTTTGGTAATTCCTAACAACATATATCTCATTGAGCTAATGCTACTTCAAGATAAATATCTCAGGAAAGCTCAATGACTGGCATTGATGAGAAAAGTGGGTCCCTCAAAATGCTAAGGACAAAAGGATTGTCTCAAGCTCAAAGCACAAGACTCTACATTTTCTATTTTAGTGATCCAAGATCACATTGAGTCTATAGGAAAAGCCAATACTATCAAGGAGGGATGAGGTGTTGCTTAATGGCTTTCTTGCTCAAAGTGCTTAGTGATATGCTCCAAAGCCCTCAACTACTTTCTCATATCCATATATGACCTAAACCAAAAGTCAAACACGGCCCCACCGATTCTTCCTATCCGGTGCCACCGAGTTCAGATGTCTCAGCCACTACCACAAACCCTAGGCAAATCGGTCTCACCGATAGGGATCTCGGTCTCACTGAGATGGGGTTGTAATCTCTCTGTTTCCCTTCGTAATGTTTCCGTCAAACCGAGATGAGCGATTGGTCCCACTGAGATTACAATGCAAACTCTTTGTATCCTTTTCGTAACGTTTCGGTCTTACCGAGTTTGCCTGACCAACCCTCTGTGTGTCCATTACCAAAATCGGTCTCACCGAGTTTGTGTAATTGGTCTCACCGAGATTACGTTATGCCCTAACCCTAACCATATCAGTCCTACTGAGTTGCATGTCGGTCCCACCAAAAATCCTAACCGGTCACATCATTTGCTAAATTGGTCCGACCGAGTTTCTCAATTCGGTCCCACCGAGTTTGGTAAGTTGTGTGTAACGGTTAGATTTTGTGTGGAGGCTATATACCCCTCCACCCACTCTTCATTCATGGAGAGAGCCATCAGAACATGCCTACACTTCGAACATACATTTTCTGAGAGAGAACCACCTACACTTGTGTTGAGACCAAGATATTCCATTCCTACCATATGAATCTTGATCTCTAGCCTTCCCCAAGTTGCTTTCCACTCAAATCTTCTTTCCACCAAATCCAAACCCCGTGAGAGAGAGTTGAGTGTTGGGGAGACTATCATTTGAAGTACAAGAGCAAGGAGTTCATCATCAACACACCATTTGTTACTTCTTGGAGAGTGGTGTCTCCTAGATTGGCTAGGTGTCACTTGGGAGCCTCCGACAAGATTGTAGAGTTGAACCAAGGAGTTTGTAAGGGCAAGGAGATCGCCTACTTCATGAAGATCTACCCTAGTGAGGCAAGTCCTTCGTGGGCGACGACCATGATGGGATAGACAAGGTTGCTTCTTCGTGGACCCTTCGTGGGTGGAGCCCTCCGTGGACTCGCGCAGCAGTTACCCTTCATGGGTTGAAGTCTCCATCAACGTGGATGTACGATAGCACCACCTATCGGAACCACGACAAAAACATCAGTGTCTCCAATTGCGTTTGCACACTCCATACCCTTCCCTTTACATTCTTTTAGTTTCATGCTTTATTTTTCGCTACTCATATACTCTTTGCATGCTTGCTTGAATTGTGTTAAGATTGCTTGACTTGTGCAAATTTGCTAAAATCTGCCAAGAACTAAAATTGGGAAAAGGATAGATTTTTATTTGGTCAAGTAGTCTAATCACCCCCCTCTATACATACTTTCGATCCTACAAGTGGTATCAGAGCTTTGGTCTCCATTTGCTTTGATCTCCATAGCTTTTGGTGGTCATAGCCTTGGTTTCACAACCTATGAGAGTATGGCGTCTAGCGAGGGAAATTACCACCGTAGAGGTCCTTACTTTGATGGTACTAATTTTGCTAGTTGGAAGCATAAGATGAAAATGCGTATTCTTGGACATAACCCCGCCGTTTGGGCTATTGTGTGCATTGGCTTGCAAGGTGAATTCTTTGATGGGAGAGAACCGAACCGTGAAGCTATCGTGGAAGAGTTGAAGATGCTGCAATACAACGCTCAAGCTTGTGATATCCTCTTCAACGGATTCTGCCCCAAAGAATTCAACAAAATCAGCCGTCTTCAGAATGCAAAGGAAATCTGGGATACTTTGATTGATATGCATGAAGGTACCGACTTTGTCAAGGAATCCAAGTTGGATGTGCTTCAAAGTCAGCTTGACAAGTTCAAAATGAAGGATGGTGAAGGTATCGCTGAAATGTACTCTAGGCTTGGTCTTATCACAAATGAGATTGCCGGCTTAGGAAGTGAAGAGATGACCGACAAATTCATCATCAAGAAGATCCTAAGAGCTTTGGATGGAAAATATGATACCGTATGCACATTGATCCAAATGATGCCAAATTACAAAGATCTCAAGCCAACGCAAGTCATTGGAAGAATTGTTGCTCATGAGATGTCACTCAAGGATAAGGAGGAGCTCCACAACAAGTCAAGTGGTGCTTACAAAGCCTCATGTGAAGCTCCCACATCATCAAGTGAGAAACAAACCTTCAATGAAGAATTGAGCCTAATGGTGAAGAACTTCAACAAGTTCTACAAGAGTAGAAGCAAGGAGAGAAGTTCCAAGTCAAGGTCATACAATGACAAAAGATCTTCTAGTCATGAGCGTAATTGCTACAATTGTGGAAGACCCAGACACTATTCCAATGAGTGTACGACACCCTACAAAAGAAGAGAAGATTCTCCAAAAAGAAGAAGTAGAAGAGAAGAATCACCATCAAGAGAGAGAATGAGTAGAGATGATCGTTATGAACAAAGAACATCCTGGAGAAGCAAGGATTCGGAAAGGAAGGACAAGTCATCAAAGAGCTACACAAAACGAAGACATCAAGCTCATGTTGGTGAATGGTATCCGGCTCCGACTCCGACAATCACTCCGAGAGAAGCTATCACTCCGACTCTGAATATACTCAAGATGAAGGTGTTGCCTGTCTAGCACTTGTGTCAACCAACTCCTACGACATATTTGATTCACCAAATGAAGGACTTGGAAGATGCTTCATGGCTAAAGGCCCAAAGGTATCACACCCCGAGTATGTTGATTTTAATAGTGATGAAGATGACTTGTTAGGTGATGATGATTTACTTGTTGACAACTCTAGTGATGAATACTATGATGAAACATCAATTAATCATGCTAATCAAGATAAAATGAATGACAATGATAAGGAGAAGATTGAGCACCTAACTAAAGAACTAAACACTCTTAAGTTAGCTCATGAAACTATCTTAGGAGATCACCAAGAACTTTTAAGGACTCATGAGAAGTTACGCTTTGAAAAGCTCAACCTTGAGCAAGAGCATGAGTTCTTAAAAGCAATCAATGATGATCTTCATAAGAAAAGTTCTTCTTACATTGCCAAGCATTTACTCTTATCCACTTACATGACTCAAGTCAAGTCTAGTAACAAGAACAAGAAAGATTCTTCCTCTAGTAGTAACAATAATCATGCCAAATCCAATGTTGTTGCTTCTAGTAGTTCTCTTGATTCCTCTAATGATTCTCTTAGCCAAGTTACACTTGAGCAAGAAGATAGCTTATTGAAGGGAATTATAGAGAAAGGTGTTTACAAGAGCCTTGCCAGGAGTAAGCAATTCGAGCAAATTGTACGCAAGCAAGGAAGGCACTGGAAGAACCAAGGTGTTGGTTTTGAACGAAAGTTCAATGCCAATGGAGTTGAGTGGGAAGAAGATCAATACCCCGAGACAAAGTTTGTTCCTCAACAAGAGAAGTATGATCCTACTTCTTTCAAAGGGACACAAGCTCAAGATGATCTTCCACCACAAGACCACAAGCAAAAAGGCAAGTACAAGCTTCAAGAGGAGATTGATGCATTTGAAGAAGCTCCTAAGGCCTTGGTCAAGTGGGTTCCCAAGACTACGTCAAGTTCTACTTCATCGAGTACAACTACAACTCCAAGGATTCCCATCAAGATGTTGTGGATCCCGAAGAAGAAGAACTAGAGAGTTCTTGAGGGTGACTCCGCCAACGCACTTCACTCTTATCATTTTGGCAAGGACAAGTGCAATCAACTTCCACATCTTGCACTAGTTCAAGGAGTCACAAACCCTCTTGTTCGTAAGACAAGGGACAAGGTAACCTAATTCTGTCATGGACATCATCTTGTGTGTGTATCACTCTATGTCTATGGATATCCTTGTTTGTTCCTTGTGGGACTAACCCGTGTAGGTATTGAAAGTGCAACTCACTCCAAAGGATTGCTCCAAATTATCTACATCAACATTGAGCATCCACATCTTCAACACCTACATGAAGTCATCATTGACAAAACCCAAGGTTTGTTCATCCCTCTTAGGGGGGATCTCACATCTAGGGGGATCTTTACTCTAAGAATTGAGTCAAAGCAACTCTAATGGTGTGAACACAACAATGCTTTATGTAAAAGTGGTAACCCCACTTGTGCTTAAACGCTGAGTATGACCTATGATCAAATGTTCTCATTTGACTCCTAAGTCAATATACTCATATATAGATGACCTAGTCATCACCAATTGCTTGATAGATGCTAGAATGGTTGTGCATGCTTTTTCACATATTTCATTTGCCATTTTATTGTGTGAGCATGTTGGATGCATATTTTACTCATTCGAGGACATCCACTTGTAGTTTTGATTGTTTGGTTTCTTTTCTTTTGCCAAGTGGATGGACAAGAATGCCTAAGAACCTTCTATAGCTATCTATGCTTTTCTTGTCTCAAACTCTATTCATGCTACATCACAAAGTTTGATCAAGTCAAATTCGAACCACTCTATGTGAGGAGCACTCGGAGTCCCCGATTCGTCATAGACTTAAAACTTCCAAAACCTCTTTGTGTGTTTTATTCTGACCGATCCAACCATTTCGGTCATACCGATATCACTAAGTTGATCTAGGTTTTGAATCTCGATGCAACCGATTTGAACTTTTCGGTCACACCGAGTTGCTGTAACTGCTTGCAGTTATGCATCTCGGTGCCACCAAGTTGTTCCACTCGGTCACACCGACAGGGTCAGGCTATATATACCCCCAGGCCAAAATTTGGAAATTTATCCGAACCTCTTTGCCCGCGCACTGCCTACTCTGCCTCCTCGGGTCTCCGGATCGTCCTCCTTGTTGCCAGCGACCTCCAGCCGCTGGTCTCCGTTGCTGTCAATGGGATTCTGCTCCGCCGTTGCCGCCGTAGCAAATCCATCGCCGAACTAGGGTATGGATTTGAAACTTTGTGCTATTCCTAACTCCGATTCCTAGAACATTGCATTGCCATGTATCTTGCCACGATTGAGATCTTCCTATCTAGCGAAAACACTCCGTAGATTAGTTTTGGATTGAAAATTTAGGGTTAGGTTTTCGCCAAACTCATCTCGGACCGACCGAGTTGTAGAAATCGGTCCCACCGATTTGGCTCAGGCCAGTGCACATGTGATTCTCGGTCTGACCGAGAATTGCAAATCGGTGTAACCGAGTTCAGGACTTTGTGAAATGCTAGCAGTCTCGATGCCACTGAAATGTGACTCGGTCTGACCGAGTTCACTAGTTTAGGTTCCAAAAGATGCTTCGGTATCATCGAGTTTACAAATCGGTAGCTCCGAATTGCTTTCTATGGAAAACTAAAACTAAGTTTTTGACTCAATTATTTTGCAAAAACCTTTGCACTTTGTGATGCTCATCCACTCTACCTCACCTATATCTATTCACAGGGTCTGCTGTCAGAGTTTGCACCATGTCAGATCAGAGTGACAGTCAGAATAAGTCTGAGGAGCAAGTTCAGATGAGTGAGGGCACTAGTCCCTCTAGCAGCTATGATGATGGCAGCAGGAGCACACCCAACAACTTGCCAAAGGCAGCCACCAGGGCCAGAAAGAAGAAGACCTCAGATTCTGAGGATGAGGACTATGTGGCTGTTGAGGATGAGGCCACCTCAAAGAAGAAGGTGCTGAAGAAGGAATATGTCACAACTGCTACCACTAAGCCAGGAATGTAGAAGAAGGCACGTGCAAGGAGAATTCCAACTTCCAAACCTAGGTAGGTTGCCACTGGTGAAACCATGAAGTTCACCATTGAGTTTGAAGATGAAGCTGCTGGCCAAGACAAGAAGAAGAAGAGAGTCATAACCACTACTGCCAAGGTACTTGGCAAGCCCTCTATGAGGAGAGACTCTGAAGATGAAGAGGAAGAGGTTGCTGCACCAGCACCTAAAGCTCAAAAGCTAATGGGAGATGCTATAAGGTCAGGGGCTGCTCCATCTAAGCCCAAAGATGCTCCCAAAGCTGCTGCTCCAAAACCCAAGTCTGCACCCAAGAGGAACACCAGGAGTATTCCAGCCACAGAGAAGAACAAGGCCCCAGTGCCTGAAGCTGCTGATGAAGAAGATGAAGACTCACCATTCTTGAGAAAGTTGAAGCCCAAGATCCTAGATCATAATGATGCTCACCCAGTTGCAGAAGACATGAAGCTCAGGAAGGATGCAGGTCTGAGACAGTGGAGACTGACTGACCCCTATGCTGTCAGGAGAAGGACTGCTGTGGACTACAGGTTTCACACTAAAGAACAACCGGATTTCTATGAGACAGTGCTGCTTGACAAGAAGCCCATAGTTTGTGATATGAGATGTGTTGACTAGGACTATATCAAGAAAAATGAAGAGCACTATCTTGGAGTTTATGATAGTTTCAAGTCTTGTGGAGTAGTAAACTTTGTTGGGCAGAAGCTCACAAAGTGGAATGATGAGCTCATTATGCAGTTCTACTCCACAACTCATTTCTACCCAGATGGGAGGATAGTCTGGATGTCTGAGGGTACCAGGTACCAATCAACAGTTGAAGAATGGTCTGAATTGATCAATGCTTCAAAGGAAAATGAGGATGCCTTGGATGTCTATGCCAAGAAGAAGAAAGATCACAACTCCATGGCTCACATGTACAGAGAGATCCCAGATGCTGCACTTAAGACACACAAGTTTTGGATCTGTACATTATCTGTTGTCAGGACTGCCCACTATCAACTGGATCTTAAGGCACACTTTGCTGCCCAAGTCAGGTGATCACAAGATGATCAGAGGCCATGCAATTAACTTGCTTCATATATTTGATGTGCCTCAGAAGTTCAAAGTCATGAGCCTGATTGTGGAAACAATCAAAAGGACTGCTGCTGATCAGAAGAGGAGTTGTGGGTATGCCCCACAGATTCAGGAGCTTATAAACTCCAAGATGGGCACTGGCACATATCTCTTGGACAAGGAACACCTGCCCATCTACCCTGATTTTGAGGATAACACAGTTGTGATGGATGAAAATGAACCATCTTCTGTGCAAGCACAAGAGAAGAAGGAGAAGGCAATGGCTGAGAAGGCTGCTAAGATGCCAACTGCTGAAGAGGCATCTCAGATTTTTCTGAAGAGCAAGCAAGATCATGTTGGCTACTTGATTGCCTCCACTTTGAGGATTGAGAAGGGCTTGACCATCCTGACTCAAAATCAGGAGAGCTTGGAGAGAATCATAGAGCAGAAGTTCTATGCTCTTGATGTTAAAGTGATTGAGAACCAGACTGCAGTTGAGCAACTTTAGGAGGATCTGGAGGAGAATAAGGGCAACTCAACTACTGATGCTTTTGCTAGAGTGCCCAGAGGACAGAGATCTGCTACAGTGCCTGTTCGAGACACCAGAGCTACATCATCTGCACCAGCTACAGCTTCAGTGCATCCAGCTCCAGCACCCTCTCCACCAGCTCCAGCTACATCAACAGAAGTCTTTGTCCAAGGAGCCATCTCTACACCATCACATGAAGACCAAGCCTGAGAGTCATTTAGCACTATGCATTTTTATGAACTTTTTGGTAACTTGTTGTCAAAGGGGGAGAAAATGTATAGATCATAGGCTTCGAGAGAGAGTGTTGCTTTTGTTCTCTCTTGTCTTTTTGGTGGTTGAACTTTGTTATTTTCTTGTTTGCTTGATACTCTATGCCCTATGTGAGATATTTGGATGATCATGTGTTTGATCATATGCTACCTTAATGCTTGTTGGATGACATTATCTTTTTATCCCTATATGATCATTCACTTTGCTCGGTGATGAGTGTATGTACTTAATTATTTTAATTTTGAGCGCTCCACCAAGATGTATGTGACATGGAAGCGTAACCCATATGATCCTAACTCATTGTGCATTTGCAGTCCAAAGCAAATTTTAAATAATGCACAAATTTAGGGCGAGCTCTTACTTTTCACATACTTCTCAAAGCGACAACGTTTTTCGATCTTATTATCATTTGTCGAAGCTTTGATCTATATGTTGTCATCAATTACCAAAAAGGGGGAGATTGAAAGTGCAACTATCCGTGGGTGGTTTTGGTAATTCCTAACAACATATATCTCATTGAGCTAATGCTACTTCAAGATAAATATTTCAGGAAAGCTCAATGATTGGCATGGCATGGATGAGAAAAGTGGGTCCCTCAAAATGCTAAGGACAAAAGGATTGGCTCAAGCTCAAAGCACAAGACTCTACATTTTCTATTTTCGTGATCCAAGATCACATTGAGTCTATAGGAAAAGCCAATACTATCAAGGAGGGATGAGGTGTTGCTTAATGGCTTTCTTGCTCAAAGTGCTTAGTGATATGCTCCAAATCTCTCAACTACTTTCTCATATCCACATATGACCTAAACCAAAAGTCAAACTCGGCCCCACCGATTCTTCCTATCCGGCGGCACCGAGTTCAGATGTCTTAGCCACTGCCACAAACCCTAGGCAAATCAGTCTCATCGATAGGGATCTCGGTCTCACCGAGATGGGGTTGTAATCTCTCTATTTCCCTTTGTAACGTTTCGGTCAAACCGAGATGAGTGATCAGTCCCACCGAGATTACAATGCAAACTCTCTGTTTCCTTTTCGTAACATTTCGGTCTTACCAAGATGAGCGAATCGGTCCCACCGAGTTTGCCTGACCAACCCTCTGTGTGTCCGTTACCAAAATCGGTCTCACCGAGTTTGTGTAATCGGTCTCAGCGAGTTTGTGTAATCGGTCTCACCAAGATTACGTTATGCCCTAACCCTAACCATATCAGTCCTACCGAGTTGCATGTCGGTCCCACCAAAAATCCTAACAGTCACATCATTTGCTAAATCGGTCCGACCGAGTTTCTCAATTCGGTCCCATCGAGATTGGTAAGTTGTGTGTAATGGTTAGATTTTGTGTGGAGGCTATATATACCCCTCCACCCACTCTTCATTCATGGAGAGAGCCATCAGAACATGCCTACACTTCCAACATACATTTTTTGAGAGAGAACCACCTTGTGTTGAGACCAAGATATTCCATTCCTACCATATGAATCTTGATCTCTAGCCTTCCCCAAGTTGCTTTCCACTCAAATCTTCTTTCCACCAAATCCAAATCTTGTGAGAGAGAGAGTTGAGTGTTGGGGAGACTATCATTTGAAAGCACAAGAGCAAGGAGTTCATCATCAACACACCATTTGTTACTTCTTAGAGAGTGGTGTCTCCTAGATTCGCTAGGTGTCACTTGGGAGCCTCCGACAAGATTGTGGAGTTGAACCAAGGAGTTTGTAAGGGAAAGGAGATCGCATACTTCGTGAAGATCTACCCTAGTGAGGCAAGTCCTTCGTGGGCGACGGCCATGGTGGGATAGAGAAGGTTGCTTCTTCGTGGACCCTTCGTGGGTGGAGCCCTCCATGGACTCGCGCAGCCGTTACCCTTTGTGGGTTGAAATCTCCATCAACGTGGATGTACGATAGCACCACCTATCGGAACCACGACAAAAACATCCATGTTTCCAATTGCGTTTGCACACTCCAAACCCTTCCCTTTACATTCTTGCAAGTTGCATGCTTTACTTTTCGCTGCTCATATACTCTTTGCATGCTTGCTTGAATTGTGTTAAGATTGCTTGACTTGTGCAAATTTGCTAAAATCTGCCAAGAACTAAAATTGGGAAAATGATAGATTTTTATTTGGTCAAGTAGTCTAATTACCCCTCGTCTAGACATGCTTTCGATCCTACACTGTTAATTGCAACAGACTTAATGGCCATTGAAACCGGTACTAATAAAAATGCAATTGCCAGAGTTAAACATCACAAGGGGGGATCTGCCAGAGAAGATAATGTCCCAGTTGTCTATAAAAAGGTAGGGAAAATAGCTAAAACGTGTTAGGCATGTTTACTACAACATGCTTAATACATCGACCGTACAAAAACATAGCCATTAATTGCAACTGGTATTGGTAAGATTGAACTGGTGAGTACATACTTGGTAAGTCCTGAGAGGTAGTTGCTGGGGCACTTCATCTTGGCCAGAGCCCGCCCAAAGTCAGCGGCGGCGGAGGCGAGCTGTTCCTCCTGGTCAAAGCGTGGACCAGTGCCACTGACATGTGTACCTACAGGAAGCCAGTAAATGGTAGAAATTAAACTGCAATTGCACAAATGATGTGAAAATACTGTAAGACATGGGATGTAGCTAACCTCGACGGCAAACAACAACATCGACCGTTATGACCCTACGTAAGTACATGGACAAGCATGTTAAGTACAACATGGTTAGCATCCACCAAAAATAGCAAATGGGCAACATCTCTAGTATATCTTCATTGCGGAGAGTAGCATGGTAGCAAAGGGACAGATTAAAAAATGAATACAACTGTTAATTGCAACAGGCTTAACAGCATCCTAAGTCATGTTTTGTAAGTTTGTAGCCATTGAAATACAATTGTTTAAAAATGGATTCAACTATTAATTGCAACATGCTTAATAGCCATTGAAACCGGTACTGTTAAAAATGCAATTGGCATAGTTAAAAATCACAAGGCGGGTGCTGCCAGAGCAGAGAATGGCCCAGATGTCTGTAAAAAAGCTAGGGAAAGTAGCTAAAACGTGTTAGGCATGTTTGCTAGAACATTCTTAATACATAGACCATACAGAACATACCCATTAGTTGCAACTGGTATTGGTAAGATTGAACTGGTGAGTACATACTTGGTAAGTCCTGAGAGGTAGTTGCTGGGGCACTTCATCTTAGCGAGAGCCCGCCCAAAGTCAGCAGCGGCGGAGGCGATCTGTTCCTCCGGGTCGAAGCGTGGATCAGTGCCACTGACATGTGTACCTACAGGCAACCAATAAATGGTAGAAGTTAAACTGCAATTGCACAAATGATGTGAAATACTGTAAGACATGGGATGCAGGTAACCTTGATGGCAAACAACAGCATCGACCGTTATGACCCTACGTAAGTACATGGACAAGCATGTTAAGTACAATAGGGTTAACATCCACTAAAAATAGCAAATGGGCAACATCTCTAGTGATATCCTGAGTCATGTATTGTAAGTTTGTTGCTGGTATTGGTGAAATTGAGCTGGACACGGTAATATTTGAACATCACACAGTGTGCAGTACTGAAATAAACAAGGCACGAACATGCTTAATACATCAACTATACAAATCATAGATATTGCAAGTGGTATTGGTAAGATTGAGCTGGTCAGATCTTACCTGTTAAATCCTGGGGGGTAGTCGCTGGGGCACTTCACTGGGCCAGAACCTGCACCATGTTAGCAGCGGCGGAGGCGAGGTGTTCCTCCGAGTCAACACGCACAGCGGCCATCACGCCATGGACCGCCATCAGCTCCTGGCGGTGGGGATTTGGAGGCATGAGGATGTTTCACAGGCGCCATTTAAGCAATCAGGCCGGGGCCGTGATAGAGATTGGTGGGTTACCTGACTGGATCTGAGCAGAACGTAGATGTGGTAGAAGCTGTGGTTGCAGCGGCGGCGGTTTGAGATGCCGGTAGGGGGAGGCACTGGGGGGGGGAGGGGGAAGAGATACTGAGGAAATTTGATGGGTGGGTGTCGGTGTCAAAACCGGCAGATCTCGGGTAGGGGATCCCAAGCTATGTGTCATGGGTCGATGGGTAACAAGAGACATGGGACACGATGTTTACCTAGGTTCGGGCCCTCTCTATCAAGGTAATACCCTACTTCCCGCTTGATTGATCTTAATGAATATAGGGTTACAAGAGTTGATCCACCACAAGATCATATGTCGTGGTCTAAACCCTAGAGGTATGATGAGTAATGTCATAATAATCTATCGACTAGCCTGGCCTTGGCTTATATAATGTACCAGAGGCCTAGGATAACAAGATTCCTAGTCGGATACGCCGGTGGAGAGGATTCCTTGTCTTGATCACCAAGTCTTGTGGAATCTTCCTTATGTATACTTCGGCTGTCCGAACTGGCCCATGAGTATACGGCCATGGGGTCCTCGGCCAAATCTAACTGATTGGGAGACGATGTGGTGAGTACCCCCTAGTCCAGGACACTGTCAGTAGCCCCCTGAACCGGTCTTCAAGTTGGGGACGCTCCTTGGTTCTTCCAAACTTCTCTTTGTCTTTGGCCGTCAGTCTTGAAAACTGGTTCAACAAATCTTCTCATCATCTGTCTTGAGGAATGCCGAGCTAAATCTGACGAGTTTATATGCCGGGTATCCGAGGAGCCCTTTAAGTCTTTGGCCTTTACCAATGCCTTGTTATTTTTATGCCATGCCTCGGGTTTGAAGTTGTTCCCGTGCGACGGTGTCCTCTTGCATCTGAGCCCCAATGCCAGACTGCATTCGAGGTATCCTTTGCAGCCAAGCACCAATGCTGGACTGTGTCCAAGATCCAACGCCGGACTATATCCGAGCTCCAACACCAGACTATATCTGAGGTGTCATAGATCACCTTGGTTCAAAAAAGTTGAAGGAGTTTAGCTGAGCTTAATGCCGGAAATGCCCTCTATGGAGCCAACCACTTGCATCCGAGCTATATCCCCCAATGCTTTCAAGGTGGTTCAGCACCTCGGTCATGGGCTGATTGTTTGCGGATTTCATTTCCGATGCGTGTAAATTTATTTGTTGTCAACATGTATAACCAGTATCCCTCAAAGTGTGTGTCAGTCTAAAACCCGAGATGCACCTGAAGGAAAACATGAAACCGCTGATCCTTGTATCCCCTAAGACTCAGGTCGATGCATGAAATCAGCTTGAGGATCAACTCCTAGCTTGGCAGCATACGTAGGAATAGAAACGCAGTGTAATATATTAGAGATAATAGTGATCGACGAACGGGCCCTTAAGAGAGGGTCTTGAGAAATTCCCGCAATATATTAGCTTGACGCTAGATTGGTCCAGATGGTACCTATTGTTGTCCGAAGACGTGTTTTCCCATAGTTCGGTCAAGACGAACACTAAGCACTTTGAATTTTCTGTATTGAATAGGTAATGCAGTAGCCCCTGAGACACTGGTCGGATGGCAACACCAGGTCAGGGGATCAATGTGCCCCTTTAATATTTGTAAATGATAGGCACGAAGCCCAGTAGCCCCCAAGCCTTAATGTTGGCACGGGTGGCCGAATTAAGGATTGATATCCGAAGTAAAATAAAAAATTATGTGTAATGATTCTATGTATCCAAGTACTCTACATCATTAATACTCGAATCCGCATTGTACAAAACTTTGTTAACCGACCATCGGCTTCAACCTCCTCGGCCAGTAGTCGGGGAGTGTTTGTCCCACTTTATAAAGCCTTTACAAGGGCAAAGATTTATGACAAACAAGGCAATCCGGCCATATAGTTTTATAAACAAAGGTACATAGAGAGATATGTTATATTACTGTTTAACATAAGAAACATCTTCCAAAGAAAATAGTCCCACTATTGGTTCCTTTCTTTGGGTTATCATGCTAAGCATGAAACCTTATCTCCGATCAATGTGGGAGCAATATATTGAGGATTTAGTTCGGGGAAAGTTCCCGAACTCTATGGTATTAATGAACCAAAATTTTCACTTTCGGCATTTCCGACCAATGTGATCCTTTAAGATTGCTAGCTTTCGGCTTCACCCAGTCTGAGGTACTAACTCGGATGACCCGGTAGCAACAATCACAGAGGTGCTCCCTTTACCGCCTAGCCGAACAATCGGGAACGTAGGGGTAAGCACAGGAGCCAGACAACCCAGCTTGGCCAAAATCTTAAGTCAAATTGATGCATATTTATGGCTTTATAACGACGATTGTGGAAGGCGGCTCTTGTATATTAAATACAAACGCCGATGATATGTTTATTTTGACTCTGTTGCGACCATTTATCATTTGAAAGTGGCCCATCATCGGCTTCCACCCCCTTGTAGATGCTACGCAGGGTGTTTTCGCAATAACAAAACAACCCTTAGCCGATGTCTCGGTGCCCGCAGGTGGTTGTGTTAGCGGAAACGAGGCAATCAGATATGCGGTCTTTATAACTTTCACTTAGTCATAGGAGCTTAAAGTTGGGAGGCCAGTAACTAGCCCCCGGTTAGTGTTCGGCGACGGTTGAGGTCAAGCCGTAAACAGTTCGGCCAATGTTATGAACACCGTCATTTAACATGGGGTGACCTTTATCGATCTTATAGTTTAATACAGTCATCAGATCGCTGACCAGTTTACGCTTATTATGACAGTCGTCTTTCGGCTTTCTCCACTGAGGCGCTTAACCATGCTAGCTGGAAGCACAATCGCAGTGGTTCTCCCTTTGCACACCTAGCAGAACAAAGCGGAACATAGGAGGCAAGCACAGGATCCGGGCAACCCAACTATTGACCAAAGACATAATTCAAAACCGATGCATATATAGCAATATCCGAGAATGTTTTTGCCGAATCTCTAAAGGTGTCCGACATTGCACTGCGAGACTTATGCTGGAAACACACAAATAGTTTAAATGTGCCATAGGCTTGGAAAACCAAAAAACTTCAGTAAAAACTGGTCGTCCGAACTAGATCAAGTGTTTGGTGCCAAATCGAAAATTGGTCTTAAAAAAGTGCTTCTGTCGTGCTTTAACATGACACATCCTATCTCAAGACCTCAAGCGGGTCAGCGTACGGCTTGAACCTCCTATCCCGAAGGCGGAGTACTTCTCATTAGGCCAGTTTAGCAAACTAAACTCTAGCGGCTTTGAGAGAGAAATTAGGCTCCTCAGCTATTGACCACACACTTGTGTCGAAAAAAAGGAGTGATAGAAAAAGACTTTGCAATGACTAAGAAGAAAACACTTATTATAAAATGGCTCATGTAGAGTTAAGAGCCCCCAAGTGACTTGGGTAAAAGAATTTTATGTATAATGATTGTACCTACCGAAGTACTTATATCATATATATGTTCACCCGAACTTTAAACGCGTCTTAACCGACTGTCGGCTTCTCCCTCTTCGGTCAAGGGCCGAAAAGTGTTATGTACTCCACCTGTTGAGAATATCGATGGTGTTTCCGATAACTAGGCAATCAGGCCATAAGGTTGTAACAGACGAAGCGCGCTCAGGGAACTTATGCTATAGTACATACGAAGTGTAAGAAGCATCTTCGAAGAAAATAGTACCCCCACCGATACCTTTCTTTGATCGCTCATTGTTACTATGAGACTTGTGCAATAGAGTTTTTTGTACTCATGAGTTCCGTTGTGTGCCGACCATAATTGAAAACAATAAGAGCGTTAGCTTTCGGCTTCACCCAGTCTGAGGTCCGAGCTCGGATGACCCGATCGTGACAATCGCAGAGGTGCTCCCTTTACTCCCTAGTCGAACAATCAGGAATGTAGGGGTAAACACAGGAGCAAGGCAACCCAGCTTGCAGAACACTTAAGTTAACATGGTGCATATTGTGGCGTAATACACGAACAAGGAACCAAGCCGTACAAGTATAATCATATGCAAGACGAAAAGTTCCATAAAGGAAGCCCCCAAATAAACAGGGTATTTGAATATGTGCGTTACAAACAAAGTATTGACAAGGAACTTTGCCACAGATAAATTTTTGCCAAAAAGCATAATGCTTGGTCGAACTGAACAAAATTTAAAACTGAAAGTTTTTGAGCATGAAAGCGACTTAGCTGGTTAATGTGCTTGGTATTGATGACGCGATTCGGGCTTGTGGTGAGACAAAGACGCCCATTGATCTATGACAGATCCGACAAGGTTCGCAGTCCTCGACATGGCTGAGGTCCCAAACCCCAGGTCTGAGGTGTCCGAGCAAGGAGTTCGACACTCCGGAGTAGTGACCGCGTAACGCAGTCGAAATCGATTACCTGCACACATAAAACAGTGTGGTCCAGGAAATAATATATATATATATATATATATATATATAATCCTTGCATAATTGCTTTACGCAAAAATAATTTATTTAAAGAGTTGTGGCCTGGCGCCGAAGCTAATATCGATGTAGGGTGTCGGCGTGACGCAGTGAAGGCGGGACAAAGCCTGAATTTGCAGGGCGGTCCGGGCTCTAGATGGGGCGTTCGCCGAACTACGAGCGGGAAACGGACTGAACCATCGTGCAACCATCGTTAATGCGGCCATAATTTGGAAGACCTATGTACAGATGATGGAACAAACTAGAGTAATAACTTTTCGGAAAAATAAACCCAAGCAAGAAAAAATTACTAGGATTAATAGCACCTGGTTTATCTGTTGTAGCAATCTGAAAAAGGTTGCTCCCGAAATTGGGACTTGATCTGCACACCCATTGCCTGGTGAGCGATGGAGTAACGGCATGACGATGCTGGCAAAGGTTGGCTTGCCGAGGCAAAGCGCCCGGTCCAGCTAACATGACGAAGTTGGTCGGTTGACGATGACGAAGTCTCCGGAGTAGGTCGATGAAGGGATGACGAAGCCCCCGGTCCAGGGAGGAGACGGAGCTGGTCGGTGAGGAGAAGTTGCAGTCGCCCTGTCAGCCGAGGTGTTGAAGTAGTTCGGTGTGATGGATATCGTCTCGATGAAGCAATGGTTCGGCCATGCCGATGCAGGTCGTAACTTGTGACGTGGTCAGTGCTGGCTTGATGAAGTGACCATGCAGCGATGCCTGTGTGCCCGGTCCGTGTAATCCATGGGACGACGATGTTGGTGACGATTTATCCTTTGCGATGTCGAACTCTTGTTCGTCTTGCCAAGATGATGATCCAAAGAAGTTGAGCTTGGCTCAACAAAGTGACGATGTGTCTAGCGCAGGTCGGCTGCCGTAAAGCAATGTTGTCGGGCTGGTTTGACACCAGCGCGATGGTGAAGATCATATTGGAAGATACCTTAAAATTAGCGGGATGTGTTTGGAAACAAAACACAGTACCCCATACAAAACTTCCTTCAAAAAGGATGTCCGAAATCCCGTTCATAAAAAAGATGAACTCGGGTCGGATTTGTTCTCGCGCAGAAAATAGATCTAAAAAGTGATGCACTAATCGGAAGGTTCCCAGAGTTTTAACAGTTGGATCGAGCTGGAATTTTGAGGGGTGGTAGATATGGGAAGTATGCAGCAGATGAACGGTTGGATCTTCCAAAGGACCTCCGATCTGGGCTCTGGAGACCACGACCTAAACTCGTCCAGATTCCCGTCCAGATTTGATTGGGCTCATCTATATCGTAGATTTCTAGAGATTCCTCCATCGGAACTCAACGAAATTTTCCAGGGTTGTTGTAGACTCAATTGCGCACAATTCCATTGAAGCAATCATTAAAACGACACTCAAGGAGGCGGTGGCGGCGGATGCAAGTTTGCTGTCTAGAAAAACAGCACAATCGCCCGAGGGCAATGTTGACGTTGAGCCCCCGAGCTCCATGGATGATTCCTCCATGATCTTGATAGAGATCGGAGTTGATGTTGTTGAAGGCCCTCATCCGAACATGACGATTGGAGGCAGGGCACAGTCCTTGGTCAAGCCAAGGTGACCAGTCGAACCGGTGACGAAGATGTCGACGTCACACTTAATTTGCAGACAAGTCATTGATCCTTTTGCCGATCACACAACGGAACTCTCAAGGAAAGCACCATTGTCGGTGTCAAAACCGGCAGATCTTGGGTAGAGGGTCCCAAGCTGTGTGTCATGGGTCGATGGGTAATAGGAGACAGGGGACACGATGTTTACCCAGGTTTGGGCCCTCTCTATCAAGGTAATACCCTACTTCGTGCTTGATTGATCTTGATGAATATAGGGTTACATGAGTTGATCCACCACGAGATCATATGTTGTGGTCTAAACCCTAGAGGTATGATGAGTAATGTCATAATAATCTATCGACTAGGTTGGCCTTGGCTTATATAATGTACCAGATGCCTAGGATAACAAGAGTCCTAGTCGGATACGCTGGTGGAGAGGAGTCCTTGTCTTGATCACCAAGTCTTGTAGAATCTTCCTTGTGTATACTTCGGCTGTTCGAATTGGCCCATGAGTATACAACCATGGGGGTCCTCGGCCCAATCTAACTGACCGGGAGACGACATGGTGAGTACCCCCTAGTCCAGGACACTGTCAGTGGGGATGTCGTTGGAGGAATAAATTCTGAATCACGCGCCCAATGAAAATTTCGCTGCGAACCTTGAAGCTTGGGCGGGGGAAACACACAACACAGACGAAGCGCGTAAAATACTCGTGTGCGAGAAAACAGAAAATTGGCAGATCGTGTCTCCAAAAAAATGTACACGTGTAGTTGATTTTTTTTGGTCAATGGTATGCCTAGTTATTAGGAAACATCACACAGGTAACTGACTTATGGATCATTAACGCAAAAAATGCAGACGGGTATGGCATAGAAACCGTGTGTTTTGTGATCTTCTAATGATTAACGCAAATAAACGCACACAAGCATAGATGCTAATCAACGCTCAAAGCCCTCAAAGGATGCTCTTATCGACATTGTACATTAATACAAAAAACTTAAAGTACTATTGGTAATTTGCTCTAATACTACAAACTTAAACTACTTCTCACATGCTGCCATTAGGGCATGTTGGCCAGACACCGGCGTTATCCTTCCCGACCTTGTAGACGGCAGCCCACCGTGCTTCGATCTCCGCCAAGCTCTCCTCACCACGGCGTGCAACCTCTTCTTTCTTGCGGTGACGGGACTCTCTTTTCTTGACTGCTTTCTGCCTTTTCCGCTCCTTCTGTGCGGCTTTGGCCGCCTCTAGATCCACCACCCATTCGGCAATGGCAGCCTCAAAGTCCGCCCATGTAACTGTGTGGCCGCCGGCGATGATGAACTCTGCGCGGTGAGATGCCATCGCTTCCTTACCATGTGTGCGGTCACGGGCGGCGAGAAACGTGGCGCGGCGGGATGCCATCGCTTCCTTACTAGTTACTATGCACCATGGTGCCATGTACAACGCCTGGAGAGAGCTCTAGGACGGAGGGGCCGGGCAGCCGTACAGTTCGGTGGTATTCAGGAGCTCAACGATAAACGACAACAGAAATTTGGCTTCCCTTACAATTTTGATCATTCATTATCACACATGGTTCATCTCCGTAGCTTCCGGAAACAGTGTGCACTGAGCCTATTGTGTGTTGTGTTATGATTGGCCGGAAGCCCAGCCACGCGGATTGCGCGTGTGCACCGTAGGATGCGCCACGATCAGACAACAATCCACGTCCCTCACATCACACCTATGCAGCTGTAGCTGGATTGGATTTATATGCGCTAAATACCCAGAAAATGCACGTAATCCCCTAAATATGGTAAATGAGCCCGGAAAATGCCAAATTTGAACACGACGATTTGCAGGGTGTATGTTCGTTGTAGAAAAAAACTCAAGGGAAAAGAATGAAGAAAATTTGGATTCCCCTTCAATCTTGGTGATTTCCTCTCGAAAGCATGGAACTTCTTTGGCGATGGTTCGATTTATGAAGGGCGTGCATGACGACATAAGCCAAACCTTCTCAAATTTTTACCAGGGCATGGTGAGGTCATACCATAGCATACCATGCCATGCATCATGTTTTTCAAGCATTTATTTCATTTTTTCTATAGTTTAAAACCCAATAAACAAACGTTTGTGGTTGACTATTGCCACACATTTCATCGAAATATCTGTCCATTCCTTGTAAAAGGCATGAGAATTTACTAAATGGCACGAGCATGGTTTTCCAGGCCGTTCTTGTGCACCATTTCATGCACCGATTGTTTGAACTTGAATTATGTGCATTAATGCCTAGGAAATGCGCATAATCCCCTAAATATGGTAAATGAACCCGGAAAAGTGCCAAATTTGAACACGGTGATTTGCAGGGTGTATGTTCATCATAGAAAAAAACTCGTGGACAAAGGACAAAGGAAATTTGGATCCCCCTTCAATCTTGGTGATTTCCCCCTCAAAACCCTGAAACTTCCTCGGTGATGGTTTGATTTATGAAAGGCGTGCATCACGACATAAGGAAAAACATTCTCCAATTTTTACTAGGGCACGGTGAGGCCATACTGTAAGTGCATCTAGTGCCACCCCTAGTTGGTTTTGGAGTATTGACGAAAAACGTAGTTGAGGGACTAATGTGTTCGTGAGAATTGTAGGATAACACAGGTAGTGTCCCTCGTTGATTCGGTTTACCTACTAGAGATGACCCCTAAAAATGTCTGAAGACAGTGAAGACAATGGTGGTTCATGAAGACATTCACGACGAAGATTATGACATGTGAAGCTATTCACTTGAAGACTATGGAGTGCAAAGACATAGTTGTTTCGTAGTTTCCTTTTCTTCTTATTGAGTCATAGGAACCACCGTACTATTAAGTGGGGTCCAAGTGAACAAAGTCAAAGTGACTAAAGTGATGCTCAACCAAATCCTATGTCTTCGAGCGAAGACAATGAGAGCAAATCTTATCCAGAGCTAGATGAGTCAGCTTTGCTTGTAGCCCAACCCAAGCTGCCGCTTGTGTTTGAAATTTGACCTTTGGACACGTGTCAGTTCCTTAGTGACCCAGGGTCATTTCAGACATATCAGGTCGGGTTGCCTCCTGGCTATAAATAGCCCACCCCCTACACCATAAATTGGTGGCTGCTCGGAGTTAGTGCACGACTTTTGTCGTTTAAGAGCAACCCACATCTGAAGCATTAGAGAGAGAAATCCTTGCGAGGACAAAGCCCAAAACACCCAGAGCCAAAGAGTGTTAGGTATCACTGAAGTCTTTTTGTCTGCGTGATCTGAAGACTTGGTGCACTTGAGGACTGTGAATCCTCCAGCCGGTTAGGAGTCGTGTTCTGAGCATCCAATAGTCATTGTGGATTGCCAGTGGATGAAGTCTGTGAAGGTCTGGAAGTCTACCTCGAAGACTTACCAAAGTGATTGGGTGAGGACTGGGTGTCCTTAGCTCAAGGGGAATAAGGTGAAGACACAGTCTTCTGAGTTAAATGTCAGCCTCCCTAACCAGACGTACAATTGTCACAGCAACTGGAACTGGTCTACCAAATCCTTGTCTTCATCAAGCTACTGGTTCTATCCTCTACTCTCCTTACTTTGCAATTGTCTTCGTGAAGTCATTGCTCGCCTGTCTGATTTGCTTGACTTCACACTGTGAAGACTATTATCTGTTTAGCTTCGTAGTATCTACCTTCCTGATCTTGTATACCTAGTTGCAATTAGTATTCGTGCTTTCATTATATTGTATGTTATACTAATGCTTGCCTAGTGTAGCCTTCATTCCGCTGCTTACTATATAGGCTCAGTTTACCTGTTTGTCTTCAAAGCCACAGTGTTTTGAAGACTTTCATAAAAATCGCCTATTCACCCCCTCTAATCGATAACTAGCA
The DNA here is from genome assembly GCF_018294505.1 of Triticum aestivum. Taxonomy (NCBI): domain Eukaryota; kingdom Viridiplantae; phylum Streptophyta; class Magnoliopsida; order Poales; family Poaceae; genus Triticum; species Triticum aestivum. The sequence continues at coordinate 110,727,886 of NC_057801.1, read as the reverse complement.
CTTTCAATTGGTATCAGAGCAAGGTACTCCCTTGTTCCGTGTGATTCAGTTTAACCACCTGGAGTTTTAGCTATGTCAACTACAGGGATAATCAAGGCCTTCGCTGTGTGTCCTAATTTTTGATGGTCAAGATTATCCCAAATGGAAACTAATGATGAAGAAGCGCCTCCTTGCTAGGAACAGTGAACTATGGACCATCATAGAGATTGGTCTCACCGATTTATGTAAGATGGCGAATGTTGACGACATTCAAAAGTACACTCGAGCCCGTCATGTAAAAGGCACATCATTCATCTTTGCAATGTGAAGCTTATCTAGGACTGGATTTCTGATGTCTATGAGGGACATCGAGCCCGTCAAGACCCGTGGTTCGGCGAGTTTTAAAGAATCTATTAAAAAGATGTCTTTCGAACCCGAACCATCTAATCAAAACTACTGCCTCATGGCACATAGTGCCAAGGTAACTTCTGTTGATTCCAAACCTAGCTATAAGACACTTGCTAAAATTGCAACCGAGCAACAAACTACTATGGAACATATTCAAAAGCTTCTAGACAAAAGTGATGAGCTGTTGGATGCAAAAATGAATCGAACTCAGTCCTCAATCAAGGACATTAAAAGTCTTCGTGTTAAGTACGAAGATCTTGATAGTCGTCATGAAAATCTCCCAGCCTCTCATGAGAAGCTTTCCCATGATTATCTTCAAAGGAAGCAAGATCTAGAGAAACTAAGAGCGTCTCATGAAGATCTTCAAAAGGAGAACGATTCACTACTTGCCCAACAGATCAGTACCGCTAAAGTAGAATTTTCTCCACCATGCTTAAAGTGTCTTGAGCGTGCTACATCTTGAGCTTGCGTTGGTTTTCCTTGAAGAGGAAAGGGTGATGCAGAAATAGTAGCATAAGTATTTCCCTCAGTTTTTGAGAACCAAGGTATCAATTCAGTAGGAGGCTCCTCAAAAGTCCCACGCACCTACACAAACAAACAAAGAACTTGCAACCAACACAATAAAGGGGTTGTCAATTCCCTTCACGACCACTTGCGAAAGTGAGATCTGATAGAGATAGTATGATAAGATAAATATATTTTTGGTATTTTATAATATAGATGCACAAAGTAAAGATGCAAATAAAAGTAGATTGAAAGCTTATATGATAAAAGATAGACCCGAGGGGCATAGGTTTCACTAGTGGCTTCTCTCAAGATAGCATTAGTATTACGGTGGGTGAAAAAATTACTGTCGAGCAATTGATAGAAAACTGAATAATTATGAGATTATCTAGGCATGATCATGTATATAGGCATCACGTGCGCAACAAGTAGACCGACTCCTGCCTGCATCTACTACAATTACTCCACACATCGACCGCTATCCAGCATGCATCTAGAGTATTAAGTTCATAAGAAAAGAGTAACACATTAAGAAAGATGACACGATGTAGAGGGATAAACTCAAGCAATATGATATAAACCCCATCTTTTTAGCCTCGATGGAAACAATACAATACGTGCCTTGCAACCCCTGCTGTCACTGGGTAAGGACACCGCAAGATTGAACCCAAAGCTAAGCACTTCTCCCATGGCAAGAAAGATCAATCTAGTAGGCCAAACCAAACTGATAATTCGAAGAGACTTGCAAAGATAACTCAATCATACATAAAAGAATTCAAAGGAGATTCAAATATTTCTCATAGATAAACTTGATCATAAACCCACAATTCATCGGATCTCGACAAACACACCGCGAAAAGAGTTTACATCGAATAGATCTCCACAAGAGAGGGGGAGAACATTGTACTGAGATCCAAAAAGAGAAGAAGCCATCTAGCTAATAACTATGGACCCGAAGGTCTATGGTAAACTACTCACAACTCATCGGAGGGGCTATGGTGTTGATGTAAAAGCCCTCCGTGGTTGATGCCCCCTTCGGCGGAGCGCCGACGAAGGCTCCAATATGGGATCTCGCGGATACAGAAGGTTACAGTGGTGGAAATTGTTTTTTGTTGGCTCCCTGGATGTTTTCGGGGTATGTGGGTATATATAGGAGGAAGAAGTACGTCAGTGGCCGCCTGTGGGGCCCAGGAGACAGGGGGCGCACCCTCCTATATCCTGGCCGCCTCGATTGCTTCTTAACATGCACTCCAAGTCCTCTGGATCACGTTCGTTCCAAAAATCACGCTCCCGAAGGTTTCATTCCGTTTGGACTCCGTTTGATATTCCTTTTCTTTGAAATACTGAAATAGGCAAAAAAACAGCAATACAGGATGGGCCTTCGGTTAGTAGGTTAGTCGCAAAAATGATATTAATGTGTAAAATAAAGCCCATAAACATCCAAAATAGGTAATATAATAGCATGGAACATTAAAAAATTATAGATACGTTGGAGACGTATCAAGCATCCCCAAGCTTAATTCCTGCTCGTCCTCAAGTAGGTAAATGATAAAAACAGAATTTTTGATGTGGAATGCTACCTAGCATAATTCTCAATGTAATTTTCTTTATTGTGTCATGAATGTTCAGATCAAAATGATTCAAAATAAAAGTTCATATTGACAAAAGAAATAGTAATACTTCAAGGATACTAATAAAAGCAATCATGTCTTCTCAAAATAACATGGCTAAAGAAAGTTCATCCCTACAAAATCATATAGTTAGGCTATGCTTCATTTTCGTCACACAAAAATGTTCCCAAATTCTACACCCCCGATGACAAGCCAAGCAATTGTTTCGTACTTAAATAATCTCAAACTTTTTCAACCTTCATGCAATACATGAGCGTGAGCCATGGATATAGCACTATGGGTGGAATAGAATATGATGATGGGGATTCACTACAAAAAAATACACTTCCTGATGATACGTGTTTGTCACAGTAGGTCGCGTTTTCTGTCATGCATGTACATCCACGACGATTTTATGACAGAATCAAGATAGTCATACATGTGATGTCGTAGAAGTGTTCCATGACATTACCAAAATTATCATCACGGAAGTGTCCACTTCCATGACGATAAATCGCGCGTCACAGAAGTGCTTTCATCAAGGGTGACCGACATGTGGCATCCACCATAACGGAACGTCGTTAAGCTATCGGGTCGGGTTTTGGATCCGATAACCCGTTAACAGCCACGACCAATGGGAAATTTCCACGTGTAAAATTCTTATTGGCCGGACGAAACACATGTCAGCTTGTCAGTGGGTCAGATAGGTGCCTATGATATGTCAACACGTGCCACGGCCCACCACTGGCCCATTTAGCTTACAAAGCCGGCCCGTTTGACTTGGTGAAAAGTTAACAGGCTGGCCCATGAAAAGCCTGTTAACGATCTCTTCGCAAATAGCCCATTTTACGCCCCGTTAACTCACGACCCGTTAGGCACTAAAGGAAATCGGCCCAACAACGTCATGTGGGCCGTCGAATATAATACCAACCCATTTCACTTTCGGCCCATGTATGGCCCACGACGTCTTTCGGCCCATATGAGGCCTTCGTATCTTTTGGCCCTTTACAGGCCCACGGTGACTCTAGCCCGTAATGAACAATAATTTTATTTGTACCCGTTAACGGCACGTGATTTACATGGGCCGTTTCCAGCCCGTGTTAGCTTTCGGCCTATTGACTGCCCACACGTTCTTGGGCTCCTTTTCGGCCCTCGATTACTTCCGGCCCGTTACTGGCCTGTTCCCCTAATGGGCCAAATTTGGCCCATTGCAAGAGTCGGCCCGTTACTGGCATGTTCCACAAATGGGCCAAATTTGGCCCATGGCAAGAGTCGGCCCATTACTGGCCTGTTACCCTAATGGGCCAAATTCAGCCCATGGCAAGAGTCGGCCCGTTTCTGGCCAGCCCGTCCTATATTCTGGCCCATTAACGACCCGTTATGCTTGTGACAGAATTAAGCCTTTGCAGTCCTACGACCTGTTAACGGCCCGTTACCGTGCTGGGCCGATACCAATTACACCCGATTATGGCCCATTTAGACCCATTTATCCGACGGCCCGAGGCCCACCAAGTACAAGCCCATTTATCGACGGCCCGAGGCCCACCGAGTACAGGCCCATTTATCGACGGCCCGTAGGAGACCCATGGATCCTACGGCCCGTATATGGCCCATGGGTAGTTGAGGCCACTAGCAAACCAGGGAAAAAGAAGACTAGGAAATAAATAAGGCTGAAACTAATGCTAGGCTATTAAGGCGATTGCACAGATTACATCCACTCGGCATCAAAGATCGCCACCAGTGCAAATATAGGGAACACCCTACACTATACAAGAATGGCTTGTTGTTTTCTTCAGCCGGTGGCTACATGTTAAGAATAAATTTTGTATCGCACCAAAACAAATTACAACTATATAACAAAAGGAAGGTTGGCGTAAAACTTAACAGTCTAGCAGATAAATGCACCACCAGAACTTCAGAAGCTCGGTTCATTTGACCTGACTGTTACATTTTCATGCTGTATTGTCCGATGGAGCACCATAACCCTCGCCTTCATTTCCCCTAGGCTCCTTAACAACATAACAAATGTCTGATAGTCTGGTTTCAGAACCATGCATATCTTGATGACATTGAGCAATGTTTCTCCTTGTTTCACAAAGGGCCTCTGTTAGGGAATGGACTTGTGTCTGGAGCACAGATACAACATTGCTTTGAGCTTGCATATCTTGATCATGAGGTAGTTTGGACGATATTGCCTTAACAACCAACCCAGTATTACGCAGGAACATGCTTTTGGCACTGTTTGTGGACAGGTACTGACCCACTGCAGCAAGAGCTGACATTGCGGTTATAGTTGCCTCACCACCTTCAGAAGGTGGCGGTTCCACCTTTTTTCCATAGCTCGCTGAAAAGTTGAGGTTTTACATTAGTAGTACCAGAGCAGAAGATATTAAGGAGGCAGCAAAACCAAACAAAATAGCTTTGGTCTATATACAGAACGTATTCTGGCGAACCCATGTAAAATATTAGTTGTATTTTATTGCAAAGTACATAATAAAACTAGGTTCCAAACCTATGACCATGTACCATCGCTAATGTATTGTCTATTTCTTCACATTGTATTGAGGGCTAAGGATAAAGAGACGAAGTTTATAATAGGGTAAGCATAGTATAACATCATTCATATCACAAAACAATTGAGAACAGACAAACAGGCAACTGTAACATTGTGTGGGCAAGTCCAGCACGGAACTAGATTACGGGTCAAGATCAAAGGAACATCACTCCTCCCTTTTAAACCTTGTAAGGTGCAATGATACGCTAAGACAATTGTGTATAAAATTGAAAAGAGTAATAGACATTGGCTGCAAACCATGTAGTTCAAGGCACAAGTCAGAGTAAGTAGTAGTTAAAAGGCATGAGGATTAAGGACTTGCAACAGCGGCTTTGACTGGTGTAGTCATGCCCTTCTTCTTGCTGGTGTGACAGTCCTTGAAGATTTCCACAACATTTGGTTCAGGTACTTTTTTGTCCTTGTGGGCTTTCCTCTGCATTTCGAACAAGTCAATATAGATCTGATAATATGGTACAGTGAAAAGAGTGAAACAACAGCTAATTACAAGAGCCTCGCAGTGTGCAATATAGCTACGAGATCCTGTCGTCTGTTGGAATTTCACTTTCGTATGGTTTGCCTTGTTCTTTGAATAGTTCACCTACAAGAAGATAAATTTGTGTGGCACATGCGTCAATAGGACTTCAACATGTGATCTGATCACATATATATAATGTACCTGATACTTCGGATCAGACCAGTGTTTAACAAGGCCCCTCTAGTCTTCATCCGATATATTTTCCACTGGAGATGTTTGGGAAAGTTCACTGTTAGCCTTGCCTTCAAAGTGAGTTTTCCTCAAGTTATACCAATACTGTCGCAGAGCAGACTTGAAAACATGGGTGCAAGCTTGTCTGGTTGCATCATCTTGGCTATCCAACTTGAACCTCATATGTTGAAAATTATGGGAGTCTCATTATCAGCAACCTAGAAAGTATGGGACAGAGCAAGACGATATTACTAGTTTCCATACATAACCATACTTACAGATAAATGGTCGAGGAAGGTGTTGAACTGGGTTTCATCTTTGTCATTCCTGTACTGAATCCATGTTGGGAGGATACGTACATGACACCTAACGGCAACCGCTGCCTCTGATACTAACTTGGCTGACTCTGTAGCATCACGTGGCCTTTTTAAACCTGCCTCAAAACGGATCTCCATTCTTCCTCCTCTAGATTTAGTTAACCTATCGAGCATTATCCCTGATGTTTGTTTCCTCTTGCGCCTAGGTACTAGTCCAACAACGAACATAGGAAGTGTTAGTGTACATCAAACTGTGAGACTACATATAAAGAAGCATGCAACTGTAACTTGACTCCAGCAACTACCTTCTTGCTGTTGAAGCTCACAAGGTTCATCTGATATTGCCAACTCGTCTTGTGTCAAGAGTGCTTGGGAAGTAGTGTCAGGTGGCAAGGGAGCTTGGAAACGTGCTACTAGCTCAGTTGACGCACGAGTATGTCGTGCAGCTGGTAGTATTGTGGTAGGTGTTGCAAGAACTAGGGCTGTCTCTACTTGTTTGGTGGCAGCTATTTGTTTCTGTTTGGCTTTTTTGCAGCTCGTGTAGCATGGGATGCCGTGTTTGTATAATTTTCCGCTGGACTTTCACCTTCTATTGCACCATCAGTACCAGCAGATTCTGCATGATTCATCCGCTTCTCATTCCCTGCCATTCTGTGTTTCTTCCTCTTTCTCTGTGCCATGTTAAGTCAAGCCGACAAGAAAAACGAATAATAATTTAGTTCTTCAGAACAAATTGATGCGTGATGCAGACGAACCGAACTTTGATGTTAGACAACCACATGATAGGAGGATGTAATATGTATGAAAAATAGGACAGAAGAGATAACAAGAACTATGATGTGTAAACTAAGAAGAAGACATTTCACCAAATTAGAAGCAATGCAATGGAAGGTAGACACCATATGAAAGATGCTACAAATATCGCTCTGCCAAGTTAACAATGTCTCAGCATAAATGGCATTTAAACAAATGTGAAGCAGTACAAGAAATAAATCATATGCAAGATGCAAACAACATCACACTACCATGTTAGAGGTCTCTCGTCATTAGTGCCATTGCATATTCACATCACTGCATATTCATAGCTTACGATGTGTAAACTAAGGAGAAGGCATTTCAACAAATTAGAAGCAATGAGAGCTAGACACCATATGAAAGATGCAACGAATATCACTCTACCAAGTTAAAACTGTCTTGTCATAAGTGCCATTTCAACAAATTAGTAGTACAAGCTAGAAAAGAATGTGAGATGTAACCTATATCACACTCCGAACTGAAACGTGTCTTATGATAAGTGATTGTTGCAGGTTAGACAACAGTAGTAATTTGATGTAAGAACATGGTGTGATAGACAGATATTGTATGTTCTAGAGACAGGAACACGTGTCTTATTCAAGTATAATGTGTAAAGTAAGCAGATGGAATTCAACAAAATTAGAAGCAATACAAGCTAGACATCACACATAACATGCAACCACATATAACAGTGCCAAGTTAGAGGGAGCACCAGTGATGCTGCACTAGGGGAGACGTGCTCATCATAAACACAACTTTGTTGATTGTCTAGGCATGTGTTGTCTTGGAAATAATCTTGGGGGTGTGGAGGAGTAGAAGTTGTAGAGGCCCTTCGTTTGGAAGGAGCACCTTTATCCGCTGCCTTGTTAACTTCCTTCCGCTTTATTGATTTTGAATTGTCAAGTAAAACCGACAAGAAAAAGCAATAAAATTCTCTGTTCAGAACTCATTCATGCATGATACTGACAATCGCTACTTTGATGTAAGGCAAACACATGATACCAGGATGGAATATGTACGAAAAACAGGATGGCATGGCATGTTCACAACTGTTTGTGTAAACTAAGCAGAAACCATTCCAGCAAATAAGAAGCAATGCAAGCTAGACACCACATGAAAGATGCAACCAATATGACTCTGCCAAGTTAAAAGCATCCCATCATAAATGGAATTTCAACAAATTAGAAGCAGAGCATGCTATAAATCATGTGAAAGATGCAACTAATATCGCACTGCATATACTAAAGGTGTCTCATCATATTGATTGATGCGGGATACAAAAAAAACAATAGTTTTATGTAAGGACATGCTTAATAGACAGATGTACTATGTACTAAATACAGGAAGGCATGCCACATTAACAGGTATAATGTCACATTTACAGGAGTATAAGCTAAGCAGACTAGCACATGCAGTTTAACCAGATTGGAAGAATTACAATCTAGACACCATATGCAACATGCAACCACATATCACGCTGCCAAGTTAGAGCAAGCACCCGCGATGCTAGTGTAGGGGAAATGCTGTAATCAACTATAGAGCTACGTTCACTATCTTCATCTAGAATTTCTGTTTCTTGAGAATCATGTCGGGAGGCTGACGCTGCATTCTTTAAATGAGGAGTAGTCCCCTTGCCTGCCTGCCTCGTCATAAGTGACTGATGAGGGATACACAGGAACATTAGTTTGATGTAAGAACATGGTTAATACATATATGTACTAGTATGTACCAAAAACAGAAAGGCATGTCATATTCAAAGGTATAATGTGTAAGCTAAGCAGATGCAATTTAACCAAATTGGAAACAATACAAGCTAGACATCCGGCTGGAGTGGTGAACATGATCATAAAGGACCTGAGAGCCTGGTGGGAGGTGGGCTGCTTCGCCACCATTGCAGCTTTTTAGTTGGCTTCGAGGTGATGTCTGTCTTTGCTGGGCTTGTCACTGGCTCGGCCAGTGCCCTGACTAGCTATTTGTCTTCTGGTGCTCACGGGATGGTGGTTCATGTAAAAAAATATCTTTCCTTATCTTAATAAAGACCGACTTCGGCCTTTCGAATACAAGCTAGACACCATATGCAACATGCAACCACATATGACACCGCGAAGTTAAAGCAAGCACCTGGGGTGGTGGTTCATTGCGAGCGAGGTCATCAACTCCAGAGCAACGTTTACCGTCTCCATCTGCTGACACTGCACCCTTTAAAGTGCTATAACATGCCGCTCCTAGCCGCGTAGAAAGCTGGCACGACTTGTCTCTTTTCTTTTTTGCTTCGCTTTCGATAGACTCTGAAATACCCTTGCATAAAAACACAATAGTGATAGTATGGATGAAGTGTGTGCAGAACTAGTGCACTGTAAAAGTAGCAGATAGCAGGTGGCTGAAAAATAAATGACAGGAGACATATGATATCTCTACAACATTGCATGGCAAACAAAATTAGATTCTACTCCGTATGATTTTGTAATATATGAGCACAGGAAATGCAGGTACTCCTCCAGCACACCACCACATGTGGTCATATCTAAGATAACACTCGACTGAAAATAAATAGGTCAGTCGATTTTTTTAATGAACCGTCCGATCTATAAGGAACGGGTAGATGGCCTTTGTCTACCTCCCGCCAGTCACTGCTGACAATCTTTCTTGAACCGCCAGCGACCACTGGCCTAGACCCGTGCCTCCGCCGCCCCGCCCTCCCATCGACCTCACACCACCGCCATGCTTGGCAGCGCCCCCAAGCCATCCCTTTATCCCGGCCGACCTCTAGATCGGGCGCCAGTAGCTCTAGGCCGCACATGCCCCTAAGATAAACACCAAGGCGCTGCTTCCCCGGTGTAATAGTCGTACTAGTTCCTGTTACGCTGGGGAATGCTTCCCTTAATTGGGAATCAACTGGCCAGAAATTGAAATTCAGGGGGGCGACAGACCTCTAGCTAAGGTGAAATAGTATATGAGGAGAAACCTTGTGCATCACAAGTTACTAGGAACATCTAGTATCAAGAAGAAGCGGTCAACTAGTGCCTTCCGTGGGATGAATACCGTGCAAGCAAAGACGTAAGATTTGCATGAATAAGGGAAGAGGAGTACCTTCTTTGGTTGCAGGTGTGGTCACCTCCACATGTCGCGCAGATCTTCTTATTTTTACCAAGGAAACCGATGTTCTAGAGGGTGCAGGCTTGGATGAACCCATGGCGAAATTGTTGACTGTGTTGCCGTGGCTGTATGTCGGTGGAGGGGAAGCAGATCCGAGGCGGCAAAGGACGATGTAGCAGGAACAACTCCGGTGCAGTGGAGGGTGGCGAAGTTGGAGTGGCAGCGGTGAGGCGCAGGACGGCGTGGTTGAACTGGCTCGGGTACGGATGGCTCGGCCTCGGCTTCAACTACTAGCCGTGGAGGGCGTTGCGGTTGAGGTTGCGGTGGACGACGATGTCGGGGTATCGGCTCCGGCGTGATGGAAGAGGGTGGAGGTTGATGGGTGGGATGGGATGGCGGACGGAGGACGCCGGGGTTTCGCGGCTGGTGGAGAGGTAGTTTTGGCGCCCACGGAGTGCAAATGGGGAATCAGACGGGTGGGGGGGGGGGAAACCATGTTTCGGTCTGGGACGCGCTTGTTTTTGGCTTTTTTGAACAGAAGATGGGACGCGCTTGTTTGAAATTTGGGGAAAGTACAAACTTTGCCCCCCTCTTAAATTTCGGACCTACTGCGGGTCAGGTGTAGGATGGTAATCCCAGGTGTCCCAAATAGTGGGCGGGAGCGATTTCGGCCGCGCGCATGTGTGCTTAGGCGGCCATTGTGTATGAATGTTTTTCGGAGGCGGTTGCGTGGCGTCTAGATGAAGCTACAAACCTACCCCGGTTAAAACCTTTGGACGTCCGGCCGGTAGGTTTCATGGGTCGGAGTTATTAGAAAAGTAATTTCCTTGTACTACCAAACATTGGTCTCACGCGGTTTCGGGCAAGTAGAGGCTCTTTTGGCGCTTCATTCGAAATTTTGAAACACAAGCATTCACCTTTAGAGTACTCTTGAACTATGAGGATTGACCTAAATAGACAACGTTCTATTTGACCTTGTATGTTTGAAAACCTCATTAAATTATCCGCTTCCTTTTGAAATTTTGACACTTGAAAATCCTATAACTACGATTATTTTGGAATGGAGGAGCTAATTTTGAATCTATTTTGTACACGACTACATATGCTATTATGTACAAAATCAGAGCAAAGATTGGTACCCCCATAGTTTAGGTATGGTTTACAAATGCCATGATATCAAATTCAAATAATTGAATGGACTTCATGTTGAATTCGATTTTTTAAACCACCTTAGGTTGAATTCAAATGTATGCTAGTTCATAGGTAGCTATTTATAAATGTCCATTGTGTAACTTTCGTATGTATAATGTGCTTTACACACACAACATGAACTATACTCACGTTTATATTCGATTGCTAAAGCGATGCATTGTCTGGAGTTCAAAATACTAACTATGTGGATCAATTGTGTCGAATAATAACATAGACATGCTCAAATTCGATAGAATGTAGATGTCTGATGGATCAATGACCGCTCCTTACACGAATTGCAAATATCATGATCCCATTCTAATATTTGGATACAATTTATATCTTTAATCAATGTGTAGAGCAGTCTTTAATGTGTAGTTTCACTCTCCATTGGTGGTCTCTCATACATGCTCACACACTCTCTCCCGAGGTGTCTTTCTCGCACACATGCTATAGATATAACCCTCCCTCCCTCTCATAACCATTTACAATTGTTTTCACTAACCTTTATCAGAAGCACTCTTCCTCTCGCAAACATACACACGCACAATCCTCATCGACCCTTTCTATATACATGGACCTGCCTACGTGTCTCATGTACGCACATTATCTTTACGCCCGTCTCTCACGCATTATCTCACACCTCTCTTCCTAATCGACGAGTATGGTTCTAGCAGAGCATTCTGTAGGATGCCCCTTAAAGTTAGGTTGGATGAAAAAGGGGTTACCTTAGTCCAAGAACCTAGGGTTACAAATCCTAGCCGGCTTTGTCAGTGGACACAGAGTCCTTCACAATTCTGCTATCTTTGTATTGTATGACTAGTCATCCATGGGTCTTCCTAAATGTGTCATGGGCCGACCAATGTGGCGCAGGACGGAACCGAACGAAGGGCCTCACCTCGACCCACCGGACCTCACGCGGTGACACACCCTCTGCCCCCACGTCTCATTATCTTCTCACACCCACACATACCAACACAAACACCACACACAGAAAATTTCTCCTGGTGCCTCTATTCCCTCCCCCTTGCATATACACACTCAAGGGAATGGAATCTCTTATCGTGATATCATATTCGTCTCTCTCTCTCTAGACCACTCTCATTTCTCGTGCTATCTCTCCCACGCTCCCCCCGTCGGCCCCTCTATCCATGCCTCTCTCGAATACGTAATACACACATACCTTTCTAGGCCCCGCCAAATGCATCAACTACACATTCACACATGTTGCATCACGTACCCCATTGATCTAAAAAGCCCTCTCTTCACGTTTATTTCGCATACAACATTCCTTTTGAATAAAGTGTGGCCAAAAAATTATTTTAGAGTTTCTATATATATACAACATTACAAAGTTATATGGAGGAGTACGAACGCTAATTTGCATTGCATGGTGCCCACAATGATATTTATTCCGCACTGTGAAGTTGTATATTTTTATACTATATACAAAGTTAGTCATAATAAAGAGAAACGAAGAGCATCTCTCTCTCCATCGCATACCCCCCCCCCCCCCCGTACGCCCCTTTCACGTATGCACACAAAACTATCTCCAGGTCCTCTAAAAGTAAGCCCCTAGAAAATTCATGCGTGTTTCATCTTTCTCTCGCGATATATGCAATGACGATCATTGTATTTGAAGCGAAAGCATGATACATACATTGGACTTCATAATCCACTCATTACGGTCATCGTTTACGTTTAGTGGTTATTATACAGTCACGGGCTCACCGTACAACTTTGTATTTGCTCATGACATGACTAGTTGACCAGTTAAACGCTCCACGTGGCACCTCTAGTGTTGCATCACATTATCTCACTACCATCGTGCCCACCTGTCGACTTGTATCTACTCTACATCTACACTATTATAAAATACATAAAATACACTCTTTTAAAAAACAGAGTTGGTGATGATGGTGTGCCTGCCATCCTGCAATATAGGCCGTCCGATTTATATCTCACGGATAGGAAAGAAACTATGGCAATTTTGCAAAAAGGTACCCACACACCTCTCCACATTTGCAAATAAGGACTTCCCTTGTTCATCCTTTTCTCTCACAAGATAAACAAGTCATACAAATGCATCTTGATGTTACGTGCAACGCACATGCATCTTGCTAGTAAGAATGAAAACAAACGACAAAACAATATTTTGACGGTGGTTCGAAGTCATGACCGCGGGCACAGCGGACAAGGTGGCCTTGTATTGGTATGCTGAGCCGTCTGTTTTAACACATAGGAGCTGGTGTGGTGATTATACACACACGCACGCACGCACACGAACTCCATCCATGCAACACTCACACAAACACATGCACCCACGCACGCACGCAACACTCACACGTACACACGCAGCCATGCACGCACGCAACCCTCACACGTACACACGCACGCATGCATGCACACACCAGTACACCACACGACCAACACACACTCGCATGCTCAAGTGCTTGATGCGGAGTGATACTTTGGCATAATTTCAATGTAAATCTTCTTAATTGTGATATGAATATTCCGATCCAAAAGATTCAAGACAAAAGTTCATATTGACATAAAAATAATAATACTTCAAGCATACTAATCAAAGCAATCATGTCTTCTCAAAATAGCATGGCAAAAGAAGGTTCATCCCTACAAAATCATATAGTTAGGCTATGCTTCATTTTTGTCACACAAAGATGTTCCCAACTTCTATACCCCCGATGACAAGCCAAGCAATTGTTTCATACTTAAATAATCTCAAACTTTTTCAACCTTCATGCAATACATGAGCGTGAGCCATGGATATATCACTATGGGTGGAATAGAATATGATGATGGGGATTCTGTGGAGAAGAAAAAAAAGGAGAAAGTCTCACATTGACGAGGCTAATCAACGGGCTATGGAGATGCCCATCAATTGATATCAACATGAGGAGTAGGGATTGCCATGCAACGGATGCACTAGAGCTATGAATGCTCAACAAAAGAAAACTAGTGGGTGTGCATCCAACTTGCTTGCTCACGAATACCTAGGGCATTTTGAGGAAGCCCATCGTAGGAATATACAAGCCAAGTTCTATAATGAAAAATTCCCACTAGTATATGAAAGTGATAACACATGAGACTCACTACATGAAAAGCATGGTGCTACTTTGAAGCACAATATATGAGACTCACTACATGAAGAACTAGGTGCTACTTTGAAGCACAAGTGTGGAAAAAGAGATAGTAGCATTGCCCTTTTTTTGGGCCTTTCTTTTTTTATTTTGGCCTTTCTCTATTTTTTATTTTTATTTGGGCAATGCTCTAATAATGATGATCATCACACTTCTATAAATTACAACACAAGGATTACAACTCGAAACTTAGAACAAGATATGACTCTATATGAATGCCTCCGGCGGTGTACCGGGATGGTGCAATGAATCAAGAGTGACATGTATAAAAATAATGCTTGGTGGCTTTGCCACAAATACGATGTCAACTACAAGATCATGCAATGGCAATATGACAAAAGTAATGCATGTCATGATGATGATGGTGGAAGTTGCATGGCAATATATCTCAGAATGGCTATGGAAATGCCATAATAGGTAGGTATGGTGGCTGTTTTGAGGAAGATATAAAGAGGTTTATGTGTGATAGAGCGTATCGTATCACGGGGTTTGGATGCACCGGCGAAGTTTTCACCAACTCTCAAGGTGAGAAAGGGCAATGCACGGTACCGAAGAGGCTAGCAATGGCGGAAAGATGAGAGTGCGTATAATCCATGGACTCAACATTAGTCAAAAGAACTCATATACTTATTGCAAAAATTTAGAAGTCATCAAAAATTCAAGTACTACGCGCATGCTCCTAGGGGGATAGATTGGTAGGAAAAGACCATCGCTCGTCCCCGACCGCCACTCATAAGGATGCACAAGCCAGGTACACTTCATGTTTCAATTTTGTTACATAACTTTAACCATACGTGCATGCTACGGGATTTGCAAACTTCAACACAAGTATTTCTCAAATTCATAATCACCCAACTAGCACGACTATGATATTATCACCTCCATATCTCAAAACAATTATCAAGCATCAAACTTATCTTAGTATTCAACGCACTCAAAAGAAAGTTTCACATATCTTGAACACCAAGTATATTAACATTAAGCAAATTACCATGCTATTAACGACTCTCAAAATAATCTAAGTGAAGCATGAGAGATCAAGTTTCTTTAAAACAATTCCACCACCGTGCTCTAAAATATCTAAGTGAAGTACTAGAGCAAAAATTATCACGCTCAAAAGATATAAGTGAAGCACTATGAGAAAAACTAGCAAGCTCAAAAGATATAAGCGAAACACATAGAGTATTCTAACAAATTCCAAATCATATATGGCTCTCTCAAAAAGGTGTGTACAGCAAGGATTATTGTGGTAAACTAACAAGCAAATACGCAAATAATACAAGACGCTCCAAGCAAAACACATATCATGTTGGTGAATAAAAATATAGCTCCAAGTAAATTACCGATGGAAGTGGACGAAAGAGGGGATGCCTTCCGGGGCATCCCCAAGCTTTGACTTTTTGGTGTCCTTGGATTATCTTGGGGGTTCCATGGGCATCCCCAAGCTTAGGCTCTTGCCACTCCTTGTTCCATAATCCATCAAAAGAATTCACCCAAAACTTGAAAACTTCACAACACAAAACTCAATAGAAATCTCGTGAGCTCCGTTAGAGAAAGAAAACAAAAGACTACTTCAAGGTACTGTAATGAACTCATTCTTTATTTGAATTGGTTTTAAACCTACTGTATTCCAACTTCTCTATGGTTTATAAACTATTTTACTAGCCATAGATTCATCAAAATAAGCAAACAACACACGCAAAACAGAATCTGTCAAAAAACAGAACAGTCTATAGCAATCTATAACTAACGCAAACTTCTGGAACTCTAAAAATTCCAACAAAAATAGGAAGTACTGGACAATTTGTTTATTGATCAGCAGAAAGACGAATCAATGCAAAAGCATGTTCCTGTGGTTTATTGAATTTTTTCTCGTGAGCGCAAAGTTTCTGTTTTTCAGCAGAATCAAATCAACTATCATCATAGCTTATCCTATAGGTTCTACTTGGCACAAACACTAATTAAAACATAAAACCACATCCAAACAGAAGGTATATGGATTACTTATTCCTAAACAGAAGCAAAAACAAAAAACACAAAATAAAATTGGGTTGCCTCCCAACAAGCGCTATCGTTTAACGCCCCTAGCTAGGCATAAAAGCGAGGATAGATCTAGGTATTGCCATCTTTGGTAGGCAATTCTTCAATGAGTCATCTACCTCCTTTAGAATTTTCTTTCTTCCTAGTAATCGTCAAATTTTCAGGCAAAAGATCAAAAAATTCATCTATAGCAAATGGTTCCTTAATGATGGTAAAAAGATCGGGATGAACACTTATAGATTTAAGATCCGCGGTTTCCGCACTAGATGATTCACCCTTATTCTTAGGAACATACATAAGCTTAGTATTTTTAGTAGAAGAACTTGGAGTGTTTTGAACGGAAGAAAAAGCGGTTCCCAAGTTGGTGATGATACCCTCAAGTTTATCGATTCTTGTAGAGTCTAGATTTATTTTTTCATTAACTATGGGTTCTTTTTCTTTAATATTTTTCAAAGTTATTCCTACCTTGGATCCATATTGGGTAATTTGATTGTGGATCTTTTTATCAAGATTTTCAATTGATTCAACGGTAGCAACTTTATTTTCAATAGCTTCAAGCCTTTGCATAACATGCTCCAAAGTTAACGTAGTTCCATTAATCAAAAGGGGTGGTGAGCCAAATATATCTATTAAAGCATTATAAGAATCAAAAGTATGGCTACCAAAAAAATTCCCTCCGGTAATGGTATCAAGGATGTATCTAAGCCAAGGATTAGCACCTACGTAAAAATTGCGAAGAAGAACCGAAGTAGATTGCTTCCTGGTAGATCTATTTTGAGCATTGCAAATTCTATACCAAGCATCTTTTAGATTTTCTCCCTCCCTTTGCTTAAAATTTAGAACTTCATTCTCGGGAGATAACGGAGAAGTTAATAAACTAGTCATGATGACAAGATAATAAGCTAGGCATAAAAGCTAGGATAGATCTAGGTATTGCCATCTTTGGTATGCAATCCATAAGTGGCTCTCATGATAGATTCATATGGTAATTTTATTTTCTTTCTAGGGAAGTGTTCCATACCCTTCTTTAAGGGAAATTGGAATCTAATATTCCCTTCCTTCATATCAATAATTGCACCAATCGTTCTAAGAAAAGGTCTACCAAGAATAATAGGAGATGAAGGATTGCAATCTATATCAAGAACGATAAAATCTACGGGCACATAATTCCTATTTGCAACAATAAGAACATCATTAATTCTTCCCATATTCTTTTTAATAGTGGAATCCGCAAGATGCAAGTTTAGAGAGCAATCATCAATATCACGGAAATCTAGCAAATCACGTAAAGTTTTGGGAATAGTAGAGACACTAGCACCCAAATCACACAAAGCATGAAACTCATAATTTTTAATTTTAATTTTGATAGTAGGTTCCCACTCATCATGGAGTTTCCTAGGGATAGAAACTTTCAACTCAAGCTTTTCTTCATAAGATTGCATCAAGGCATCAACAATGTGTTCGGTAAAGGCTTTATTTGGACTATAAGCATGAGGAGATTCTAGCACGGATTGCAACAAGGAAATACAACCAATCAAAGAGCAATTTTCATAATTAAATTCCTTGAGATCCAAAATAGTGGGTTTAGCAACATCACGGTTTTTATTTATTTCAATCCCACTTTCATCAATTTCATCATCAAGATCTAGAAACTCCAAATTCTTAGAACGCCTTCTAGGTAAAGGAAGATAATATTCAGATTCATCAAGATTCATATTGCAAAACAAAGATTTAATGGGGGACACATCAATAACTTTAAGATCTTCACCTTGATTTTCATAGGGATTCGGTTTAGCGGCCATCTTATTAACTAAGGTAGCTTGCAAATCTGAAATTTCAGCGGTCATCTTTTCAAGATGAGCAATTTGGGCCCTTATACCATCAAATTCTTTAGACATATCATCGAGTTCTTTATTCATAAAGCTCATAAAACTTTTTTGTTCCTTAAGTTCATTTCTAAAGAAATTATTGTGCTCAAATTGTAAAACCATAAATTTTCTAACATTGCTTTCGATCTCCTCTAGCCTTTTAAGGTGAAGGTCACCAAATCTAGGTAGATCCATCGCAACAAAAAAACAAATAACACAAGAGCAAGCAGGAAGGCAAATGGAAAAAGGCAAACGGGAAAGAGAGGAGGAGATTGGGAAAGAGAGGGCAAATAAAATGGCAAGGGTGAAGTGGGGGAGAGGAAAACGAGAGGCAAATGGCAAATAATGTAATGCGAGAGATAGGGATTGTGATGGGTACTTGGTATTGTTGACTTGCTTGCGTCAGCCTCCCCGGCAACGGTGCCAGAAATTCTTCTTGCTACCTCTTGAGCACTGCGTTGGATTTCCCCGATGAGGAGAGGATGATGCAGTAAAGTAGCGTAAGTATTTCCCTCAGTTTTTGAGAACCAAGGTATCAATCCAGTAGGAGACCATGCACAAGTCCCTCGTACCTACACAAAACGATAGCAACCCGCGACCAACGCTTAGGGGTTGTCAGTCCCTTCACGGTCACTTACGAGAGTGAGATCTGATAGAGATAATATTTTTGGTATTTTTGATAGATAGATGCAAAGTAAAAAGTAAAGGCAAAGTAGAAACAAAGCAAGTAAATAAAGTGATATAGATTGATATGATGAGAATAGACCCGGGGGCCATAGGTTTCACTAGTGGCTTCTCTCAAGGGCATAAGTATTCTACGATGGGTGAACAAATTACTGTTGAGCAATTGATAGAATTGAGCATAGTTATGAGTATATCTAGGCAATGATCATGTATATAGGCATCACGTCCAAAACAAGTAGATCGATACGATTCTGCATCTACTACTATTACTCCACTCATCGACCGCTATCCAGCATGCATCTAGAGTATTAAGTAAAAACAGAGTAAAGCCGTAAGCAAGATGACATGATGTAGAGGGATAAATTCATGCAATATGATAAAAAACCCATCTTGTTATCCTCGATGGCAACAATACAATACGTGCCTTGCAACTCTTTCTGTCACTGAGTAAGGACACCGCAAGACTGAACCCAAAGATAAGCACTTCTCCCATTGCAGGAACTACCAATCTAGTTGGCCAAACCAAATAAGATAATTCGAAGAGACTTGCAAAGATAACTCAATCATACATAAAAAAATTCAGAGAAGAATCAAATATTTTCCATAGATAATACTGGATCATAAACCCACAATTCATCGGTCTCAACAAACACACCGCAAAAAGAAGATTACATCAAATAGATCTCCACGAGAGAGGGGGAGAACATTGTATTGAGATCCAAAAAGAAAGAAGAAGCCATCTAGCTACTAGCTATGGACCTGAAGGTCTGAAGTAAACTACTCACACTTCATCGGAGGGGCTATGGTGATGATGTAGAAGCCCTCCGTGGTGGATGCCCCCTCCGGTGGAGCTCCGGAACAGGTCCCAAGATGGGATCTCGTGGATACAGAAAGTTGCGGCGGTGGAATTAGGTTTTTGGCTCCTCTCCTGATCGTTCAGGGATACGTAGGTATATATAGGAGGAAGGAGTATGTCGGTGGAGCTCCGAGGGGCCCACGAGGTAGGGGGCGCGCCCAGGGGGGGCACCCTCCACCCTCGTGACCGCCTATGGCGCTTCTTGGAGTAGGGTCCAAGTCTCCTGGGTCACGTTCGGTTGGAAAATCACGATCCCGAAGGTTTCATTCCGTTTGGACTCCGTTTGATATTCTGTTTCTTCGAAATACTGAAAAAGGCAAAAAACAACAATTCTGGGCTGGGCCTCCAGTTAACAGGTTAGTCCCAAAAATAATATAAAAGTGGAAAATAAAGCCCAATATAGTCCAAAACAGTAGATAAAGTAGCATGGAGCAATCAAAAATTATAGATACGTTGGAGACGTATCAGTGCTCAACCTACACGTGCCTGCGCACACATCAGGCCCTGACAGACACATACACAACCAGGTGATTCCCGCGCACGGGTTGGAGCCTTGTCGTGCCTGCGTAAATTTGTGTTTATCGGACCTTTTCCCTATGCGAACTGACACGTGGGACCCACAAGGAATGTGGTCAATTTAACTAGTCAACATGGCGCCATGCATACTATTTGGCCGGTCAACAGAGTGCAATCCGATGCTGAACTGTTAGCAAGTGACCAGATAATCATCGCAAAACGTATATAGTGACCGTAATCAGCTTATTCTGAAGTTCGGTGACTATATTACGCTTTTCTCTCTGTAGGCCCTCCAAAACTACATCTCTACACGTTCTCGCATGTTACATCTAACAACTATGCAATACAACACTACTACTACACTCTAACACAATAAATCATATGTGTTTTTAGTTTTACTAGATATCATATTGTTACTTATAATTATTCAGTTTGCATACATTAAAATTGCCTTTGAAATGTATGGCCAGTATCATCTACCCCGCGGGAAAAATCCCGCCCTTTCCTGTTTAATCGGGTTTGTATCGATGGATCATGCGAAATAGCAAAACTATAGTACTATACAGTACAAGTGACAGTTCAATGGGCCGTCGTGTCGTCTACTCCTCCGTCGTAAGAGTGGAGCCCTCGCTTTCATAAATCTTCTAGTCCCTTTCACCGACATGTGGGACATCAAGCTACCGGGTCCACGTGCCATACCGAAATATAGTGCAGAGCAGCCAGGGTGAAGCACCCCAGTCATGGCGCCGGAGTAGTAATGAGCAATGAGGCGTCAAATCACAAAGCTGCACATTTCCCGCAGTTAAGTTGGAGGGACGAAGTAATAATGCTAAAAAAATAAGTTGGAGGGACGAAGCAACCATCATTTCACTCGTTGCTGAATCCGCTTCTCCCTCATCTTCTTCAACTTAACCACGTGTTGCTTCTGCCGTTGTTCTGCCTCATGTGGGACGCGGATCAGCTTGGTGAAGCACTGACACGTGGGACCGCATGTTAGCAAACCGCTAGGACAACATCCTCCAAAAATAAGAAACCTCCCCCGCCATCCGGGTGGCAAAATCACCTCCTTTTTACTAATATTTGATTCTATAATTTTTTAGATCAATATAATTGAGATTTGTATAGATAGCACATAGGAGAAAAACCAAGTGGTACGGTTAAGGGCATCCACAATGTGTAGCCAAATGTGAAAATAGCTTTTGGCATCGTGGGAACCATTGTGGACGGTGTTGCCAAAGCCAAAAAGATGGAACCGAAGCTCCCTGATTGATTGATTGAAGGAATAGAAAAATGCAACGTCTCTCCTCTTTCTCCCATGCTTGGACGCATGTAGTGCAGTATAGAGCACAGAGTCTACACCCCTGTCCCTTCTATCACAAATCACAAAGCAGTGAGGCATCAAATCACAAAGCACGGACGGAGCAACGATCATTTCACTCTTCGCTGACTCCGCTTCTCCATCGTCTTCTTCGAGAAACCATCTCACTGCACTAGTACTCCTAGTAGTAGTACTAGTAGAGGACTTCCTGGATGCAAATAAGGCGGTTGTCTCGGCTTGCAGGCGGCACTTGCGAATGACTTACCGTGGTCTCCCTCAATGGTGTTCTCCTTTGAACGCACTTTGCCAAACCACAAAAAAAAATCGTCGACGTCACCGCAATGGGCAAGGAATTCAAATATAGTTACTACCTCCATTTTTTTGTACACAAGGCCAGTATATCAAAATTACAATTTGCAAAGGGCCACTAACACTAATCGAGGCAAAAATGATGGGGTTAGCAACGAAGGACATTAATATCCCCTGCATGCATGCGGAAGTGAGAAGGTTCATTTGCATGGCGCTGCATTAATCAAGCGATGAGGAGTGAGATGGTTAGCTCTTTGGTCTTTCGAGAAAAAAATACGCATTAATTGACACGTGAAATGAGGATTTGTATCTAAGGAAAACCCCGTCTTTCTTTTTTAACACTAGTACTCCTAGTACGTACGTACTTATCCTGTTTGGGTCTAGGACTTGCATTGCCAAACTTTGCCACACATTTTTGCCAAGCTTGCCTAAAGTTTTCAAAATGAGAAGGAGGTACACTTGCGCACGGCTGTCGCGGTCGCACTGCACCCTCACACGGTCGCTCCTGCACGCCGTGGTCGCACCGTACCCTCACACAGTCGCTCCTGCACGCCGCAAACCCAACCAAGGGAACACACCCTCACTGACACGTGCTGTCGCATGTGAACAAACCAAACTCAGCCATCCTAGCGCTGACACATAATTTTCATTCATAGAGTATGTTTATCCAACCGCATGTTGGGGAGTATTCATACGGCCCGTGCGGTGGTCTGTTGGGGAAGAAGAAGAGGTGAGGAAGAAGGAAAGAAGGGTTAGGAGACGTAGGATATTCATCCAACCGCCTGAAATGGTAGACTGTCCCAAGTCAGGCGACTTGCATAACAAATAGTATGTTTTTACACAGCAAAAGATCCATAAAAACAACAACATAAAGAAAAACTATCACTGCTCACGGAAAGAGACGGCCTCGTCGTCTTTGGCTGCTGGCGCGAACCAGCCGTCGCTGCCGACGTGCGTCTCCGCACCGTGGTTGTCCTCGGCCTCCAGCTACTCGTTCAAGCGGAGTGTGCGGGCGCTTTGCACGGACGAGAGCACAACCCGGTTCAAGTCGAGGACGTCCGGTTCTGCCTACAGGAGGGCCTCGATGGCAGCGGCATCCGCGCGCTCCGCGTCGAGTCGAGCCTCCGCCGCCCGATTCAAGTCCAGGACTTCCGGTTCCGCCTACAGGAGGGCGTCGATGAGGGCGGCATCCACGCGCTCTACGTTGAGTCGAGTCTCTACCACCCGGTTCATGTCCAGGACGTCCGGTTCCACCTGCAGGAGGGCCTTGATGGCAGCGGCATCAGCGTGCTCCGCCTCAAGTTGAGCCTCCGCCACCCGGTTCACATCCACGACATCCGGTTCTGCCTGCAGGAGAGCCTCGATGGCAGCGGCATGCGCGCGCTCCGCGTCGAGTTGAGCCTCTGCCTCCCGGTCCTCCTTTAGTGAACCGCTGGTCCGCCTGCACCATGGGGGACTCGGACGCCGGCACGAAGTCGACGTCCATCATATCATACCCATCGGGGGCCTTCTGCACCGCGACCTCCGCATTGAACATTGGATCGGCTTCCTCCTCCTCGTAGCTTGGCTCCAGAGAACTCGGGGATTGGCCCGCCGCAAAGCGAGCTTGGGAACGGAGGTCTGTGGCACCGACCACCGCCGCGATTTCTGCGCTGCGCTCCGGCGTCAGCATCTTGTAGTAAGTGATCTTGCGGTGCACCATGGCTTTCCGGCGAACTAGGGGATGCTTGATGCGGGCTAGGGGATCGAAAGGTGGGGTAATGGGCTGGAGATTTCGTGTGGTTTTAGGGCAGTGGCTGGCGTAGGCCGAGCAGCAAAGGTTCTGGTGTGAATAGTGGTTCCGGTGACGACCGGTCAATCGGTTTTGACTGTACATCACTCTTGTCGCATTCGCGTTGTAGCCCGGCACGCTGGACCCTCCATGTCGCTCACCGAATGGAACACGCTTCGTCTTGCGCTTTCGCTCGCTTGTGGGACCGTAGTTGAGAGCAAACCGACATCCCTCCCCCTCCCCCGCCCGCGTCATTTATTATACCACCACTCCCTCCGTTTTATGCGGAGTAAATAAAAACAGAGGGAGTATACTATGGATGAGGATCCCCTGACGTGGTCGAACCCATTGAGTAACTGACATGTGGGGCCTAGGAAGCATGGGGTCCGCAAGTAAGTGACCGAAAGGGAGGGTAAGGCAGGGATACCTACGTCAGAGGATCCACTTCCACTATACTACTTGTTGGAAATATGCCCTAGAGGCAATAATAAAATGGTTATTATTATATTTCCATGTTCATGATAATTGTCTATTGTTCATGCTATAATTGTATTAACTGGAAACTGTGATACATGTGTGAATACATAGACCACAACATGTCCCTCGTGGGCCTCTAGTTTACTAGCTCGTTGATCAATAGATAGTTATGGTTTCCTGACCATGGACATTGGATGTCATTGATAACGGGATCACATCATTAGGAGAATGATGTGATGGACAAGACCCAACCCTGAGAATAGCACAAGATCGTGTAGTTCATTTGCTAACAGCTTTTCTAATGTCAAGTATCATTTCCATAGACCATGAGATTGTGCAACTCCCGGATACCGTAGGAATGTTTTGGGTGTTCCAAACATCAGAAAGTAACTGGGTGTCTATAATGGTGCACTACGGGTATCTCCAAAAGTGTCTGTTGGGTTGGCACGAATCGAGACTGGGATTTGTCACTCCGTGTGACGGAGAGGTATCTCTGGGCCCACTCGGTAATGCATCATCATAATGAGCTCAATTTGACTAAGTAGTTAGTCACGTGATCATGCATTACGGAACGAGTAAAGTGACTTGCCAGTAATGAGATTGAACGAGGTTTTGGGATACCGACGATGGAATCTCGGGCAAGTAACGTACCGATTAACAAAGGGAATTGTATATGGGATTGCTTGAATCCTTGACATCATGGTTCATCCGATGAGATCATCTTGGAACATGTGGGAGCCAACATGGGTATCCAGATCCTGCTGTTGGTTATTGGCCAGAGAGCTGTCTCGGTCTTGTCTGCATGGTTCCCGAACCCGTAGGGTCTACACACTTAAGGTTCGGTGATGCTAGAGTTGTTATGGGAAATAGTGTGCAGTTACCGAAGGTAGTTCGGAGTCCCGGATGTGATCCCGGATGTCACAAGGAGTTTCGGAATGGTCCGGTGGTGAAGATTTATATATGGGAAGTCCTATTTTGGCCACCGGAAAATGTTCGGGATTTTTCGATTTTGTACCGGGAAGGTTCTAGAAGGTTCCGGAGTGGGGCCCACCTGCATGGGGGGACCCACATGAACGTGGGTAGTGGGGGCAAGGCCCCACACCCCTAGTCAAGGCGCACAAAGATCCCCCCTTAGAAGGAATAAGATCATATCCCGAAGGGATAAGATCAAGATCCCTAAAAAAGGGGGATAACAATCGGTGGGGAAAGAAATGATGAGATTTCCTTCCTCCCACCTTTGCCAACGCCCCAATGGACTTGGAGGGCAAGAAGCCAGCCCCCTCCACCCCTATATATAGTGGGGAGGCGCATGGGAGCTTCACCCTTCCCCTGGCGCAGCCCTCTCCCTCCCCAACACCTCCTCCTCTGTAGTAGTGCTTGGCGAAGCTCTGCCGGAGAACTGCAAACTCCACCACGACGCCGTCATGCTGCCGGAGCTCTCCCTCAACTTCTCCTCTCCCCTTACTGGATCAAGAAGGAGGAGACGTCCCCGGGCTGTATGTGTGTTGAACCCGGAGGCACCGTTGTTTGGTGGTTAGATCGGATTCGGCCGCGATCTGAATCGCTTAGTGAACGACTCCACCGACCGCGTTCTTGCAACGCTTCCGCATCGCGATCTTCAAGGGTATGAAGATGCATTCCCCTCTCTCTCGTTGCTAGTTACTCCATAGATTGATCTTGGTGATGCGTATAAAATTTTGAATTTCTGCTATGTTCCCCAACAGTGGCATCATGAGCTAGGTCTATTGCGTAGATTCTATGCACGAGTAGAACACAAGTAGTTATGGGCATTGGTTTGTTCAATTTGCTTACCATTACTAGTCCTATCTTGATTCGGCGACATGGTGGGATGAAGCGGCCCGGACCGACCTTACACGTACGCTTACGTGAGACAGGTTCCACCGACTGACACACACTTGTTGCATAAAGGTGGCTAGCGGGTGCCAGTCTCTCCCACTATAGTCAGATCGGATTCGATGAAAAGGGTCCTTATGAAGGGTAAATAGCAATTGGCATATCACCGTTGTGGCTTTTGCGTAGGTAAAAAACGTTCTTGCTAGAAACCCATAGCAACCACGTAAAACATGCAACAACAATTAGAGGATGTCTAACTTGTTTTTGCAGGGTATGCTATGTGATGTGATATGGCCAAAAGAATGTGATGAATGATATATGTGATGTATGAGATTGATCATGTTCTTGTAATAGGAATCACGACTTGCATGTCGATGAGTATGACAAGCGGCAGAAGCCATATGAGTTGTCTTAATTTATTGTATGACCTGCGTGTCATTGAAAACGCCATGTAATTACTTTACTTTATTGCTAAACCGTTAGCCATAGTAGTAGAAGTAATAGTTGGCGAGACAACTTCATGAAGGCACGATGATGGAGATCATGATGATGGAGATCATGGTGTCATGCTGGTGATGAAGGTGATCATGTCGTGCCTCAATATGGAGATCAAAGGCGCAAGATGATATTGGTGATATCATGTCACTTTATGATTTGCATGTGATGTTTGTCATGTTTACATCTTATTTGCTTAGAACGACGGTAGCATAAATAAGATGATCCCTCATTAAAATTTCAAGAAAGTGTTCCCCCTAACTGTGCACCGTTGCGAAAGTTCGTTGTTTTGAAGCACCACGTGATGATCGGGTGTGATAGATTCCAACGTTCACATACAATAGGTGTAAACCAGATTTACACACGCAAAACACTTAGGTTGACTTGATGAGCCTAGCATGTACAGACATGGCCTCGGAACACAAGAGACCGAAAGGTCGAACATGAGTCGTATAGTAGATACGATCAACATGGAGATGTTCACCGATGATGACTAGTCCATCTCACGTGATGGTTGGACACGACCTAGTTGACTCGGATCATGTATCACTTAGATGACTAGAGGGATGTCTATCTGACTGGGAGTTCATTAGATGAACTTAATTATCATGAAGATAGTCAAAAGGACTTTGCAAATTATGTCGTAGCTTGCGCTTTAGCTCTACTGTTTAAGATATGTTCCTAGAGAAAATTTTAGTTGAAAGTTGATAGTAGCAATTATGCGGACTAGGTCCGTAAACTGAGGATTGTCCTCGTTGCTACGCAGAAGGCTTATGTCCTAAATGCACCGCACGATGTGCTAAACCTCGAACATCGTCTGTGGATGTTGCAAACATCTGACATACACATTTTGATGACTACGTGATAGTTCAGTAATGTTAAACGGTTTAGAATTGAGGCGCCGAAGACGTTTTGAAATGTTGAGGAACATATGAGATGTTCAAAGGGCTGAAATTGGGATTTCAGGCTCGTGCCCACATCAAGAGGTATGAGACCTTTGACGAGTTTCTTAAGCCTGCAAACTAAAGGAGGAAAGCTCAATCATTGAGCATGTGCTCAGATTGTCTGAGTACTATAATCACTTGAATCGAGTGGGAGTTAATCTTCCAGATGAGATAGTGATGGTTCTCCAAAATCATTGCCACCAAGCTACTAGAGCTTCATGATGAACTATAACATATCAGGGTTAGATATGATGATCCTTGAGCAATTCACGATGTTTGACACCGCCAAAGTAGAAATCAAGTAGGAGCATCAATTGTTGATGGTTAGTAAAACCACTAGTTTCAAGAAGGGCAAGGGCAAGAAGGGATACTTCATGAAACGGCAAATCAGTTGTTGCTCTAGTGAAGAAACCCAGGGTTGAACCCAAACCCGAGACTAAGTGCTTCTGTAATGAGGGAACGGTCACTGAAGCAGAACTACCCTAGATACTCGGTAGATGAGAAGGCTGGCAAGGTTGACATAAGTATATTGGATATACATTGTATTAAATGTGCACTTTGCTAGTACTCCTAGTAGCACCAGGGTATTAAGATACCGGTTCGGTTGCTAAGTGTTAGTAACTCGAAATAAAACAGCTATGGAATAAACGGAGACTAGCTAAAGGTGAGATGACAATGTGTGTTGGAAGTGTTTCTAAGGTTGATGTGATCAAGCATCGCGTGCTCCCTCTACCATCGGGATTGGTGTTAAACCTAAATAATTTTTATTTGGTGTTTGCATTGAGCATAGACATGATTGGATTATGTTTATCGCAATACGGTTATTCATTTAAGGAGAATAATGGTTACTCTGTTTATTTGAATAATAGCATCAATGGTCGTGCACCTAAAATGAATGGTTTATTGAATCTCGATCGTAGTGATACACATGTTCATGCCAAAAGATATAAGATAGTAATGATAGTACCACCTACTTGTGGCACTGCCATTTGAGTCATATTGGTATAAAATGCATGAAGAAGCTCCATGTTGATGGATCTTTGGACTCACTCGTTTTTGAAAAGTTTGAGACATGCGAACCATGTCTATTGGTGTATATGCATGAAGAAACTCCATGCAGATGGATCGTTTGGACTCACTTGATTTTGAATCACTTGAGACATGCAAATCATACCACATTTGAAAGATGACTGAAAGGCCTCGTTTTTAGTGAGATGGAACAAGAAGACAAATTGTTGGAAGTAATACATTGTGATGTATGCAGTCCAATGAGTGTTGAGGCACGCAGTGGATATTGTTATGTTCTTGGTTCACAGATGATTTGAGTAGATGCTAAGTATATTTACTCGATGAAACACAAGTCTGAATTATTGAAAGGTTCAAGTAATTTCAGTGTGAAGTTGAAGATCTTCATGACAAGAGGATAAGATGTCTATGATATGATCATGGAGATGAATATCTGAGTTACGAGTTTGGCACACAATTAAGATATTGTGGAAATTGTTTCACAACTAATACCGCCTGGAACACCATAGTGTGATGGTGTGTGCGAACGTCATAACCTATTGGATATGGTGCATACCATGATGTCTCTTATCAAATTACCACTATCGTTTATGGGTTAGGCATTAGAGACAACCACATTCACTTTAAATAGGGCACCGCACAATTCCGTTGAGACGACACCATATGAACTATGGTTTAGAGAAACCTAAGCTGTCATTTCTTAAAAGTTTGGGGATGCGACGCTTATGTGAAAAAGGTTTCAGGCTGATAAGCTTGAACCCAAAACGGATAAATGCATCTTCATAGGACACCCAAAACAGTTGGGTATACCTCCTGTCTCATATCCGGAAGCAAAAGGGATTGTGTCTAGAATCGGGTCCTTTCTTGAGGAAAAGTTTCTCTCGAAAGAATTGAGTGGGAGGATGGTGGGGACTTGATGAGGTTATTGAACCGCCACTTCAACTAGTGTGTAGCAGGACACAAGAAGTTGTTCCTGTGGCGCCTACACCAATTGAAGTGGAAGCTGATGATATTGATCATGAAACTTCGGATCAAGTCACTACCAAACCTCGTAGGTCGACAAGGATGCGTACTGCTTCAGAGTGGTACGTAATCCTGTCTTAGGAGGTCATGTTGCTAGACAACAATGAACCTACGAGCTATGGAGATGCGATGGTGGGTCCGGATTCCGACAAATGGCTCGAGGCCATAAAATCTGAGAGAGGATCCATGTATGAAAACAAAGTGTAGACTTTGGAAGAACTACTTGATGGTTGTAAGGCTGTTGGGTACAGATGGATTCTAAAAGGGAAGATAGACAATGATGGTATGTGTCACCATTAAGAAAGCTTGACTTGTCGCTAAGATGTTTTCCAACAAGTTCGAGGAGTTGACTATGGTGAGACTTTCTCACTCGTAGCGATGCTAAGAGTCTGTTGGAATTGTATTAGCAATTACTGCATTATTTATGAAATCTTGCAGATAGGATGTCAAAACATTGTTTCCTCGACAATTTTCTTGAGGAAAGGTTGCATGTGATACAACCAGAAGGTTTTTGTCAATCCTAAAAGATACTAACAAGTATGCAAAGCTCCAGCAATCCTTCTAAGGACTGGAGTAAGCATCTCGGAGTTGGAATATACACTTTGATTAGATGATCAAAGATTTTGGGTTTATACAAAGTTTATGAGAAACTTGTATTTCCAAGGAAGTGAGTGGGAGCACTATAGAATTTCTGATGGGTATATGTTGTTGACATATTGTTGATCGGAAATGATGTAGAATTTCTGGAAAGCATATAGGGTTGTTTGAAAGGTGTTTTTCAATGAAAACCTGGATTAAGCTACTTCAATATTGAGCATCAAGATCTATAAGGAGAGATCAAAACGCTTAATAGTACTTTCAAATGAACACATACTGTGAGAAGATTTTGAAGGAGTTCAAAATAGATCAGCAAAGAAGGAGTTCTTGGCTGTAAGGTGTGAGTATTGAGTAAGACTCAAGACCTGACCACGGCACAAGAGAGAGAAAGGACGAAGGTCGTCCCCTATGCTTTAGACGTAGGCTGCACAATATGCTATGCTATGTACCGCACCTGAAGTGTGCCTTGCCATGAGTTAGTCAAGGGGTACAAGTGTGATCCAGGAATGGATCACAGCACATCGGTCAAGGTTATCCTTAGTAACTAGTGGACTAAGGAATTTTCTCGATAATGGAGGTGGTAAAAGAGTTCGTCGTAAAGGGTTACACTAATGCAAACTTTGACACTAATCCGAATGACTCTGAGTAGTAAACCGGATTCGTATAGTAGAGCAGTTATCTGGAATAGTTCCAAATAGCGCGTGGTAGCTCCATCTAGGAGATGACATAGAGATTTGTAAAGCACACACGGATCTGAAAGATTTAGACCCGTTGACTAATAACCTCTCTCACAAGCGAGATAAGATCAAACCCAATGGGTGTTGGATTCATTACAATCCCATAGTGATGTGAACTAGATTATTGACTCTAGTGCAAGTGGGAGACTGTTGGAAATATGCCCTAGAGGCAATAATAAAATGGTTATCATTATATTTCCTTGTTCATGATAATTTTCTATTGTTCATGCTATAATTGTATTAACTGGAAACCGTGATACATGTGTGAATACATAGACCACAACATGTCCCTGGTGAGCCTCTAGTTGACTAGCTCGTTGATCAATAGATGGTTATGGTTTCCTGACCATGGACATTGGATGTCATTGATAACGGGATCACATCATTAGGAGAATGATGTGATGGACAAGACCCAACCCTAAGAATAGCACAAGATCGTGTAGTTCGTTTGCTAAAAGCTTTTCTAATGTCAAGTATCATTTCCTTAGACCATGAGATTGTGCAACTCCTGGATACCGTAGGAATGCTTTGGGTGTGCCAAACGTCACAACGTAACTGGGTGTCTATAAAGGTGCACTACGGGTATCTCCGAAAGTGTCTGTTGGGTTGGCATGAATCGAGACTTGGATTTGTCACTCCGTGTGACGGAGAGGTGTCTCTGGGCCCACTTGGTAATGCATCATCATAATGAGCTCAATTTGACTAAGTAGTTAGTCACGGGATCATGCATTACAGAACGAGTAAAGTGACTTGCCGGTAATGAGATTGAACGAGGTTTTGGGATACCGACGATCGAATCTCGGGCAAGTAACATACCGATTGACAAAGGGAATTGTATACGGGATTGCTTGAATCCTTGACATTGTGGTTCATCTGATGAGATCATCGTGGAACATGTGGGAGCCAACATGGGTATCCAGATCCCGCTGTTGGTTATTGGCCAGAGAGCTGTCTCGGTCATGTCTGCATGGTTCCCGAACCCGTAGGGTCTACACACTTAAGGTTCGGTGACGCTAGAGTTGTTATGGGAAATAGTGTGCAGTTACCGAAGGTAGTTCGGAGTCCCGGATGTGATCCCGGACGTCACGAGGAGTTCCGGAATGATCCGGCGGTGAAGATTTATATATGGGAAGTCCTATTTTGGCCACCGGAAAATGTTCGGGATTTTTCGATTTTGTACCGGGAAGGTTCTAGAAGGTTCCAGAGTGGGGCCCACATGCATGGGGGGACCCACATGAACGTGGGTAGCGGGGGCAATGCCCCACACCCCTGGTCAAGGCGCACCAAGATCCCCCCTTAGAAGGAACTAGTAAATTCGCACGTGCAACACACGTGTAATCTTCTTAAGCCTCCCATCTTGCATCAAGATGCCATTTGTCCTTCGAAGAACACATCTCTAATAGTATATTTGTGTCATAGTGGTTATATGCGCACATATGTGCAACCTTCAATTATCTCCAACATTTGCCAAATTGATGAAGTATTAAGAAATGAATTAATATCACTACATTTGATCCATGAATGTTATTTAATAGCAGGTGATACCTAATACCACATGCCTATACTTAATCCCGATCTTGACAAACTCATCATATGAAACCACAAAAGAAAACCCATTCAATCAATTACACAAAACACATACTTATGAAGTATTTAATAGCAACAAAATAAAGAGTAGGACATTTTGGAGACCGACCTCCATGGAGCCCTTTATTTAGAAAAATAGAAAATTCATAAATTTCAGTTTTAAAAAAATCATAAAAAAGATACACATGTATGCAAGGAGGTAAAGGGCATGTGTGAAAAAAATTCAGGATGAAATACCTTGAATTGCGAGCTGCAAAAAAAATCCATGGACTTTGGAGATGAACAATACATATGCCAGATTTGTCTTTTTTGTGTAGCTCACATTTTAATGTTTTTCCATCTGAAAAATTCCATACATGTACATTATGTATCTAGGTATATGTGTATTTATTTATAGAATTTTTTGAAATTGAAAAGTTCAAATTTTGAAGTTTTCAAATAAAGGCCTCCATGGAGCCCGGTCTCCGTTTGGCATTTTCGCAAAATAAAACTGTAAATTAACTTTGCATAAGCCATGACTTAAGTACGCGTAAATTCCAATGAAATAAATCTTCCGACCCACTATTGTGCACACAATGGATTATACACAAAAGTGAAAGAAATACTGCCGACTTAATCTTTTAGTAACTCTAGTATGATTGGAGAAGCATGAAGATATTTTACTGATCTTGATGCCTAGTAGAAGGAAAAAAGTAGAGCACATAGACTTACCAATGGCTAGTTGTCACAATGTTTCTTTTTCAGATTACCATAAGTTACATACGATAAATATGCCATCTCTGAATTTAGTACTGACATCGCTGACTATTTTCTAAAAAGGATAAGACCCGAGCAATGAGCTATCAATTTTCCTTCACCAATATGATGGACCTCTCAAATGGGGCTTGTTGCAACCAGCAAAGATCCTACATCTTGTCACCTCAGGTTCAGAATATTAGCTTCAGCATAGCAACCACTCCAAGATTTGCATTACTACTATCTATGCTATTTTTGTGCCCTTTCATATAAGTAACAACATCTATAAGATCATCAATATGCACCTTTATAGTAAGGAAAAATGAAATAATAAGCATCTACATGATAACAGGAAGTTCAGTTTTATACCAGACTGCTTGTGAATGTACTTGATTAATCACATTGACTTGGTTTTTTCATATGGACAATACTATGCGGTTCCCTTCATATTGATGAGAACAAATGCATAGGTAGACGTCTACACATTTGAAATTGCTAATTAGCTGAAAACCCGAGTCTGGTCAGATTCCGATAAACACAACGGAATAGAAAAAAACATCAGATCACCCTGTGGATGCACCCTGTGGAAGCTCAGAACCCGGGGGGCAGCGTCATCCGACACCTGCTTGATGTCGACCATGGTAGGGCACCAAGCATGACAAATAGAGTGAGAGCCGAACAGGAAGACCACCGCCGACTCTATTGCTTGCCATTCTCCCTGCCAAGATGGAGATCAAAGGATCCGGTTGGAGGATGTCGAGGCTGCGAAGCTAGTGAGGCAGTTGTCCGCGGAGCCTCTCGGATGGATGGTGAATAACACCGAAGAACATGAGGCATCCCCGACAACCTGCTAGGCGGTGTAGGAAGCGGCTTCTAGACAGCTGGCCGTAGGAGGATGTGCCGTCCCTAGCAGCCAAACCAGGTGGTGTAGGAGGAGGCGTCGCCGCCAATGACCGGCCAAGCGGTGTAGGGAGGCAGCACCGCCGACGGCTAAGGCAAGGCGAGGCGATGGGTTGTGGCAACACAAAGATGGGAGAGGCGGCATCCTTCAAGGTGCGGCGGCTCGAGGCAATGGGGGAGGTGTCATGAAGGTGTGGCGGCCGGAGGCGATTGGGGGCGATGCGATGATGCAGCGGTTACTTTCCTTTCTTTCTTTCTTGATTGACATGGGTAGTTTATTTCCTTTCGTGCCAAAGGAATGTGATCACAGAAGAGAAAGTACTTTCCTTTCTTTCTTTCTTGACTGATCGTGGGCAGTTTCTTTCCTTTCGTGCCAAAGGAAGGTGATCACAGAAGAGAATGTTGTGTTTAGTGCTAAACGCGTTTAGTCTCTCACCATTAGGACAATAACAACTGTTGGATGAATGCGAATGGATGGCCGAGATATGTTGGATCTGCCTCACTGAGTCTTTTTATATTGGTATAGATAAGATCATATACCGAAGGGATAGGATCAAGATCCCTAAAAAAGGGGGATAACAATCGGTGGGGAAGGAAATGATGGGATTTCTTTCCTCCCACCTTTGCCAACGCCCCAATGGACTTGGAGGGCAAGAAACCAGCCCTCTCCACCCCTATATATAGTGGGGAGGTGCATGGGAGCTTCACCCTTCCCCTGGTGCAGCCCTCTCCCTCCCCAACACCTCCTCCTCCTCCGTAGTGCTTGGCAAAGCTCTGCCGGAGAACTGTAAGCTCCACCACCATGCCGTCGTGCTGCCAAAGCTCTCCCTCAACTTCTACTCTCCCCTTGCTGGATCAAGAAGGAGGATACGTCCCCGAGCTGTACGTGTGTTGAACGCGGAGGCACCGTTTTTCGGTGCTTAGATCGGATTCGGCCGCGATCTGAATCGCTTAGTGAACGACTCCACCGACCGCGTTCTTGCAACGCTTTCGCATCGCGATCTTCAAGGGTATGAAGATGCACTCCTCTCTCTCTCGTTGCTAGTTAATCCATAGATTGATCTTGGTGATGTGTAGAAAATTTTGAATTTCTGCTACGTTCCCCAACTCTACTTTGACCAAATGTTAGAGTAATAATATATGACATGCAACTTAGACAAATGTTAGAGTAATAATATATGACATGCAACTTACACAAAGCATACAGGGTCTAATGCGTTTTCGAGGCTAACTTTGACCAAATGTTAGAGTAATAATATATGACATGCATCTTACACAAAGCATACGGTCAATTTCGTATGTGAAAGGAGTTTCCAATGATATAATTTTCACATTATACATCTCATGTACTCCCTCCGTCTAGGTGTGTAAGTCATCTTACGAAAGCCAAATAATCCCAAATCACGTAGGCACGGTGCATTAACTTCTACCTCGTTTCTCGTTTTTGACATATCAACCAATAAGAGATGAGGGTGTGCATGCTTTTAATGACCTGAGACTATCAAACATGACATGCAGTGGTTAGCTCACTGCATGCAATATTATTAATTAGCAAATAAACATTAATGTCTCTCGTTTTCCCCTCCTCCTTGGTCACTGTGCACAGCCTAAGATGACTTACTCACCTATGTGAAAGGAGTACTATTAATCTTGTCAATAGTCAAATTGGAAACCATCTCGAGTACAAATCTAGGAGTATGTACGAATCTAACAATATTGATTGGGCGTTGTTGAATGTTGATACCTTTTTTTTATCATAGTAGAGATACTTTGACTACACATAAAACTTATATGTAAAGTAGAAAGGATAGGAGGGAGTATATTGTATGTTCAAAAACGAAACGAACATTGAATACCCTTTATATATGATTTGCGGATGCTATGATCACTGGTTCAAAATTTTGAATCCGCCTTAGGTATCACGTGCCCCCACTCGTTCCCTCTCGATTTCATCTCGGGGTCCGGAGATCTATTGAAAGAGGACTAGGGTGGGTACATGCGAATGATGCTCAGCGGAATGTTCAAATGAGGCATGCGGGAGGATGGACTTGACTGGAGGGCGACATGATCGATGGAGAAGAGGGTTGGAGAGGAATGATAAATAAGCAAACGCCACGTGATTACACTTGAATGGCTCAAATAAACAACAAGTTGTCTCGCTTGGCCTACATAGTGAAAGGCCTAATGCGCAACATAGAGCACTGATGCTCGAATATGGCCGGGAAAACAGGGAAACCGACATGTGGGGCACACCCGTCGGGACGAAGTAGCGTAGACTAGTCCAATGGAGGAGCCCATGACCTCCTCGCCATCGACAACCGTTCATGTGGGTCGTTGGGGCCAACAACGGGGCGCAGCTCCAGCACCGCCTCTGGACACGGTGACCGTGGTGAGCGAAACGCTCATATCGTTGATAGACATGGTCGGTTTCAGTGTGCCGAGGGTGGCGTTAGTGCTGTGGCACGACCAATAGTATGTTTGGTTTGTGTCCAAGGTTGCCCCATCAAAGCATTGGGTAGCCAAAATTTTGGTTGAGGTATTGGTTGCCCATGATTTGGCCGACATTGGCAAGAAAAATGAACTAGAGTTGGCTAGAGTTCATTGGCATGCCAAAGAAATGGCAACCATCCAAACAAAGACCAATCTTTGGGTCATAACCAAAATTTTGGTAAGGTGCACTTTGGCCACAATCCAAACACATCCCAACACCCGACTCGTCGAGGATGCACGGGGTGCTGTGACGCGTCCGCAGAGTGGTGTAGTGCGGCCAACTGCATCCTCTGGCCCTGAGACCATGCCAGGTCGTCTTGCTTTTTCAATGACATGCGGGGATCGCATTTGAGCAAAGGGCATCTCCAACGTTGCCACGACCGCAGCTGACTACCCTGGCACGCCAAAGCCCTCGTCCCTCGCGCCGTCGCGCGGTGCGTTCCCAGCCGGCGCCAGCTGCCCGCATTCATGCCGTCCGTTCGTTTGTCGTCATTAAGAGGCTCAGTGCCCGAGGAACCAACTTCGGCGACTTAATGGCGCACCCGGACGCTTGGCCTCACCGGAATGCGCTACTTAAAGCGGCAACGCCCAGCTAACCTCCACACCATAGCACATCATCCTCCTACCTGGCACCACATCCGCCATGACCGCAAGTGCGAACGCTCTGCGGGAGAGCTTGTCTTCGGGGATGAAGCTCGAGGTCGCCGCCCTCGCTCAGGTCGCCTCTCGCGACGCAATAGCGGCATAGCCGGACGCGGACGCGACCGCACAAGCGGTGGCCACGCTGGTGGCCGACGACGGGAGCACCGTCAGCCACGCATCCTACTTGCCACCGTCCAACGTCCGACACCGCCGAGGTTGGGGACTCCTCCGAGGATGAGTAGGGCATGGGAGGCGGCAGGGCATGGTGTGCCAACTGGCCAGTCCGTATCCCATGTTCTACTCTTCCTCGCCGGAGAGCGCACCTTCACTTCATGGGTCTTGAACCCCGCCCCCATACATAGAGATCACAAATGGAGGACATCGGTCGCTGTCGTAGAATAGGTTTAGGGTTGGGTTTCTTTTATTTTTCTGTCCTATAAAAGTTCGAAATGTAATGAAAATCTGTCGTGTTTGCATTAATCTCGGCTGGTGTATATGAACTTTCATAATAATATACATATTGTAGGAGTACTAGCAAGATGCCCGTGCGTTGCACGGAAGATCAAGATCTTTTGGGAGAAAAGGATGAACGAGGGAAAGCCTTATCTGCAAATGTGGAGAGGAGTGCGGGTAAATTATCATAGTTTCCTTCCTATTCGTTAGATATAGATCGGACGGCCTATATTGTAGGATGACAGGCACACCATCATCACCAACTCTGCTTTTTATTGAACCGAGACAAATCTAAAAAACCCAACTAAGCCAACCTCCCAGCATATCGCGCGGGAAAAGACCCGGCCGCGCCGTTTTAGTCGGGATTACCTGATTACTAGTAGTAGTATTGATGGATCACGCGAAGCAACTTTTTTTTTGAGGGGGAGAAGCACCTAGTTTAAAAGGAAAAAGGTGGTACACTCACAACACTCCTGTCGCAGTCGCATTGCACCCCACACGCGTTCGGTCCTGCACACGGCTCACGCAAACAGAATGCGCTTCGGCTTGCCTCTTCACTGACATGTGGGACTGCACTTGGAGAAACCGACCATGCGCCAAACTCCCCCCGCCCACCACGCGAAAATCCTCCCCCCCCACAAAAATTCCCCCCAAATTCGATTCAACCGCGCTTCGGGCAAATATTCCCCAAACCCCCCTCCTCCCGTCCCCCCTCCACTCCATTTGCTCCGCCAAAGCCGCCCTCCCTGCCGCGCCGATACGTCGGCGCTGCGGTTCGTCGAGGGGACGCACAGCGATCCTCTCGCTCCCACAGTACGCTCTCGTAGACTGCCGTCCTCTTGCCGCGCCGCCACCTCTGGCTACATTCTTGTGGAGGCGCACGGCGGTCAGCGCCGCCACCGTTGGCGACGTTCGTGTG
The DNA here is from genome assembly GCF_018294505.1 of Triticum aestivum. NCBI lineage: Eukaryota > Viridiplantae > Streptophyta > Magnoliopsida > Poales > Poaceae > Triticum > Triticum aestivum. The sequence goes on along the minus strand of NC_057801.1, from coordinate 110,689,324 downwards.
GAGACGCACGATGGTCAGCTTCTCCCACGGTATGCGCATTCTAGACTGAGGCCCCGTTCATGTCGGTGTAGCGCTGAATGTTAGCTGATAGACGCTGTTAATCTCAGTGTTTGCCGAAGTAGTTTACTGTCAATATGCTCCGCTTAAGAAGCTTCCTTGCCCTGTTCTGCACTCAATCTGCTTAGCTGAGATGGCATGCCAAGGCCGATTAGTTGCTAAAATATCCTGCCATATATTTATTGTGACGTAGATTTCCATGGTCTAGTAGCCAATCTGTTAGGTGAAATAGCTCTACACCATTTTATACTCGATCTTTGTTGCTGCAATGGCCTTCGATAGTTCGATGGCTGTGTGCTCGGCCTCATTGACTGCTGAAACAGCCTGCCATAATTTAGCACTCAAATCTGTTTGTTGAATTAGCTTTACATATATTTCGTTACTTAGATCTGCTCGTCCAAATATCTTGCCATAGCTTTAGACATCGACCTAGGTATTTTTTTCTGGACTTCATAAAAAAGCATATATGTTTTTCCTGTAATATCTAGTAGAAGAACTAATTTGTATGTCTAACAGATGGACATGAATTGGATAACTTCTGCTCGAAGATTCTCCGTTGCATATGTCGAGGGGGTTGAAAACTTCATGAACTTTATCAGAGTTGAGTACGGTGGTCCAAAATCAGATGTGCTCTGCCCGTGTAGCAGTTGTATGAATTCAGTTACAAGACCCCAATCAACTGTGCAAAATCACCTACACTTGTATGGGATGTCGGTCACATATACTAAGTGGGTTCATCATGGTGAAGCTGTGAACGTTAATGTTATTGACTACGTGGAAGCAGCAGATCACCATCTTGATCTGCCTGATGCTTAGGTGGAAGAGGAGGAGGAGGAGGTGGTGGCAGAGCCAGTGAGTTTGACCAACATTGAAAAAATGCTACAAAATGCTCGTGCATTCCGTGAACTTTCACCCGCAGAAGAAAAACGGTGGGCTCGCATGTTGGAACAATGCAACGTTGCTGTCACCCAGGAAATAAGCTGTCAGTATTCTCAGCTATGGTCACCTTTCTTCAGGTGAAGACATCTGAGTGGATGACCAACAAATCATTCGATGCGATGTTGGCTGCTTTCCGCAAATCTTTCCCAAATGCGTCTGAGATGCCACACACCTATAGTAAAATGAGGAATTTCCTTCATGCAGTTGGAATTGGATATGACATGATCCATGTTTGTAAGAATAATTGTGTTCTGTTCCGGAAGGATTATGCCAACTTAAGTGAATGCCCGAAATGCAAATCATCAAGATGGAAAGATGGCGATGCTGTGAAGAGGGTTCCTCAAAATGTTTTGAGACATTTTCCAATTACACCAAGATTGCAGAGGTTGTTTCATGATGCTGAAACAAGAGAGGATGTACTGTGGCATTCTAGGAACTAGGAGTACAGAGATCAGAATGTAATGAGCCATTCATCTCATGGTAGTGAGTGGAAAAGCTTCAATGATAAACACAAAGAGTTTGCTGCTAACCCGAGAAACATTAGACTTGGCTTAGCTTCAGATGGATTTAACTCATTTGGCCACCAGAGCGCCACATATAGCATGTGGCCAGTGCTTGTTATCCCTTACAACATGCCTCCAAATGTCTTCACCAAAGAATCAAACTACATGATGGCCTTGTTCATCCTAGGTCCAAAAAGTCCTGGAAAGGATTTTTATTTGTTCATGGAGCCTCTTGTGGAGGAACTTCAACAGCTATGGAAGGGTGTTCTCACTCGAGACATATATAGCAGCCCACCAGCTGATTTCTTTCCGCGTGTTGTCGTAATTTGGTGCATCCATGATTATCCGGATTTGGGCACTATGTCAGCGCGAACGACACATGGTTACAATGCATGTGTTCGTTGTGACAGGAATCCGCTGTCATACGCAATACTTAGCAAGATCTGTTACATTGGACACCGCCGTTTCCTTGCCAAGGACAAGCCGCATCCTAGAAAATACCGAAGACATGTGTTCAATGCAAAGCATGAAAACCGTGATGCGCCAAAGAGTCTCACCGCCGATGCGTTGCAAGTGGAATTAGAGAAGGTCAGGCATATTACGCCAGGAAACCATCCTGGTAATGGTAGCGGGAAAAGGAAGCATGGCATGGTAGAAGAGAGAATATTGTTTACCCGTAGGTCCACTTTGTGGGACTTGGAGTATTGGAAAGATTTGGATCTGCGGCATAATCTTGATGTGATGCACATCGAGAAAAATATATGTCACAGCATTATCGGCACACTTCTTAACATTGAAGGCAAGACGAAAGATACCTTAAAATCTAGGATTGATTTGACACACCTGGGTATCAGAAAGGATTTGCAGGTGCAAGATGAAGGTAAACCACGGGATATGGCACCACCTGTGTACATCTTGGACAAGGTAAAAAGAAAAGAATTCCGCGAGGTCCTGTCACTTGTGAGATTCCCACATGGATTTGCTTCCAACCCTGAAAGGAGAGTCAGTGCAGATGGAAACAAGGTACAAGGGTCGAAAACTCATGACTGCCATGTCCTACTTCAAAGGGTTTTACCTGTTATCCTTAGAGGATTGGGCCGCCCTGACTTATACAAAGCAGTTGCCGAGTTGGGACAATTCTTCAGGGAACTCTGCAGTAGAAATATCATGATAGATGCTTTGGAGCGTTTTAGAGACAAGATTCCAACTATCCTATGCGACCTTGAGAAGATATATCCTCCAGCCTTCTTTGATGTGATGGTGCATTTGGCTGTTCATCTACCTGATGAGGCACTACTTAGAGGTCCAGTACAGTATGGCTGGATGTACCCTATTGAAAGGCGGCTAGGCACCTTCAAGGGCTATGTTAGGAACAGAGCTAGACCCGAGGGTTCCATTGCAGAGGCCTAGATTGCTACAGGAGCGTTCACATTCTACTCAAAATACATTGAAACAGCTGACCAACTTAGCAAAGAGGTGGGTAAAGACAATCCCGGGCTCAATGTTTTCGATTATTCTGTTCGAGTTACAGGGAAGAGTCGACAAGAGGACAAACCTAAAGATTTGGACAAAATGGTTTGGTATGTGTTGAATAACTATCCTGAGATACTACCTTATATCAAGTAAGTGTAGTACTGCAGCTTATACATCATAATCTACTAAACTTGCAGCACATTCTTATATATTTAGATGTTTGACGCGATCACTATGTTGTGCAGCATCTACAAAGAGGAGTTACTGCCGCAAAATCCAAGAAACATTGACAAACTGGTTATGGCAGGATTTGCGAAATGGTTCAAGAACCATGTAAGCTTTTGAAGTGCACTGTCAGTTTTTTTAATATATTGAGTACATAAGATGATCAGCTTGTCTATTTTCTAACCATAGGTTAAGAAGATGCGGGAGGATGGGCATGCAGTTGATGATGCCCTTTACTCACTAGCAATGGGTCCTGATACTCGGGTAAGACATTATGAATCTTGCGTTGTTGGAGATGTGCGCTACAACACCCTTGCACGAGACGAAAGCAGGAAGACACAAAACAATGCCATCATGAGCACGGATACGTATGACAAAGAGACAACTGAAATGTATGCTAACATAACAGACATTGTTCAGTTGCAGTATATCTCCAGTTTCGAGGATCATCGGTGTGTGGTTCTGTTGTGCTGTCGTTGGTATAACCTGTTTTCCAGGATCGCAAAACCCAGAGCTGATGATTATTTCAAATCCATCAATGTCAAGGCGGCGTACCAGACCAATGAGCCTTTTATTTTGGCAAATCAAGCAAAATAGATATTTTTCTTGGAAGACACATTTGCACGTAGCGATGACTGGAGAGTATTGCAAAGGTTTGAGCAGAGGAATTCGTTTAATGAAGTTGCACAGCAAGATGATGCTTATGCTGCTCCTGATGTACAAGATAACACAGATGTTCCTAATATCTTTGAGAACCATCACGTCAATGACGCCGGCGAAAAGATTACCTATCGTGCTGTGGACATACAAGAGTTGATCAAGAAGAAGCCAACGTTTGAGGACGTTGAGGACGAAGAAGAAGATGACACCGTGGGGAATTACGGTTCAGGCTGATACACATGCCGAAGATGTTGACGCTACTGCTGCGGATGATGATTACATTGCTTTTGTCGTATTTTCCTATCAGAAGACATTTTTTTATCTACTATGTGAAATTGTGTTTGCTATGACAACTGAAACCTGATGAACATGTTGTTTAGTATTTTGCTGTGAGAACATCACTTGTTATGTATGCTAATTTGTGTTTGGTGATTGTATGACAACTAGAAGATGATGACATTGTTGTTTAGTTGTACTCATATTTGGCTGTGAAACTTGAATTTGATGACATAGTTTGCTATTGGACTGCAATTTGCTCGACATCTTCGAATGAGAATAAAGCTGACCCGACAGGGCCTCTGCTAATTATTTATGTATATGAGCAAAAGGGGATACCCCCAAATTTCTGTTAATAGAAATCATTAGATGTTCACAACACTACGCCCAGCCTGCTACACAGGTTTCATTCATTACTAGTTTCAACAAAGTGCTCATGTCGTAGCCACTGAATACATCACGAGTGCTACATACACTTCAAATAAAGAGACAATCATCCTACATAGCACATCGATTTTGCCCATTATCTTCACAAGCTCTTTCATCTCCTCATTGCTGTCAAGGCTGTTCAGCAGCTATTGCTTGGCCATGATCAGAGGAACTGCATCTTTAACCTTCTGCTCTGCATCTTCCTCTTCTGCCGTTCCTTCAGTTACTTGTCCAACACCCCAACCTGCTGGTATTGGGATTCCTCGGCTAACCAAATAATCAGCGTAGTTGCATTCCCGCACATCAGCAACTTCCCAGAAATACAAATCACACGAATCTTCCCTTTTCTGCACGAATCAAATTGGAAGATCATCAACCAAACTATTAAAAAACTCAGCAACTAAAAGTAGTAGAACAACATTTAAACATATTATTACCCCATGATTCGGGCATTTGTAGAACACTCGGCCAGGGTTGCGGATTGTGGTTGAGACGCAACGGATGACTCTGCGTGATTTGCAGCAGTGGCACCACACCAACGGCAGCGGGTTGCGATGAGCAATCGGCTGCGGTGCGCGTGCCGGCGGGGATGTGATGAGACCCACATGCGATGGTACGGGTGGCGACTTGGCGCATATCTGGGTGTTGCCTGCTAAAGAGTAGGTGGACGAGCAGCCAACGGACATGGTTGCTGCGGCCAGAGCTTTTGATGCTAGGCAGAGTAAGTAGAGAAGAGGAGAAGCGAACGTTGGATATATCAGTTTCATTACTTGCAGAGTAGCATAGCACCATATATAGTCATAGTCTAGGTTTGGATTCAAACCAGCTACAGGAGCACGTCTTTCTTTTTTCTAAAACTTGGCAACGTATCTTTACTGGTACACTAGCTTGTTCTGTACGCCTTCCCAAGTCTTTGATTTTCTTTCCCTTTTTTTGCGAGGAAGGAAGGAGGACAAAATTGAGAGTTCCTCGGACTCGAACCCAAGACCTCTCGGTTGAAAACCAAGGGTGCTAGTCACTTATGTGGCGAACGTTCCCTATGAGGAGGATAGCAGACGAACGCATTTTCTTCATAGTTTTCTTCCTATATATAAAAAAGTATGCTAGTTGGTGTCCGCTTAGACAAAAAACGATTGTGCCAACCTTGACCGTTCGATTGACATTCAACGTCTATCGCGTTTCTTCAGTCTCTTCTTCCTCGAGCTACCAAAGCCAAACCAGCGCCGGCGGGACCGCCTGCTCCCGCCTCCCACGGCTAGCTGTGATCTTCCCCGACTCCTGTTTGTTCCCGTACGAGGCCTCACCATCGTCCTCCGCCTTGGTTCGCTCACCACGGCGCTGCCCTCCGGTGTTGTCAACATGGTTAACAACCGAGAGGAATAAGGAAATGACTGTACATGGTGAGGATGACAGTAGGGACCCAGCAGCGCGGGCAGTAATTTTGTTTTTTCGGGACGGAGAAGGGTATCAACTGGGTTGTGCGGGACCCGTGGCCCGTCTATCCCAGGCTTTTATTTCATATGTTTAGCACATGACCAGCCCAGTTTGTTTTTTTTCCTTTCTGAAAAATGGCTAGCTAGCTTTTTTGTTTTTTGCAGAATAACCAACATCGGCCTACTTGCTTTTCTACGCCCTCCTGGGCCAGAAATCTTTCAAGACGAGGAGGGATGCATTTTGCCCAGAAAATGGGCTATAAGTAATAAGAAATGGGCTATAAGTAATAAGAAATGGGCTATAAGTAATAAGAAATGGGCTGTAAAATGAAAAAAATACAGCAAACAGGCAATTTGTTCCCAAATACTGTTTTCTTTCGAATTTTGATATTTTAAATTTCATTGTTTTTGTGCAGGTAAAATTTCATTGAATTTAAATTAAGGTATATTTGGATTTAAAATTAATTTGAATCTGGCTAGAAATTTCGGGCTGTATGCTGTTTGGGACAGATTTGGAGGCTGACTTGTGGGTCTACTAGGTTGACGTGTACTTTGGCTTTGTCAACTTAGTCCACAAACGATTCTAGCAGCAGTGACTGTTGGATGTTAATCCAACGGCCCTGCCGCTTCTTCAATGTCTGATCTTCTTGCTCCAGCCGCACAAACTAGCTCCGGTGGGACTGCCTGCTCCCGCCTCCCGTGGCCAGCTATGCTGCCGCACAGGTCGCACCGCCCCACACCTCCTGTTATTTTCCGGCGTCGGCAGCCGGACCAGTAAACCCTGGTACTCCCCATCGCGCGGGCAACCATTGCCGAGTCTTCCCCGGCTCCGTGTCGTTCCCTTCCTAGGCCTCCCCGTCGTCCACCGCCATCGTGCTCTCGGCGTGGCCTGGTCAACGTGGTCAATGAACGACATCCATCGGCCATGGACTGTACGCGCAAAATAATGATTCCTCCACCTGACAGCTGGGACCCACCGGAAGGGCCTCTATATTTCATGAAAAAAACGTTCCCCCCGCTGACATGTCGGACCCACCAGCTATATCTTCGCACGCAAGTAAGTGCCTCCTTATTATGCACAAAAAAAGGAATACCCACCCTGCTAGATGGGACCCACCATAGTGGGAGGATGACTTGTGGGCCAACTAAGTTGACAGGGACGGAGGGCTTTGTCAACTTAGTCAATATGAATGATTCTAGCTCCAGTGACTGTATGATGTCCATCCAACGGCCATAGTGCTTCTTCAACCTCTGGTCTTCTTTCTCCAGCTGCCCAAAGCAGCACCGATCGTGCCGCGTGCTCCTACCTCTCGTGGCCGGCTGTGATGCCGCGGAGGCCTCACAGCCCCCTACTACTCCCACCGCTGGCCCAGGGTATCCCTCTACTCACCCACACCCCCTGTTATTCTGCGACGACGGTAGCCTCACGCCACAGCCAAACCAGTGAACCCTCGTACTCCTCTCCGCGCGGGCTACAACTGCTGCGTCTTCCCCGGCTCCGCGTCGTCCCCTTCCTAGGCCTCGCCGTCGTCCAGGCCACCGCCCTGGTGCTCTCGACGTGGCTTGGTCAACATGGTCAACGACCGACTTCCATCGGAAGAGTACTGTACGTAGAGAGGCTGACAGCTGGGTCCAGGCGGCCGCAAGGAAGTGCCTCCTTATACACGCAAAATAATTATTCCTCCACCTGATAGCAGGGACCCACCAGACGGGCCACCTTATTTCGCAAAAAAAAACCTTTCCCCCCTGACTGCTGGGACCCACCGGACGTGCCAGGGTATTTCGCGAAAAAACGTTCCCCGCGCTGTCAGCTAGGACCCACCGGAAGTGCCTCCTTATTACACAAAAAAAATGAATACTCCCCTTGCTAGCTGGGACCCACCATGGTGGGAGGCTGACTTGTGGGCCTACTAAGTTGATTGGGACGGGGGCCTTTGTCAACTTTAGTCAATATGAATGATTCTAGCTCCAGTGACTGTACAATGTCCATCCAACGGCCGTAGTGCTTCTTCAACCTCTGGTCTTCTTGCTCCAGCCGCCCAGAGCAGCACTGATCGTCTCGCATGCTCCTGCCTCCCGTGGCCGGCTGTGCTGCCGCGGAGGCCTCACCGCCCCCTACTATTACCACCGCTGGCCAGGCCCTGCAGCGACGGAAGCCTCACACCGCAACCGAACCAGTGAACCCTCGTACTCCTCTCCGCGCGGGCTTCCACTACCGCGTCTTCCCCGGCTCCCCGTCGTCCCCTTCCAAGGCCTCGCAGTCGTCCACCGCCCTGGTGCTCTCGGCACGGCGTGGTCAACGCGGTCAAGGAACGACTTCCATCGGGCATGGACTGTACGTGGAGAGGCTGACAGCTGGGTCCACTGCCGTAGCAAGAAAGTGCCTCCTTATTACACAGAAAATAATGATTCCTCCACCTGACAGCTGGGACCCACCGGACGGGCCACTGTATTTCGCGAAAAAAACATTTCCCTCTGACTGCTGGGACCCACCAGCTACATCTTCGCACGCAAGGAAGTGCGTCCGAAAAAAAACAAAACGATTCGCCCCCCTAACGCTGGGACCCACCAGCAACACCTTCGCATGCAAGGAAGTGTGTCCGGGCAAAAAAAAATGATTCGCCCCCCTGACTGCTGGGACCCACCAGCTACATCTTCGCACGCAAGGAAGTGCGTCCATGCAAAAAAAAAACGATTCGCCCCCCTGACTGCTGGGACCCACCAGCTACATCTTCGCAGGCAAGGAAGTGCTTGAGAGGCGGGACCCACCTGGTCGAAGCATACGTAGCATTTTCATTCTGGTCGCGAACGTGTACGTACATACTGGTCATTGTAGAGGCGCGCACATGTCATAGTAGAGGCACGCACATAGCATGTATACGTATGTACAACGGCGAGGGTGCAAGAAAGAAAATACGGCCACATACGTACATACAGGCAGGGTCTCGAACGCCTACTCGCGCATACGTACGGCCAGGGCTTGTGTACATGGCTGGGTCGGAACGGAGAAACAACGTCTTCGTCATGTTCATGGGGAGGCAACAAAATGCGTCGTGTTCATGGGGAGGCAACGGAATGCGTCGTGTTCATCGGGAGGCAACGGATCGCATGGGAGCCAACCGGCTTGGACGGAAAAGGCGATGGAAACAAGGCCTGGCGTACATCACAATGGAGGAAACGGACCTGCTACGTTCGGAACGGGGTCCTGTTGATCGGGAGGGGCGTGGCGTACCGCAAAACGGAGGAAACGGACCTCCTACGGTCGAAACAGGGGTCCTGTTGATCGGGAGGGGTGTGGCGTACCGCAAAACGGAGGAAGCGGACCTCCTATGGTCGAAACGGGGGTCCTGTTGATCGGGAGGGGTGTGGCATACCGCAAAACGGAGGAAACGGACCTCCTACAGTCGATACGGGGGTCCTGTTGATCAGGAGGGGTGTGGTGTACCGCAAAACGGACGAAACGGACCTCCTACGGTCGAAACGGGGGTCCTGTTGATCGGGAGGGGTGTGGCGTACCGGAAAACGGACGAAACGGACTTGTGTTGGAGCGCTACGGTCCAAACGGGTGTCTTTTTCATCGGGAGGGGTGTGGCGTACCACAAAACGGGACTCCACGGGATACTGTTCATCTCCACCGTCGACCTCCTCCAGCCTCCACGGGCTACCGTCGACCTCCTCCAGCCTCTACGGGCTCCTGTTCATCCAGCCTCCACCGCGTGCTACTCCACCGGCTACTATTCAACCACCCATCCACGGGCACCCCTCCACCGTCTACTGTTCATCCAGCCCTCCACACCACGGGGTCCTATTCAACCACCCCTCCATGGCCACCCCTCCACCGTCTACTGTTCATCCAGCCCTCCACACCACGGGGTCCTATTCATCCAGAGGTAACGCCACCGCTCACTGTTCATCCGAACCCCCCCCCCCCGCAACGCTCACTATTCATCCAATCGATCGGCTTCAGTTAGCAGCAGTAGCGAAGGAATCTCTCCGTCAAGTTCAGTTAACAGCCATCGATCGATCGCTCGGGTTCAGTAACGCGTAGCCTGCAGTGCAATCGCTCTGGTTCAGTTAGAGCCCAACGCCTCGCTCGGGTTTAGTTAGAGCCAACGCCTCGCACACGCGCGCGTACGTGTACGAAAGAAATGCGCATTGCTCGGCCCCCCATCTCCCACCGTAACCGGCAACTCCCCGAAATTTTCCTCCCCCTCGCTTCTACCACGGTTTTTCCCGTCATGGACGGCCCAAAGAATGTCATGCAGCTGCGTCTCCGGCCCGCCCAAGACGAAAAGCCCATTTCCTGACATGATTTTTTATCATAGAAGTAGGAGCCCACCACATCTATGATGATACCGGGTTTTGTCACAATTATCGTCATAGAAGTGTCATATGTATGACATAATTTTTTTTCGTTCGGCCCAAAATGTCATGGATGTGTCTTTTTTTTGTAGTGATTGTGTGGAGAAGACAAAAAGGGAGAAAATCTCACATTGACGAGGATAATCAACGGACTATGGAGATGCCCATCAATTAATGTCAACATGAGGAGTTGGGATTGCCATGCAACAGATGCACTAGAGCTATAAATGAATGAAAGCTCAGCAAAAGAAACTAGTGGGTGTGCATCCAACTTGCTTGCTCACAAAGACCTAGGGCATTTGAGGAAGCCCGTCGTAGGAATATACAAGCCAGGTTCTATAATGAAAAATTCCCACTACTATATGAAAGTGACAACATATGAGACTCTCTATATGAAGAACATGGTGCTACTTTGAAGCACAATATATGAGACTCGCTATATGAAGAACATGGTGCTACTTTGAAGCACAAGTGTGGAAAAAGAGATAGTATCATTGCCCCCTTTTTATTTTTTTTCTTTTTTTTCTTTGGCCTTTCTTTTTTTGGCCTTTTTTTCTTTTTTTTCTTTGGGACAATGCTCTAATAATGATGATCATCACACTTTTATTGATTACAACATATGAATTACAACTCAAAAGAGAACAAGATATGACTCTATATGAATGCCTCCGACGGTGTACCGGGATGGTGCTATGAATCAAGAGTGACATGTATGAAAAATTATGCATGGTGGCTTTGCCACAAATACAATGTCAACTACATGATCATGCAATGGCAATATGACAAAAGTAATGTATGTCATGATGATGAACGGAACGGTGGAAAGTTGCATGGCAATATATCTCAGAATGGCTATGGAAATGCCATAATAGGTAAGTATGGTGGCTATTTTGAGGAAGATATAGGGAGGTTTATGTGTGATAGAGCGTATCATATCACAGGGTTTGGATGCACCGGCGAAGTTTGCACCAACTCTCAAGGTGAGAAAGGGCAATGCACGGTACGAAGAGGCTAGCAATGATGGCAAGGTAAAAGTGCATATAATCCATGGACTCAACATTAGTCAAAAGAACTCATATACTTATTGCAAAAATTTAGAAGTCATCAAAAACCAAGCACTACGCACATGCTCCTAGAGGGATAGATTGGTAGGAAAAGACCATCGCTCGTCCCCGACCTCCACTCATAAGGATGCAAAATCCAAGTACACTTAATGTTTCAAATTTGTTACACAACTTTAACCATACGTGCATGCTACGGGACTTGCTAACTTCAACACAAGCATTCTGTAAATTCATAATCACCCAAGTAGCATGACTTTAATATCACTACCTCCATATCTCAAAACAATTATCAAGTATCAAATTGATCATAGCATCCAATTCACTTCCTCTTATAGTTTTTGTTATACCCAACTTGGATGCCTACCATTCTAGGACCAATTTTATAACCATATAAAATACCATGCTGTTCTAAAAGACTCTCAAAATAATATAAGTGAAGCATGAGAGACTAGCAATTTCTAAAAAATTAAGCCACCGCCGTGCTCTAAAAGATACAAGTGAAGCACTAGAGCAAGAACTATCTAGCTCAAAAGATATAAGTGAAGCACATAGAGTATTCTAATAAATTCTAATAAAGTAGGCTTCTCCCAAAAGGTGTGTACAGCAAGGATGATTTTGGAAAACTAAAAAGCAAATACTAATATCATACACAACGCCCCAAGAAAAACACCTATCATGTGGCGAATAAAAATATAGCTCCAAGTAAAGTTACTAATGAACGAAGACGAAAGAGGGTTTGCCTTCCCGGGGCATCCCCAAGCTTAGGCTTTTGGCTATTCTTGAATATCTTGGGGTGCCATGGGCATCCCCAAGCTTAGGATTTTTCCACTCCTTATTCCATAGTCCATCAAATCTTTACCCAAAACTTGAAAACTTCACAACACAAAACTCAATAGGAAATCTTATAAGCTCCGTTAGTGAAGGAAAACAAAACCACCACATAAGGTACTGTAATGAACTCATTCTTTATTTATATTGGTGTTAAACCTACTGTATTCCAACTTCTCTATAGTTTATAAACTATTTTACTAGCCATAGATGCATCAAAATAAGCAAACAACACACGAAAAACAAAATCTGTCAAAAACAGAACAGTCTGTAGCAATCTGTAACTAACGCCAACTTCTGGAACTCTAAAAATCCTACCAAACTCGGAATTCCTGGAAAATTTGTCTATTGATCATCATAAAAAATAATCAACGAAAAAGCACGTTTCTGTGACTTAACAAAACTAATTTCGTGCGTGCAAAGTTTCTGTTTTTCAGCAGAATCAAATTAACTATCACCATAGGTTATCCTATAGGTTCTACTTGGCACAAACACTAATTAAAACATAAAAACACATCTAAACAGAAGGTATATGTAAAATTTATTACTAAATATAAACAAAAACAAAAAACACAAATAAAATTGGGTTGCCTCCCAACTAGCGCTATCGTTTAACGCCCCTAGCTAGGCATAATAGCGAAGATAGATCTAAGTAGTGTCATCTTTAATTTTCAATTTTTTAGTGGAGTCATGCTCGAATCCGGGAGGTTCTTTACGTTTCCCTTCATACTCGGAAATTTTGAGATCTAAAGAATCCAACCGCTTATTGCAAAGAGTAATCAACATATTCATGCGGTGAAGATTTCCGCTAACACTTTTAAGAGGCTCAAGAGACTTTTGTAAATTTTTTGTTACTTCGCAAATCTTTCCAAAAACTTGTGTTTCTTCTTGGGTAGGATGTGGTCCTCCCTTTTGAGGTAGTGTTCCCACTATTCCCTCTATAATTTCATGCGCAATACTAGGATCAATTTCAATAAAGTTTCCCTTGGCAATGCAATCCAAGAGTTGTCTATGCGTCATATTTAACCCAACATAAAAATTGCGAAGAAGAATTCTAAAGTTCACCTCTAGGGTGCATTTGCGATAAGATTCCATCATCCTATACCAAGCATCTTTCAAATTTTCTCCTTGCCTTTGCTTGAAGTGAAGAACTTCAAACTCGGGAGACATAGGAGGGAATAAGGAACTAGACATTGCGACAAGGTAAACGATCTAACACACGAGCAAATGAAAAAGGGCAAGCGAAAAAAGAAAGGAGAAGAAGATTGGGAAAGAGAGGGAGAATAAAATGGCAATGGTGAAGTGGGGGAGAGGAAAACGAGAGGCAAATGGCAAATAATGTAAATATGAGGGAGATGAGTTTGTGATGGGTACTTGGTATGTCTTGACTTGAGCGAAGACCTCCCCGACAACGGCGCCAGAAATCCTTCTTGCTACGTCTTGAGCTTGCGTTGGTTTTCCTTGAAGAGGAAAGGGTGATGCAGCAATAGTAGAATAAGTATTTCCCTCGGTTTTTGAGAATCAAGGTATCAATCCAGTAGGAGGCTCCTCAAAAGTCCCACGCACCTACACAAACAAACAAAGAACTCGCAACCAACGCAATAAAGGGGTTGTCAATCCCTTCACGGCCACTTGCGAAATTGAGATCTGATAGAGATAGTATGATAAGATAAATATATTTTTGGCATTTTATAATATAGATGCAGAAAGTAAAGATGCAAATAAAAGTAGATTGAAAGCTTATATGATAAAATATAGACCCGGGGGCCATAGGTTTCACTAGTGGCTTCTCTCAAGATAGCATAAGTATTACGGTGGGTGAACAAATTACTGTCGAGCAATTGATAGAAAACCGAATAATTATGAGATTATCAAGGCATGATCATGTATATAGGCATCATGTGCGCAACAAGTAGACCAACTCCTACCTGCATCTACTACTATTACTCCACACATCGACCGCTATCTAGCATGCATCTAGAGTATTAAGTTCATAAGAACAGAGTAACACATTAAGAAAGATGACATGATGTAGAGGGATAAACTCAAGCAATATGATATAAACCCCATCTTTTTAGCCTCGATGGCAACAATACAATAAGTGCCTTGCAACCCCTGCTGTCACTGGGTAAGGACACTGCAAGATTGAACCCAAAGCTAAGCACTTCTCCCATGGCAAGAAAGATCAATCTAGTAGGCCAAACCAAACTGATAATTCGAAGAGACTTGCAAAGATAACTCAATCATACATAAAAGAATTTAGAGGAGATTCAAATATTTCTCATAGATAAACTTGATCATAAACCCACAATTCATTGGATCTCGACAAACACACCGCAAAAAGATTTACATCGAATAGATCTCCACAAGAGAGGGGGAGAACATTGTATTGTGATCCAAAAAGTTAGAAGAAGCCATCTAGCTAATAACTATGGACCAGAAGGTCTGTGGTAAACTACTCACAACTCATCGGAGGGGCTATGGTGTTGATGTAGAAGCCCTCCATGGTCGATTCCCCCTCCAGCGGAGCACCGGCGAAGGCTCCAATATGGGATCTCGCGCATACAGAAGGTTACGACGGTGGAAATTGTTTTTCATTGGCTCCCTGGATGATTTTCAGGGTACATGGGTATATATAGGAGGAAGAAGTACGTCGGTGGCCGCCTGTGGGGCCCAGGAGACAGGGGCACACCCAGAGGGGGTGGGCGCACCCTCCTATCTCCTGGCCACCTCGATTGCTTCTTGACTTGCACTCCAAGTCCTCTGGATCATGTTCGTTCCAAAAATCACGCCCCCGAAGGTTTCATTCTGCTTGGACTTCGTTTGATATTCCTTTTCTTCGAAATACTGAAATAGGCAAAAAAACAGCAATACGGTGTGGGCCTCCAGTTAGTAGGTTTGTCCCAAAAATGATATAAATGTGTAAAATAAAGCCCATAAACATCCAAAAGGGGCAATATAATAGCATGGAACAATCAAAATTTATAGATACGTTGGAGACGTATCAGAGCGCGATAATGTTGTCTCTATTGCTGAATGTTCTACTGCTTCTGATGTTGCAATATCTTCAACTGCTGATGTGGTAACTAACCCCTCTATTGAGGATGCCACTACTATTGCCGATGAGAATGCTAGGTTGAAGACATTGCTTGAGACTGGCATGTACAAAAGCCTCAAAGGGCATCAAACTTTGTGCGATGTCCTCAAGAAACAGATTCTGAACCGAAACCCTAGGAAAGAGGGTGTTGGGTTCGAGAGGAAAATGAACGTTGATGGTTCATATTGGACGCCTGAGCAGTACCCGAAAACCACTTGGGTTGCTGCTAAAGATCCTTTAGTGGACCCATCTACTTTATCTGGCTTCACTTGTGCTAACCCAATTATCATTGATGAATCGTTGGATGCAAATTATAAACTGTTTAAGAATCAGAATGGTGAAGTGTTTGCCAGGTACATTGGTACTAACTGCAGGAATGGGTCACCCCAGAAGAAGATCTGGGTGCCAAAAGCTATCTTGAGAAGCTTCCCGTCAATGTCATCATGACACCACCTGGGAAGAAGACAACCCCTGACCAAAGGCATCATATGGTCCAAAAGCTTCATACAGACAGAGGACCACTCATGGTCACCCTAACGCCAATGTTTTGCAGGAGAATCTCTATGTGACTCATGAATATGAGCGTGTTTCCTCTAACCGCTATGTTCACAAAACTAAGAACTTTTCTGCATATTCTTATAAGTACTATTCTCCTCCCGAGAAGCTATTTGCTAGGGCTCCCAAGCCAAAGTTCTCAGATGCAGCACTTAGACTCATTGCTTCTAAGCCACCCCTGAAGGTGTGGGTGGTTAAGAAGAATTAACTTCTTTTGCAGGGAAAGGTCTCCAGTCGGAAAGCAAAATCTTCTGACGACAATGCTGGAGACCTAAAACATCTTGTGGGACGCAAGATAAAATGCTCCAATGGTCTTATCATGT
Organism: Triticum aestivum; assembly: GCF_018294505.1. Lineage (NCBI taxonomy): Eukaryota > Viridiplantae > Streptophyta > Magnoliopsida > Poales > Poaceae > Triticum > Triticum aestivum. The sequence goes on along the minus strand of NC_057801.1, from coordinate 110,673,100 downwards.
ATTTCATCCCAGGGTTCCTTGACGAGCATGCCTAACCAAGATTTAAACTTTGATAATATGCTTGTTCGCTACATGTTTCTGCTTCACAATACTCTTGGTGAAGCCTATCCCGCTAACTGCACTATAGGGTACAACTCCGAAAGCCACTGAATGGATCATGGATAGCGGCTGCAACAACCACATAACTGGTGATCGAAGTCTTCTTATGGATTCAACCCTATGTCCATCTACTACGAGCCGCATCACATTCGCTGACACTGGTAAAATACGATACTGGGTCTTGGTAGAGTTGCTATCTCAAAGGATCAGCACATGGACAAAGTGATGCTTGTTGAATTCCTTGGTTACAACTTAATGTCTATGTCAATGCTCTGTGATCTGTACATGATTGTGATATTTGGAAAATATCATTGTCTTGTGCTAATGGAATCTGACAAATCTCTAGTCTTCGAAGGCTATCGAAGAGGTGATCTGTATATGGTAGATTTCTCAGCAGGACCACAACTTGCCGTATGTCTTCTATCAAAGGCTTCAGAATGCTGGCTATGGCATCGACAGCTAGGACATGCGGGCATGAGGAACCTATACACTCTCGCGAAGAAGAAGCACATCATTGGCATCGAGGGCGTCAAGTTCAAGAAGGATCATCTATGTGGTGCCTGTGAAGCTGGAAAGATGACGAGAGGCAAGCATCCCTCGAAGACAATCATGACTACCTCACGCTCCTTTGAGCTTCTTCACATGGATCTATTTCGCCCTACTCACTACTCTACTCTCACTACTACTGCACATCTCTATGGTTTCGTTATTGTTGATGATTACTCAAGATACACCTGGGTGCACATAATTCTCTATAAGACTGAAGTGCAGTATGTCTTCAGATGCTTCGCAAACCGGGCCATGACAAATTATGGCATCAAGATCAAGCACATCCGGAGTGACAATGGCACTAAGTTCAAGAACGCTGGCCTCAACATTTATCTTGATACTTTGGGCATCACACATGAGTTCTCTACTCCTTACACACCTCAGTAGAATGACATCATGGAGCGCAAGAATAGAACACTCATTGAGATGGCGCAAACGATGCTTGATGAGTAGAAGACTCCAAGAAAATTCTGGCCTGAAGCTATTCATACTGCATGCCACATCATCAACAGAGTATATATTCACAAGTTCTTCAAGAAGATACCTTATGAACTTCTGACTGGTAAGAAGCCAAATGTCAGTTACTTCAAAGTCTTTGGTGCTAGGTGCTGGATCAAAGATCCACATCACACGTCTAAATTCGCACCGAAAGCACATGAAGGTTTTATGCTTGGCTACGGAAAGGACTCGCACAACTACAGAGTCTTCAACCTCTTTCACTATAAAGTGGTTGAAACTGTAGATGCGCGGTTCGATGAGACTAACGGCTCGCAAAGAGAGCACGTGCCAAATGTGCTAGATGAAGCTGCACCAGGTGAAGCTATCAAGTTAAAGGGTACTGGAGAAATCATACCCACAGAGGAACATGCTAATGATGAGATTATCATTTCTGCACCTAATCAACCTGAAGGCAATGCTCAGTCCGAAGCCAATGCTGAAGATGAAGACAACAGTCGGTAAGATCAAAATCTTTGTCCAGCTCATCCTCGGGTTGCAAATGAAGTCCAGATTGAGAAGATCATTGATAGCATCAATGCTCCTGGCCCTCTCACTCGATCAAGAGCTACACAACTAGCAAACTTTTGTGGTCACTTTGCTTTTGTCTCTATATCTGAACCCAAGAAAGTCGAAGAAACTTTCATGGAACCTGAATGGATTCATCTATGCAAGAAGAGCTTCAACAGTTTGAGTTGAATAATGTGTGGGAGCTTGTCAAACGTCCTGATCGTTGCAAGCACAATGTCATTGGCACGAAATGGATCTATCGCAACAAGTAAGATGAACTTGGGCAAGTTGTCAGAAACAAAGCTCGCCTCGTTGCTCAAGGTTACACACAAGTGGAAAGAATAGACTTCGATGAAACCTTTGATCCTATGGCTCGGCTTGAAGCCATTCGCATACTGTTGGCTTATGCCAACCATCACAACATTCTTTTGTACCAAATGGATGTGAAGAGTGCCTTTCTCAATGGAAAAATCAAAGAAGAACTGTATGTTGCTCAACCACCTAGTTTTGAAGATCCTAAGCATCCTCATATGGTGTACAAGCTCAACAAGGCACTGTATGCCTCAAACAAGCACCTCGCGCTTGGTATGACACACTGAAGGCATTCCTGAAGAGCAAAGGCTTCAAACCTGGTTCACTAGATCCCACTCTGTTCACGAAGACATATGATGGTGAACTATTTGTGTGTCAAATATACATAGATGACATTATCTTCGGATGCACTGATAAGAGATACAGTGATGAGTTTGGATACATGATGTAAGAGCAATATCAGATGTCCATGATGGGGGAGCTGAAATTCTTCCTTGGTCTTCAAATCCATCAACAGTGCAATGACATCTTCATATCGCTACAAAAATACCTCAAAGATTGCCTGAAAAAGTTTGGAATGCAAGACTGCAAAGGGTACACGACCCAATGCGAACTAAAAGTCATCTCGGCCCTGACGACAATGGTAAAGAGTTCGATCAAAAGGTATACGGCTCCATGATTGGTTCTTTGCTCTATTTATGTGCATCTATGCCTGATATTATGCTTAGTGTTTGCATGTGTGCCCGATTTCAAGCGGCACCAAAGGAGTCGCATCACCTAGCGATGAAGCGAATACTTAGATATTTGCCTCACACCCCAACACTAGGATTATGGTATCCAAAGGGCTCAAAATTTGATCTGGTTGGATATTCTGATGCTGATTATGATGGTGACAAGGTTGATCGCAAGTCCACTTATGGAATAGTCACTTTCTTGGACGATCTCTTGTTTGTTGGACTTCAAAGAAGCAGAACTGTGTATCACTCTCCAATGCTGAATCTGAATACATTGCTGCTGGATCATGCTGTGCTCAGCTTCTCTGGATGAAGCAAACACTCAAGGACTATGGCATCAACACGAAGAATGTGCCACTCTTCTGCGATAATGAAAGTGCCATCAAGCTTTCCAAGAATCCAGTTTAGCACTTGAAGACAAAGCACATCGAGATTTGTCATCACTTTCTCAGAGATCATGTCAACAAGGAAGACATTGATATCATTCACGTCAACACTGAAGAGCAATTGCCTGATATCTTCACTAAGCCCTTGGATGACAAGAGGTTCTGCAAGCCACAGTGTGAGCTAAATATCTTAGAATCCTCAAATGTCCAGTGAATGGACTCACATCCTAACGCTAATGCATGTTGATGACTTAGATGTGCAACAGACAAAGTAACATATTTCTTCAATTAATGAAGACGTATCCCTTTTGTGCTACTCCCTCAAATTCTTTCTGTCTAAGTCATGTGCATTCTGTTGACACTTGTCAAATATCTTCTCTGCGTCCTTGTCAACAGAAGATATAGAGACACACATTTAAAACTACTTTTCATATTTTATCCTTTGCCTGAAGACTGGAGAAGCCGGAACGACGACCCGACAATCCAAGCGTGCGTGGGAACATAGATCAACTCCTGATAAGTTGCATGCATGCCACGTGTTTCTCAGATGTGAACCGCTAGGGGCACCTGCGTAATTGCGCTGCGTTGCCCTCCTCCTTCTTATAAATACACACCCCTCACGGTCAATATTCTTTCTTCCACCTCGCCACCTTGCTCAAATCCTAGTGCATCTGCTAGCTCGCGTCGACGTCGGAGACGAAGCTCTTAGCTGCCGCGACTTCTTCGACGCCGTCCACACGCCGGCCGCTGTAACATCCCAAATTTTCAATTTGGAATGTTATACATTAGATCATCATTGCATATCATATTTTATTGCATTTTGGCTTGATCCTAGAAATTCTACGCAACTCAAGGACTCACGAAGAGAGTTGGGAATTTCGTTATTTTCATATTTGAGTTTTCTCAAATTTTGAAAATAGGATCATTTGATTTTAATTATTTTATCTTCAATTATTTCTTTATAAAAATATGAGAGAGGGAATAAAATGACTTTCCCAAAATAAAGAATTATTGAGGATTTAATAATAAAATCAAATAAGATTTTATTTTGGAGTTTATCGCTATTTTATTTGAATTTAGAAAAATGCGTGTTTTTCAAAATTGCATTTAGGCCCCAAATAAATGTTCATCTTGTCCGCCTTGATTTTAGAAGTCGTGGAAAATTTATTTCAGGATTTTGGAGTCCGTTTAGTATTTCTTTTAATTATTTTTCTATGCGTAATTATTTTACATATAAAAAAAAGCTAACCGAGCTACGGGCCGTGGGCGACCCGGACTCCGCCACCCCGGGCCTTTATAAGCCGCCAACCCACAGCCCGCCACCCCAGCCCACCCGCCGCGACCACCCGAACCCTAACCCTAACCGCGCCGCTGCCGCCGCCGCCGCCGCCATCCCACGCCGCCGCTGCGTCGTCTCGCCGCCACCACTGCCGCCGACCGCCGCCCCGCCGGACCCCCTCGCCTGAGTAGCCCGCCGCCGCCGCCGACACGTGTTCCGAGGTAGCCGCCGGTTTTGAAAAAAATGTTGTTCGTTTTAAAAAAAACCGAGATGCGTTTTTTAGATCGGTTTTATTTTTTTCGGTTTAGTTTATTTAGCGGACGTTCATCCGTATGTTCGTTTTAACAAACATTTCTTGTCTTTTAGCCGCAGACAGCGAACGTTCGTTCGTTAGCCTGTTCGTCCGTTTTTCTTTTTCTCGGATTTTCCGCGATTATTTCTGATCGTGATTTCTGATCCGATTTTCGTTCTAGTATAACTTTTCGCTCGTTTATCGGAATGAGGCGATTCAAGCGCCTAGAGTTTCGTCTCGAAACCCTCTTTCCATTTAACTAACTCAAACAAGTTTTTGCTACAGTAAAATTTGACTTAGATCCAGATTAGTAAAATGAAGCTTGTTTCTTTCGCCGTTTGACTTTCGTTACTTCGTTTGATTTGATTCTTTTTGCAAACCGGAGTTCTTAAGTTGAACTTTCTGGTTAGGTCTCTTATTTGTGTTTTAGCTGTGAATTAGATGAGTGCTTATTGTATGCTTGTTTGTTTGCGATAGAGTACCCGGAGTGCGCCGCTTGCTACTTCAAATCTCTAGGTTTCACGGATCATCAGGAAGGCAAGTAACACTTTGATCATACCTCTTTACTACCCAGTTTTATTGCATTAGATCAATCCTCAAACAATTGCATGATTAGGATTTGATTAACATGTGGGTTTTGGGAAGTAGTTAAGGTAGTACCTATATCCTGTTTACTATCAAACCTTTGGGAGTTACTTCTATGTTTGCTTATATTGCTAGGCTATGCTAGTAGACGTGGATTGGGTGAGTGTATCCATGACAAATGTGAGATTGTTAATTAATGGTTTATTTAAGGTGGCAACTTTAATACACATCTGGGTGGATTGAGGCACCTGGGATTCCAGTGATTGCCTGTTGTTTTTCTTTATGGACCTCCACCCAGGCTTAAAGGGATCATGAGATTATTCATGCTAGGAACTTCTGTGTGCAGCCACAAGCTAATATGGGCTCTATCATAGTTGGTTAAGTCGTGTGAACTCTTACAGTGGTAGACTAGAAGATGTAGGGGAAAGTAGGTGTAACTGTCTACCCATCGTAAGGTGCAAATGCTTCTGAAAGACTATGTCTCGGTTATCCGTCTCTCAAACACCATGTAGTGCGAGAATCCCAACGGAGGAGATCGAGTCTTGCGGGGAAAAGTGCGCAAACCTCTGCAGAGTGTATAATTTAATCATGGTTAGCCGTGTCCCCGGTTACAGACGTTTTGAGTATCTAGTACTTGGATTATCATGTGAATCTCATCATGTTACTTTAATTAATTTTGTTGGGTTTAATGATGATGCTTAATTGGGATTGAGTTGGGTGAACCTTCTCAATGTTTAACAACCACCATGATAGTTAAATAAAATTTATTCCTTTGCAGTAGGAAAAATTGGCTTTATGCAAAACTGTAACCATAGAGCTTTCCACTAGCCTTATATGCATGTAGTATAGCATTATTCTTTTCATTACTCTCTATGTGTTACATTGCCAGCATATTCTATGTGCTGACCCGTTTTTTGGCTGGAACGTTCATGTTGCAGACTTTTCAGACGACGAGTAAGGTGCCTTAGGTCGTGGTCTTATACTCAGTGATGCCGTTGGAGTTGATGGACTCACTTATCTTCCAAGTCTTCCACTCATCTCGTTATTAGATGGCCTTAAGCCATACTTGTTGTAATAAGCTCTCTTTTGAGACATTCGATGTAATAATTGTGTGATTGCAGCTCTGTTATAAATCCTTCAAGTACTGTGCGTGTCATCATTACTAATCTAGGGATGACACTGATGCACAGAGATTAGACTATTTGAGGTCTGGTCACTACAAGATGGTATTAGAGCACACGCTGACTATAGGACACGACCACTAAGCTAAAGCCTAGATCACTACTCTCTCTTCTCATTTCTGACTCCTCATCTTTTCTACTCTTTTAGGATGGCGGATGCAAGGAACAAGTTCATGCAACCGGATGAAGATACACCCTTTGGATGCCACTTGAAGGAAGTCACTAGATACCTGAACATCGGAGTACCAAGCTTCACCAGGACCTACATCGCCACTTTACCCGAAGAACAACGTTGGATGATTCAAGTTCAAGTTCTAGGAAGGACGTTCATGCCCGTCACTGAGCCCATAGAGTTTTCCTTTGATGCACCAACCTGGAGTCTAGGAAAGAGCATGGCATCTCACATCACCATGGGACGCATTGGACAAGTTTACCACAAGGATCTCAAGGATACTATCTACCAGATTTGTGGGCGCCGAGATGAGCAATGGGAGATGATCAGCACCTGGAAGGATAGATCAATTGCAGCTTTCATCCAGGAGTTAAACCAGCACATTCGTCGCCAGGACAACCAGATGTGCGCAGGCATGATAGACCTGAAGAAGGCTATGACCAAGATCACGGAGCTGGAGGAAGAACTTAAGTCTACACGCGATGGATATGAGGAGGAAATATCAATGCTTGTGGAGAAGAATGATGATCTGAAGAAGAAGCTAAAAGTATTCATGGGATTTCCCGCGACTGGAGGAGAAGACGATGACTGCACTTGCCCAGAGAAGTACATCATCATCGACGACACCGACTCGGACCCAGACGATAGCGATGATGACTTTGTTGATGAAGCTAGAGCAGATATCATGGAGTCTTCGACCGAGCAGTTTTTCTAGTCGACCACCATAACAGTAGTAGTATTCCCCCATGTATATAGTATAGTCCGAGCACTTTTGTAACGATAGCTAGACCGTTGTATGCCCTTGTTTGAATTGATTGAAGTGATATTGATTGCATTTGTCTCATGTGCATATGGGTAGTGTTTTCTCTCTAGAACTCATTCTATTCTATTTTCTCATCTTTTCTAAACCCTCAAATGCCTCTGAGACGTGACAATGGATTTGCTTTCCCACCGGAGTTCACTCAGTTTATCTAGCAGCAGAATGCATTGATGCAGATGCTAGTCCAGAATCATAATGAGGGGAACAACAACCACCCACCATCACCACCACCACCTGTTGATCTCTTAGCCCGTTTCTTGAGGCTGAATCCGCCGGTGTTCTCCAGTAGCACCGAGCCGATAGTTGAAGATGATCGGCTCTGTAAGATGGGAAGGTACTTGACCACTTCAGGATGCACAGATGCGGAGAACACTACAAAAAGAATACACTTCCGTGATGATACGTGTTTGTCACAATAGGTCGCATTTTTTGTCATGCATGTACATCCATGACAATTTTATGACAGAATCAAGATAGTCATACCTGTGCTGTCGTATAAGTGTTCCATGACATTACCAAAATTTTCATCACGGAAGTGTCCACTTCCATGCCGATAAATTCCGTGTCACAGAAGTGCTTTCGTCAAGGGTGACCGACATGTGGCATCCACCATAACGGAATGTCGTTAAGCTATCGGGTCGGGTTTTGGATCCGATAACCCATTAACAGCCCTGACCAATGGGGATTTTCCACGTGTAAAATCATCATTGGCTGGAGGAAACACGTGTCGGCTCATCGTTGGGACAAATGTCATCGACTCATTGGACGGAAGGCGCCTATGATACGTCGACACGTGGCACGGCCCAATAGAGGCCCATTCCTGTGAAAAGGCCGGCCCGTTTGACTTGGTCAAAAGGTGGCGGGCCGGCCCATGGAAAGCCTGTTAACGGCCTGTTCGCATATAGCCCATTTACAACCCGCTAACCCAAGGCCCGTTATGCCCTATCCGAATTAGGCCCAGTAGCGTCATCTGGGCCATCCAATATGATTCCAGCCCGTTTTCACTTCTGGCGCATGTATGGCGCATGATGTCTTTCGGCCCATATGAGGCCCTATGTAACTCTTGGCCTATTAACGGCTCGTGGTGAAACTGGCCCGTAATGAACAGTGTATCCCTTTACACCCATTAACGGCCCGTGGTGAAACTAGCCCATAATGAATAGTGTATCACTTTATACCCATTAACGGCCCGTTATTCCATTGTGCCGTTTCAAGCCGATGTTATCTTTCAGCCTTCTCAGAGCCCATTTATTCTTGGTCTCATTTCCAGCATTCGTTTACCTACGGCCCGTTACTGTCATTTTCTGTTTGTGGGCCAAATTCAGCCCGTGGTTACAGTCGGCCCGTTTGTGGTTCGTTAATACGTTGGGCCATTTTCATAGCATCATCAAATACGACCTGTTAACGATGGCCCGTTATGGTCGGCCCATGAACGGACGATTCCAACTCTAGCCCGTTTACGGCCATAATGCGGTCTGTTTGGCCCATGTTTGGCCAATCGATCATATGACCCGTATAAGGCCCATTGATGATACGGCCCACAGAAGGCCCATTGTTTCTATGGCCCGTAGAAGGCCCATTGTTTCTACGGCCCATAGAAGGCCCACTGTTTCCACGGTCAGTAGGAGGTCGAGTGTCACTACCGTAAATATTAGGCCATGGTTATTGTGGCCTAGTTTAAAAAATAGGTTATTGCAGCCACTAGCTAACCGCGGAAAAAGAACTGCAATGACTACAAGCAAACAAATAAACAAGACAACAAGGAAATAAATAAGCAAGAAACTAATGCTAGGCTATCATGGTTATTACACATATTACATCCACTGGACATCAAAGTTCGCCACCAGTGCAAATGTAGGGAACAAAGCAGCATATCATATACACTGGTTGTCAAAGTTGGCGACCAGCGCAAATAAACGCCGCAGCAAAACAAATCCAGAACTGAAACCACTTCAGAAGATCTCAAGAAACAATATCCTGGGTACCCATAATGCAGGCAAGATGCTTAGCAAGCTTATTAACTTTCTCTTGTTTGGCGCTTAAATCCTCCAACGCTTGCTGTTGCACCAGAAAATATGCATCTGAATTCTGCAGGGACTTCCTTAGTCCTTCAGCTTCCAGTCGCAGCACATCTGACCGATGCCTTTCAACTTGAAGTTGAGACTCTAGAAGATGAACTAATTCAGGCAGCGAGTTCGAAGAGCTTGTGCCAGCAGTAGTGGCTAGTAACTCGAACACTACATCAAGACAGGACTTTCGGTTCCCTCATGTCGTCCAGATAGTTTTTATCAGCTTTCTTGGCGACCAACAGGGATGTCTCACTATCTTGAACCTTATCTGCATTACTTCCTTTACCATTGGATAACACGGTACTGTTCTCCAATATTTTGTCCGCATTCTAAAAGAGAAACAAGCAGACACATCACATGTTTACCACGTTGTATATGAAACTCATTTTGGTAAATGAGTTCAGTAGTAAAGTGGACAGGATAACAGCATGAAACAAACATATATCTATGTACCATGGTCACTTTATGGTCTATATCATTCTAGTTTTTGTTGCCAAATCAAGATAGAGACACAGTTCAAATAATATTAGTTCAAGACAAAGCAGAATAGACAGAATATAAGTGTGGGCAACTATAGAGCAATAACAACACTTGTAATGTGCATGCCATGAGAACATACTTGTTTATTCAATTGAAACTGAAATCAACATAGAGCAGGTTACAATAGCAAACTAGTTAAAGAAACAGGTTTAAAACATACCTGTTGCGCCATTGGAGTTTCAATTCCGTCCTTCAAATTTGAAAATAGTTGGTATGAGTATATACAGTAATGCAAGAGCAAAGGAGAATGAACCATAGTTGTAGAACCTGACCTGAGAACAAATATTCTTCTCCTTTAAGCGTTGAGTTGGGATAGGGAGTGGTGGTCCTCGTGCTTTGGGCACTGCAGTTCCCTTACTACTGCTCGTGTTTGGGTGCTCTGTGGTGGAGACGGTGCTGTGTCAACTGGAACTGGGCTACTATTTGCCGGGGTTGGGGTTAGAAGGGGTGTAGCTGGTTCTCTGTCCAACTGGGTAGGGGTACAATCTGGGAGAGTCTGGGTTACGTGTGGTGGATCTGGTCCTTGGGCAAGTACAACCGTGGTTCTATCCGCATCAACTGGTAGCACTATCTTTTTTGAAGACCGTGTTGTTACCTCCTTAGATACCGCCATCACGTTCTCCAATTCAAATGGCTGATAAACAAGAAAAGTAATTGAAAGTATAGACATTGTATGATAGACAGGTGCAATGGATAGTGGGGAATAAAAGAGGGCATGAAATAATTCATATTTATGTTGTCTAACCAAACAGGATAGCATGACACAATTTCACATATATGATGGCTAACTAAATAGGATAGCATGACACAATTTCACGTTATGATGGCTAACCAAAATAGATGGAAAGACATAGTTCAAAATATGAGACTATGTAAATAGGATGACATGACATAGCTAAATAATGTGTTTATTAAATAGGTTGGCATGCCATAATTCACATACATTCATGGATATAATGCCATAATTCAAAATATGATGACTGTAAACACTAAACAAGATGAGATGATATAACTATATGATGTCTTCATTAAATGGGTTGCCATGCCATAATTCAAATAGATGATGTGTATGTACTATGTAAACATGATGGCATGATATAATTCAAATATATGATTTATATAGTAAGCAAGTAAGCAGATGGCAATCCATATATGATGTAAAAACTAAGCAATGCAAGACAACATGCATGACATGGGTAGTATAACACTGCCAAGTTTGAGGATAGACCTCAGGGGGGAAATAGGACTAGTCATCAGTCTCTGTATCCTCCTCTGAGGAGCTCTCTGTAACCAGCAAGATGTCTGCTTCAGCAGGTAGCATTGTCTGCTCTGAATACCTTGTTTTCACTCCAGATACTTCCATCACTGCTTCAAATGGCCGATGCAGAGGAAGAGTAGTTGAATATACAAACGTTGTCGACAAATGGAACATGTAATACAAAAAAATGATAGAATGATATAATTCACATACATGATGATTGGATAAACAGCATGGCATTGCATAATTCACATATATAATGCCTTTGCAACAAGATGGCAATGCATAATTCACATATATGGTAATTAGACACTAAACAGGTGGCATTCACAGAAAGCATGTCTAAACTAATCAAATGACATAGCAATGCGAGACACCATACGCACGATATGATCAACATAACCCTGCCAATTTAGAGCATACACCTCGGGGGGGGGGGGATAGGACTAGTCATCTGTCTCTGAATCCTCCTCCGAGGAGCTATCCGTAACCAGCGAGATATGCGCTTCGTCAGATAGCATAGTCTGCTCTGAAGACCTTGTTTTCACTCTAGAATTTGCCATCACCGTGTCAGATGGTTGATGCATACGAAGAGCAGTTGAATGTAGTAACATTGTTGCAAATGTAATATGTAACAAAAAAAGGATGGCCTGATATAATTTACATATAAGATGACTGGCTAAGCAGGATGGCATTGCAAAATTCACATATATGATGCCTGGCTAAACAAGATGGAGTTGCATAATTCACATAAACGATGAAGAAACTAAACAAATGGCATTCGCACAAAGGATGTCTAAACTAAGCAGATGACATAACCAACATCAGCATGCCAAGTTAGAGCGAAGACCTCAGGGGGTAAATAGGAGTTGTCTTCTCCTTCTGAATCCCCCTTAGAACATATATCTTCCTCTCGATTACAATCCGAAATGCGTGGAGAGGGGGCTGCCTTTGCGCCTACCATGGAGCGACGTCTGCATGAAATTTTATTGCCACGCAAGGGTCGTCTCTTTTGCTCTACATGTTCACTTCCATTGTTTACAATAACTATCATGCATAGGAATAAAACATAGTGAGATTATGTAAGGAGTGCATGCAGAAATCCAGAGTGATGGTAGCAACCTGTGGATAGACCCAAAACCAATATGTCACACCCTAGCTAGTTCATGCATTAGAGTGTTGCATCATGTCTATCCTTTCATCAGAAACTTGAAATGGGGATGCCAGAACCCCCAGCCCCCTCTGAAACCAACTAGGGTTTACTAAAAACTTTTTCAATGAACCTGAAATGCCATCGAAAATGTCCATCATTTTTGTCTTGGTTCAGAACCTCTGCCAAAAGTGTTGCACAATTTTCTAGGTCATCTTAGGGTTTTTGAATTAAATGATAAGTATTTGAATTTGGGCATTGAAAATAATATAAAATATTTCAAATGCTCAAATATTCTTAAACTGAAATGTTTCATGTTGGGAATAATCCAACTATGGACCAGAAGCAGTTTGGTGATTTTAGGAGTTGCCTAGGTATTTTTAATAATTCAACAAAGTTGCAGAAAAATAGAAAAAGAAAAAAAAATAACAGAAAGACTTACCTGGCGCCCGCTAACCGGCCCACTTGCCGGCCCAGCCCAGCGCCGCGCCAGCGAGCTACTTGCCGGCCAGGCAGGCAGGCAGGTGCCCGACGGCGGCCGCAGCATGCGCCATGCAGCTGGTCGTCGCCCTGCTTCACCTTCTCGCCTCGTTGCTGGCTTGGATGAACTCCACGTCGAGCCGTGAACCCCCAGGACACCTCCATTCTCCCCCAATTCCTCTCCCTCGCTCTCCCACGCCATGGCCGACGCCATCGCCGCCACCCCCTCGCCGTAGCCATGCCCTCCGTCAACCCCACGCCGCGCCACCGTGTCCAGGAGTTCCGCCACCCTCCTCTCCTTCGAGCAAGCTGAGCCCCGAGCGCTCGCAAGGCCCGAGTCCACCGCACCGACCTCGACCGAACCGCCGTCGCCGGAGATCCCTTTCAACGCCGTCGCCGCATCAGCTCGTTCCCGACCTCGCCGGTGGCCTCTACGGGTGCTCTATGAGCCTAGCTACCTCTCCTACTCTTCCTCTCTCGCCCCCGAGCCCTGTAGCCACCGCACGAAGATCACCCGCACGCACCGCCATGGATCTCGTCGCCGACGTGCTCCCGGCCATCCTCCGGCCACCTCTCCGTGTCCAACACACTCACCACGCTGCGTTGAGTCCAACCGTGCACTCCCCGCACCTCACCGCACACCCTAGCCTCGAGTTCGTCCCCAACCGAACTCTGGTGGCCGCCTAGGTCGTCGCCGGCGCCAACTCCGGCCACCCCGACCCCAACTGACTCCACCAAGAGCCGCGGCTCGTCCTCAGCTCCACCCGATGCCCTCCGCGACCCATTTGGTGGCCGGAACGGCCAAAACCACTTCCGCCGCCGCGTCGGGCTCGCCGGCGGCTAAACGCCGGTGTAGCCGTGTTGACTTTGACCACGGGTGGGCCCTGGTTGACTCTGTTGAGTCAATGACAGGTGGGGCCCCCTTCTGCTAATTATCCAGATTAGTTTAAACTAAATTAAATTAGTTAATTAGCCACTGACACCCTGGACCCACGCGTCAGGTTTGACCTGGACCGGGTCTGTTGACTTGCTGAGGTCAGCATGACCTCATGCTGACGCAGTAATCCTTTTCTGGAATTAAAATAAATCTAAAATGATTTATAAATTCCAGAAAATAACCCAAACTTCAAAAATTCATATAAATTCAACCGTAGCTCCAAATCAAACAAATTATATATGAAAAATGATCAGAAAAATCCAATCTATCCATCTGTACTAGTTTCATGCATGTTTAAACAAGCTAACTTGAGGTTTAGTGCAGAACAAGATAAAACACTTTAAAGGGCCATTTATGAGTTTGAAATTTGAATCTTTGGTTCAAATTGATTCAAACCCATCTGGTTTTAGTTGCATTAGCCCAACACACTCATATTGCCATGTTTCATGCATGCATCATATTGTCGCACATTGTTTGGTGATGGTTGTGTATCGGTGTTCTTTGCGGCAGGTTCTGCCTCCGAGGAGTACCGTGATTACCCTAGCGAAGAACCGTATCCGTGCATCGATCCATCAGGCAAGCAACCAACCATTTGATCATATCGATACAATCCCATGTTCTCGCTCTTGCTCTCTTTTACTGCATTAAGACAACGCGTTTCAAACTGCTGTGTGCTACGGTAGTTGAACCCATTTCCTCTGCATGACCTGTCATTGCCACAGTAATTAGATGAAACCCACTAGCATGTGTAGGAATTGATTGAGCCATATGTATGTGTTGTTCCTACCTTGCTATGCCTGCTATGCTTAGAGTCGTGTCAGGTCTGGTTCATCTGGGTGATGGGCTAGAGTGAAATGATCATGTCGGTAATGAGAGTGATGTGGTGAACACGATTGGTAAAGGTATCGATGAGAGGCCATGTAGGAGTACATGGTGGGTTGTTTCATTGAAGCCGACCTTAAGCACTGAGATCTGTATGTGTGATTTAAGATACAGCTACTACCATGCATTGGGCCCTGAAATATGACCCCGCTCGACTTCTTATTCACCCTAGTCCTCTGTCCAGGAGTTGCAAGTAGTTTCTGGTGTTTGTAGCCTACTGGAGGCCGTGGACAGCGCTGACCGTAGGGGTGGGCTGTGATGCGGTAGGTACGTGGCCGGGAATACCGGGCACCCGTTAGGTGTCACGGAACCCTGTACACATCGTTCGGGGCCGTATGGGAAACCTCGGCCGGACTCCCTGCGGATGGAACCTGGATAGGCGATAAACCTGGACTAGAGACTTAGGTGTTTAGGTAGGTCGTGGTCTACACCCACGTCGGCTTTCGCTTGAAGTCTGCCGAGCACATGTCGTGTGCAGACGCTAAGTGGTGGAAACATGTATGAAGAAGTACACCCCTGCAGGGTTAACATGATCTATTCGAATAGCCGCGTCCGCGGTAAAGGACTACTTGGTTGCTTATACAGTTCATAGACAAGTAAACTGGATACTACTAAAAGCCTCAAGATAAGCGTGAGTGCCGAGGATGGCCCTCCGTAGGAAGACGGAGGTGGATTCTCGGTAGTGTATTGAAGTGGTGAGTAGTGGACTCGTGTGCGCAAAACCATTTCAAGTTGGAGTCTCGTAGGATAGTTAGCCAAGAGTCAAAGCTGGCTTGCTGCAATAACTCCACCAACCCTTCTTGATAATGTGCATGTATGTAGGATCTGACGTAAGTCTTGCTGGGTACCTTTGTACTCATGTTGCTATAATTTACATTTTACAGAAGACGCTGCAACCCCTTCTGATGGGTTCTTCGTAGACGTTGACATCGATGGGTAGACTAAGGCCCAGGTGGTAATCCTGAGCTTGTGAAGGTCCACGTAGTATAGCTAGGCTTTCCAAGCCTCTTTTATTTTACTAGTTGTCTATACTCAGACAAGTTACTTCCGCTGCTGGTTTGTATGACTGTATGACTTGAATGTGGGTCATGTGACCCGTACTTGTATGTATGTTATGTATGGCTCTCTGAGCCTTTAAATAAAGTACTTGTGTCGTAGAGTCATGTTGTGATGCCTTGTTGTATTTGCACATATCGAGCATATTGTGTGTATGATTGAAATGCTTGGTATGTGTGGGATCTGACTATCTAGTTGTTTATCTTTAGTAGCCTCTCTTACCGGGAAATGTCTCCTAGTGTTTCCATTGAGCCATGGTAGCTTGCTACTGCTCCGGAACACTTAGGCTGGCCGGCATGTGTCCTTCTTCGTTCCTGTGTCTGTCCCTTCGGGGAAATGTCACGCATTGAGTACCGGAGCCCTGTTAGCCCGCTACAGCCCGGTTTACCGGAGTCCTGCTAGCCCAGTGCTACAGCCCGGACCCACTTGCTGATGACCGACACGTTCGATGCTGGGTCATGGATGCCTGTCCCTGTAAGTCTGTGCCACTTTGGGTTTACGACTAGTCATGTCAGCCCGGGCTCCTTATCATATGGATGCTAGCGACATCATCATATACGTGAGCCAAAAGGCGCAAACGGTCCCGGGCAAAGGTAAGGCGACACCCGTGGGAATACCGTGCGTGAGGCCGCAAAGTGATATGAGGTGTTACAGGCTAGATCGATGTGACATTGAGTCGGGGTCCTGACAGCGTTGGCATCAGAGCCGGACTGCCTGTAGGTTCTCCAAGCCAAACTGGTCGATGTTGAGTCTAGAAATGCTTTAGTTATATGTAGGGGAATTGATTGTGGGATGGTACGTAAGGCTCTTTTTACTTCTTTACCTCATGGCATTCTGATCTGAGTCAGTCCATTCTTCTACCGGGGATTAAGGATTAGGATCTTCTCTCTCTATCAGGTTCACGTGTTACGAATCAGTAGTACCTTATAGGTTTGATGACTACAAGCCTAGTTCAGTTCTACTACCTTGTTATGCTGATAAGTTGAACCCAGAACCTTGATATGATATTGTTGAGTGTCTATGCAATTTTTTGATAAATGTCTCAAACCCTTCTTGAGCATTTACAGCCGTTATGCTGTCGAAATTTTGCTAGAAATTCTAATGCCTTTGCATTATGATTGTGCTTTCAGATGGCCACTCGCGACCAAAATCAAGTGGTTCGCCTGACCCGATGCATTGGTGTGACCGGTCATACGTCTATGTTAGTCCGAGTGATGATCGAGACGGGTTACCGTTGGTATCCCGAATACACGGTCGAAGAGCAGTTTCGAGATTTTAACCAAAGCCAGTATCTTTGCACCGTCCGGATATTTCCCTCTTATCCTGGTTCTACCGAGGCTCTTCACTGTTCCTATGGGCTCGGTGTTACTATTGAGATGGCTGTGCAAGATGCGGCTTATTCTATGATGACCATCATGCGAGTCAGGTCTGGCCTGCTTCGCAACACCGACTTTCGGTATATGCCAGCTTCACTTCCTGGAGCGCACGGATATCTCCGGGCTATCTATGCTGACCCCAGTCAGGAGGACTCACTAACTCGCACCACTGCTGAGTTGCTCGAGGATAAGGACCGAGAGAATCGGGCCTTGAGAATGGAGCTTTTCAACACCCGCGCTGATCATTGGGCCACCTTGACTCGGTTTGCACCGGCTGTGCAAGCTGGATGCATGGATATGAGAGATCTGTATCCTGTTAGGTCTGCTCTGCCGGACATGATGGATTGGCGTGATGTGGGAGGCATCACCCCACCTCGTGGTCCTCGCAGGCCACCGTTTGTTGGTCCAAGACCCCACCCTAGCCCTTTTGGTCCACAGGCTCCTCAGGACCGTTTGTTTCCGGATGCTCACGTTGAACTTCCAGGCTATGGAGGAGACTTCTATGAGAACTACTACGGAGATGACTGAGATAGTAGTAGTTCCACTAGGTATTGTAATAGTTGTATTTCCACCGTCCTGCGTGACTTGTGGAATATGACTTAGCATGTAGTAATCCGGGGGTGTAGGAAAAATAATGTATAGGAGCTTGGGATGCCTCTGATGAGATGTAATCCTCCTCTCACCGTAGTAGTACTTGTTGGTCTTGTACTAAACCTCGTATGGTGTGTATGACGATGGAATAAAAGAAGTAGTTTCTGTATCTACCATGTCATACGGATGATCATCTTGCATTCTGAGTTGCCCATTACATTCTACATTCTATGTCGGAATCTTGTCATGTTGGACTAAACCATTGTCTTGTTTTCCTAGGATGGTCAACACCCGCAACAACCCTGCTTCCCCAGAGCAGGCCGAAGGCAGCAGAGTTGGGGATACAAATCTGCCTCACCCTCCCTCTCTGGCAGAAGTTATGCTAGAGGCTGAGAGAAACAAGCGGGAGACCAACCGTTTGTTGGAGCGTATTGAACAGAACACAACACACCATCAGAGGACTAACTTGGTGTCACTCAGTGATTTCATCAAGTTACATCCACCCACGTTCCACCACTCCGTCGAGCCTCTCGACGCTGATGACTGGCTTCGCAGTATTTCTCACAAACTGCGTTTTGCGCTAGTAGCTGAGGCTGACAAGGTCACCTTGGCTGCATATCATCTTGAAGGCCCCGCCAGCCTATGGTGGGAGAATTATGGAGCTATGCGCCCAGCGGACCATGTCACTACTTGGGCTGAATTCAGCGAGGCTTTCCGTGAACACCACATTCCGGAGGGTCTCATGGACCGTAAACGTGAGGAATTTTGCAGTTTCACTCAAGGTCGACTCTCTGTTGACGCTTACAGCAGGGAGTTTGGTAACCTTGCCCGTTATGCAACGGAGGAAGTTTCTACTGATGCCAAGAAGCAAGCAAGGTTCCGTAAGGGACTTAGTCCTGAGCTTCGCCGCGACCTCCGTCTGCATGAGTGCACATCTTTTTAGAAGCTTGTTAACAAGGCCATTAGTGCCGGGACTGGTCAGACTGATTATGAAGCAACACGCAAGCATGGCCGTGACTTGGGTTCCTCATCCGGTGCTGGTCCTCAGAAGCGCCGCGTGTGGGTGCCTAATACTGCCCTGCCACCCAGGTTCACACCGAGGCCATCCTTCCAGGCACCTCGCCCAGCTCAACCATATGCACCAGCCAAGCCCTATGGTGGTCCAACCAACAATGCTCCCCCACGCACCAGCTCCGTGACTTGTTTCAAGTGTGGGGAATCAGGCCACTATATGCGCGAGTGTCCCCAAACCAACCCCAACCAGACAACAAAAACTGTTGGCCGCGGCAAGCCAACAGGGAAAGTGTTCCACGCCAAGCCGGCCACCGCTACACGTGGCCATGTCAACTGTATCTCTGCTGAGGAAGCTCAAGAGGATCCCAACGTCATTCTCGGTACGCTCCTTGTTAATTGCCACCCGGCATCTGTCCTTTTCGATACAGGAGCATCTCATTCTTTCATATCCGAAAATTATGCTCGTTTGCATAACACCGCATTCTGTGACATGCCATCCACTATGGAAATTTCTACTCCTGGTTCTAGATGGCAAACCTCTAGAGTAAGCCATGGAAATGAAATTCAAGTCGACAGACTTGTTTTTCTCGCATCTTTGATAGCTCTCAAATCTTCGGATATTAATATCATCTTGGGTATGGATTGGATGTCAGCCCATCATGCCAAGATTGATTGCTTCTCTAGGACTGTTCAACTCACCCATCCTTCGGGGAAGATAGTCAATGTCTTGACCCGAGTAGCCAAGCGACAGCTATATTCTCTTAACGCCAGCCCGTTGCCAGACCTCGAAGACGTTCCGGTAGTCCGTGACTTTCCGGATGTCTTTCCAGAGGAATTGCCAGGTGTTCCACCTGACAGAGATGTCGAGTTCATAATAGATCTCATTCCAGGAACTGTCCCGATTTCTAGAAGACCCTACAAGATGGCACCTTTTGAACTAGCTGAGCTTAAGAAACAACTCGATGAGTCCTTGAAAAAGGGTTTCATCCGACCTAGTTCATCTCCTTGGGCTTGCCCCGTCCTCTTCGTCAAGAAGAAGGATGGTACGGACCGGATGGTTGTAGATTATCGACCTGTCAACTTGGTCACAATTAAGAACAAGTATCCGCTCCCCAGGATCAACGACCTGTATGATCAGCTTGCTGGATCCTCAGTCTTCTCTAAAATGGATTTGAGGTTGGGCTACCATCAAATCAAAATCAGAAACGGGGACATTTCGAAAACGGCCTTTGTTACTCGTTATGGCCAATACGAGTACACCGTCATGTCCTTCGGTTTAACCAACGCTCCAGCCACCTTCTCTCGGTTGATGAACTCAATCTTCATGGAGTATTTGGATAAATTCGTCGTGGTTTACCTCGATGATATACTCATCTACTCCAAGAACGAGGAAGAACATGCCGAACACCTAAGGCTAGTGTTGAAGAAACTTCGAGAGCATCGCCTTTATGCCAAATTTTCTAAATGTGAATTCTGGTTGTCAGAAGTGACCTATCTTGGACATGTAATCTCTGGTAAAGGCATTGCTGTCAACCCTGAGCGAGTTCAAGCCGTCCTTAATTGGACTCCACCTGAATCGGTCAAGCAAGTTCGGAGTTTCCTTGGCCTAGCGAGCTATTGCCGTCGCTTTGTCGAGAATTTCTCCAAAGTTGCCAAACCTCTAACTGAACTCCTCAAGAAAGATAAAAAGTTCGAGTGGACTCCACAATGTGAGCACAGTTTCCAGGAACTGAAAAGACGTTTAACCTCTGCTCCCGTACTGGTACCACCAGATTTTTCCAAGGATTTTGTTATCTACTGCGACGCCTCGCGACAAGGACTAGGCTGTATTCTCATGCAAGATCGACACGTAATTGCTTATGCTTCACGGCAATTACACCCACATGAGGAAAACTACCCCACTCATGATCTAGAGCTTGCAGCTGTAGTCCATGCACTCAAAACATGGCGACATTACCTTCTCGGTAATCGTTGCGAAATCTACACTGATCACCAAAGTCTAAAGTATATATTCACCCAACCGGATTTAAATCTCAGGCAAAGACGTTGGGTCGAGTTGATCACAGATTTCGACTTAGGAATAACTTACACCCCAGGGAAAGCCAACGTCATGGCTGATGCGCTAAGTCGTAAATCTTATTGTAAAAACCTGATGTTACAACAAAGTCAACCGCTTCTCCATGAGGAATTTCGGAAGCTTAACCTTCACATTGTTCCTCAAGGATTTCTTTCCACCTTGGTGGCGAAACCTACTCTTACGGATCAAATCATCGCTGCCCAAAAGCGAGATAAGGGAATATCTAAGATCAAGGAGAACATTGCTAGCGGAGGTGCTAGATGTTTCTCCACAAATGATCATGGTGTTGTGTACTTTGAGAACCGTTTAGTGGTTCCCAAGAACCAGCATCTACGGCAGTTGATCCTTAAGGAGGCTCATGAATCTCCTCTCACCATTCATCCCGGTAGTACCAAGATGTATCAGGACCTACGCCAGAGGTTCTGGTGGACTAGGATGAAGAGAGAAATTGCTCAGTATATTGCTAATTGCGACGTCTGCCGTCGTGTAAAAGCAGAGCATCAACGGCCTGCTGGCACCCTTCAACCCCTAGCTATTCCTGAATGGAAATGGGATAAAATTGGTATGGACTTCATCACCGGTTTTCCCAGGACCAAGAGAGGGAATAATGCTATCTTCGTCGTTGTCGATCGTCTTTCCAAAGTAGCCCATTTCCTACCTGTTCGCGAGAGTATAACCGCTAGTCAATTGGCAGACTTATACATCTCCCGAATAGTGTCTCTCCATGGTGTTCCTTTGGAAATTAACTCGGATCGAGGAAGTCTTTTCACCTCTCGATTTTGGGAAAGTTTCCAAAATGCTATGGGAACCCGCCTTTCTTTTAGTACCGCTTTCCACCCTCAATCAAGTGGTCAAGTGGAACGCGTCAACCAGATTCTAGAAGACATGCTTCGAGCTTCTGTTATCTCATTCGGAATGGAGTGGGAGAAATGCCTTCCATTTGCCGAATTTGCTTATAACAACAGCTATCAATCCAGCTTGGGCAAAGCCCCTTTTGAAGTTCTCTATGGACGAAGGTGTCGAACGCCTCTTAACTGGTCAGAAACCGGGGAAAGACAATTCTTTGGCCCGGATATGATTCAGGAAGCAGAAGAGCAAGTTCGCATCGTTCGTGAAAAGTTGAAAACAGCCCAATCTCGTCAAAAGAGTCAATATGACCGAAAACATAAGGCTATGACTTTTGAGGTTGACGAGAAGGCTTACCTTCGGGTTACTCCTCTGAAGGGAACCCATCGCTTCGGTATCAAGGGCAAATTGGCTCCTCGTTACATTGGACCCTTTCGCATTCTCGCAAAACGAGGAGAAGTTGCCTACCAATTGGAACTACCTCCGCATCTCTCCAGAGTCCACGATGTCTTCCACGTTTCCCAACTCAGGCGTTGCTTCTCGGATCCTATCCGTGGAGTGGACCACGAAACGCTTGATCTCCAAGATAATCTCACGTATCGAGAGTACCCCTGTTCGTATCCTCGATCAAGCTGAGCGTACCACTCGACGTCATAATATCAAGTTTCTCAAGGTTCAATGGTCGCACCATTCTGAGAATGAAGCAACTTGGGAAAGGGAGGATCGTCTTCGACTCGAGTATCCCGCCTTCTTCCTGGAGGAACCCAAATATCGGGACGAGATTCTTTTGAGTGGGGGTGAGTTGTCACACCCTAGCTAGTTCATGCATTAGAGTGTTGCATCATGTCTATCCTTTCATCAGAAACTTGAAATGGGGATGCCAGAACCCCCAGCCCCCTCTGAAACCAACTAGGGTTTACTAAAAACTTTTTCAATGAACCTGAAATGCCTTCTAAAATGTCCATCATTTTTGTATTGGTTCAGAACCTCTGCCAAAAGTGTTGCACAATTTTCTAGGTCATCTTAGGGTTTTTGAATTAAATGATAAGTATTTGAATTTGGGCATTGAAAATTATATAAAATATTTCAAATGCTCAAATATTCCTAAACTAAAATGTTTCATGTTGGGAATAATCCAACTATGGACCAGAAGCAGTTTGGTGATTTTAGGAGTTGCCTAGGTATTTTTAATAATTCAACAAAGTTGCAGAAAAATAGAACAAGAAAAAAAAATTACAGAAAGACTTACCTGGCGCCCGCTAACCGGCCCACCTGCCGGCCCAGCCCAGCGCCGCGCCAGCGAGCTGCTTGCCGGCCAGGCAGGCAGGCAGGTGCCCGACGGCGGCCGCAGCGTGCGCCACGCAGCTGGCCGTCGCCCTGCTTCACCTCCTCGCCTCGTTGCTGGCTTGGATGAACTCCACGTCGAGCCGTGAACCCCCAGGACACCTCCATTCTCCCCCAACTCCTCTCCCTCGCTCTCCCACGCCATGGCCGACGCCATCGCCGCCACCCCCTCGCCGTAGCCACGCCCTCCGTCAACCCCACGCCGCGCCACCGTGTCCAGGAGCTCCGCCACCCTCCTCTCCTTCGAGCAAGCCGAGCCCCGAGCGCTCGCAAGGCCCGAGTCCACCGCACCGACCTCGACCGAACCGCCATCGCCGGAGATCCCTTTCAACGCCGTCGCCGCATCAGCTCGTCCCCGACCTCGCCGGTGGCCTCTACGGGTGCTCTGTGAGCCTAGCTACCTCTCCTACTCTTCCTCTCTCGCCCCCGAGCCGTGTAGCCACCGCACGAAGATCACCCGCACGCACCGTCGTGGATCTCGTCGCCGACGTGCTCCCGGCCATCCTCCGGCCACCTCACGGTGTCCAACGCACTCACCACGCTGCGTTGAGTCCAACCGTGCACTCCCCGCACCTCACCGCACACCCTAGCCTCGAGTTCGTCCCCAACCGAACTCCGGTGGCCGCCTAGGTCGTCGCCGGCGCCAACTCCGGCCACCCCGACCCCAACTGACTCCACCAAGAGCCGCGGCTCGTCCTCAGCTCCACCCGATGCCCTCCGCGACCCATTTGGTGGCCGGAACGGCCAAAACCACTTCCGCCGCCGCGTCGGGCTCGCCGACGGCTAAATGCCGGTGCAGCTGTGTTGACTTTGACCACGGGTGGGCCCCGGTTGACTCTGTTGAGTCAATGACAGGTGGGGCCCCCTTCTGCTAATTATCCAGATTAGTTTAAACTAAATTAAATTAGTTAATTAGCCACTGACACCCTGGACCCACGCGTCAGGTTTGACCTGGACCGGGTCTGTTGACTTGCTGAGGTCAGCATGACCTCATGCTGACGCAGTAATCCTTTTCTGGAATTAAAATAATTCTAAAATGATTTATAAATTCCAGAAAATAACCCAAACTTCAAAAATTCATATAAATTCAACCGTAGCTCCAAATCAAACAAATTATATATGAAAAATGATCAGAAAAATCCAATCTATCCATATGTACTAGTTTCATGCATGTTTAAACAAGCTAACTTGAGGTTTAGTGCAGAACAAGATAAAACACTTTAAAGGGCCATTTATGAGTTTGAAATTTGAATCTTTGGTTCAAATTGATTCAAACCCATCTGGTTTTAGTTGCATTAGCCCAACACACTCATATTGCCATGTTTCATGCATGCATCATATTGTCGCACATTGTTTGGTGATGGTTGTGTATCGGTGTTCTTTGCGGCAGGTTCTGCCTCCGAGGAGTACCGTGATTACCCTAGCGAAGAACCGTATCCGTGCATCGATCCATCAGGCAAGCAACCAACCATTTGATCATATCGATACAATCCCATGTTCTCGCTCTTGCTCTCTTTTACTGCATTAAGACAACGCGTTTCAAACTGCTGTGTGCTACGGTAGTTGAACCCATTTCCTCTGCATGACCTGTCATTGCCACAGTAATTAGATGAAACCCACTAGCATGTGTAGGAATTGATTGAGCCATATGTATGTGTTGTTCCTACCTTGCTATGCCTGCTATGCTTAGAGTCGTGTCAGGTCTGGTTCATCTGGGTGATGGGCTAGAGTGAAATGATCATGTCGGTAATGAGAGTGATGTGGTGAACACGATTGGTAAAGGTATCGATGAGAGGCCATGTAGGAGTACATGGTGGGTTGTTTCATTGAAGCCGACCTTAAGCACTGAGATCTGTATGTGTGATTTAAGATACAGCTACTACCATGCATTGGGCCCTGAAATATGACCCCGCTCGACTTCTTATTCACCCTAGTCCTCTGTCCAGGAGTTGCAAGTAGTTTCTGGTGTTTGTAGCCTACTGGAGGCCGTGGACAGCACTGACCGTAGGGGTGGGCTGTGATGCGGTAGGTACGTGGCCGGGAATACCGGGCACCCGTTAGGTGTCACGGAACCCTGTACACATCGTTCGGGGCCGTATGGGAAACCTCGGCCGGACTCCCTACGGATGGAACCTGGATAGGCGATAAACCTGGACTAGAGACTTAGGTGTTTAGGTAGGTCGTGGTCTACACCCACGTCGGCTTTCGCTTGAAGTCTGCCGAGCACATGTCGTGTGCAGACGCTAAGTGGTGGAAACATGTATGAAGAAGTACACCCCTGCAGGGTTAACATGATCTATTCGAATAGCCGCGTCCGCGGTAAAGGACTACTTGGTTGCTTATACAGTTCATAGACAAGTGAATGGATACTACTAAAAATCTCAAGATAAGCGTGAGTGCCGAGGATGGCTCCTCCGTAGGAAGACGGAGGTGGATTCTCGGTAGTGTATTGAAGTGGTGAGTAGTGGACTCGTGTGCGTAAAACCATTTCAAGTTGGAGTCTCGTAGGATAGTTTAGCCAAGAGTCAAAGCTGGCTTGCTGCAATACCCCCACCAACCCTTCTTGATAATGTGCATGTATGTAGGATCTGACGTAAGTCTTGCTGGGTACCTTTGTACTCATGTTGCTATACTTTACATTTCACAGAAGACGCTGCAACCCCTTCTGATGGGTTCTTCGTAGACGTTGACATCGACGGGTAGACTAAGGCCCAGGTGGTGATCCTGAGCTTGTGAAGGTCCACGTAGCATAGCTAGGCTTTCCAAGCCTCTTTTATTTTACTAGTTGTCTGTACTCAGACAAGTTACTTCCGCTGCTGGTTTGTATGACTGTATGACTTGAATGTGGGTCGTGTGACCCGTACTTGTATGTATGTTATGTATGGCTCTCTGAGCCTTTAAATAAAGTACTTGTGTCGTAGAGTCATGTTGTGATGCCTTGTTGTATTTGCACATATCGAGCATATTGTGTGTATGATTGAAATGCTTGGTATGTGTGGGATCTGACTATCTAGTTGTTTATCTTTAGTAGCCTCTCTTACCGGGAAATGTCTCCTAGTGTTTCCATTGAGCCATGGTAGCTTGCTACTGCTCCGGAACACTTAGGCTGGCCGGCATGTGTCCTTCTTCGTTCCTGTGTCTGTCCCTTCGGGGAAATGTCACGCATTGAGTTCCGGAGCCCTGATAGCCCGCTGCAGCCCGGTTTACCGGAGTCCTGCTAGCCCAGTGCTACAGCCCGGACCCACTTGCTAATGACCGACACGTTCGATGCTGGGTCATGGATGCCTGTCCCTGTAAGTCTGTGCCACTTTGGGTTTACGACTAGTCATGTCAGCCCGGGCTCCTTATCATATGGATGCTAGCGACATCATCATATACGTGAGCCAAAAGGCGCAAACGGTCCCGGGCAAAGGTAAGGCGACACCCGTGGGAATACCGTGCGTGAGGCCGCAAAGTGATATGAGGTGTTACAGGCTAGATCGATGTGACATTGAGTCGGGGTCCTGACACAATAATAGCAGGCAGATAATGGCTTCAGTTAAAAAATACAGATAATAGCTTCTTTACTGTTTGTTTCCCACCCAACATGAAACTCATAGTAGACACCGGAGATTAACCAGATAGTAGATAGATACTATTGATAGTGGCCCCGATATGTACCCCACAACCATTTAAAAACTCAAGTTTGACCATTAGTTTGGAGTTGACTCAGAGTCTAATCGGTGAACAGGACGATAAAGTAGCATGTAATATTAAGCGATGCATAACATAAGCAGACACGAAAGAGTCCGACCTCTCTTGCGGACCCGTGTAGTCCTCGAGGTCATTTGCTCGGTTGATGATGGTAATGCAATTTTCATGGCTGCCAGCGGCGGGGAAGAAGATCTGAGGCGGCGAAAGACAGTCTGGAGGCCGGATCCCTGATGTGCTGGACCCTTCTGTCGTTGGAGTAACTGAGCTGGGGTGGATGACGGCGCAGCAGGAGCGGGACAAACCACACAAGGTTTTCTTTGACAACTATCTGTAAGAGAAGTAATTCTGTAAGGGCTCGTTTGAATTGGAGGATTCCAACAATGCAAGGATATGAAATAGACATGAATAGGATAGGAATGCACGTGCAAAACAGAGAATTTAAAAACACATGATTTCTGCCAAGCTGGGTGTTTGATTCACAACAATTGGAAGATCATAGGATGCAAAGAAGCATGGTGAGATTAAGTCAAACCACAAGAAAATGTACGGTTATAATGCTATTATGCTATCTCTTAGTCTTGTGCTTCATGAATAGGAATTTGAAAAGGAGGACAAGTGAAAATTAAAATTCCAATGTTTTTTGTTTCAAGGAGACACTAAAGGAACAAATCCGTGCGCTCAGTGGACAATATATATATAACATGTAGAGTAAAAAAGAGATGCAACAAGTGTACAACCTCTTTGGCGAAGCCATGTCTATCTCAGCATGATTAGGTTGGTCGGTGAGGATGCTCCGACTGACTTTGCTGTCGGAGGAGGGGAAGAAGATCTTAGGCGTCTGGAGATGGAGCCCGAGGTACTGCTCCACTGTGATGGAGGGTTTCATCGTTGGAGCAGCTCCGGTGATTGTACGATGCTGAGGCTGAAGCAGGACAAGAGAGACAATGAACAATGTTAACCTGAGTGGAATTCTAATAGCATCTCCAATACACAGCGTAAAATACATAACCACAAAGGGCTAGATGTAAAATAAATCAGCTGCTCATCTCTGAACTTAACTGTCGAAACTGAACTTAACTGTTGAAACTGAACTTAACTGTCGAAACTGAATTTTGCTGTCGAAACTGAACGCACTAGCAAGGTGAGGCTACATGTCGGTCGACTGACTTTTTCATCTCCGGTCAGTCGATTTTGCAGCCATTGGATACGAAATCAAGGGCCTGCGATTCATCTTCAACCTCCACCCCCTGAGCGGCCAGCTACCATCGGCAAAACAGCAGCCCTCTGCCGCTCGCGGCCGGCGGTGCGCCGCCCCACCCGCCCCAAAAACACTCCCTGCCGCCGGTCCGCCGCCGCCCCGGCTATCCCTCTAGGCCCACCCGTGCCGAGCTTTTTCTCCGGCGATCCCCACGCCACCACCCCGCCAACGCCCAGCCACCGCCGGCGACCACTGCCCCCATCCTGAACCCTAATATAGATAGTAGGGTACCTCTCCGGTGAGCCCCCTCCCCGCTGCGGCTGGTTCTTCCTTCACCCCGGCGAGCCCCCCTGAAAATCAACTCACCCAAAATTTTATTCAGTCGATTGAAGTGTAGCTAAATCGGATCAGCATCGCAAGCAAGAGCAAGAGCGAGAGCAACAAGGCGAGCAAGAGCATTAGCAAGAGCAGACCAGGCAAGGGACCGAGAGCATGAGCAGAGTAGCAGTGCGAGCGAGAGCTAAAGTAGCAACAACTCCTACTGATGTGGACGTCGCCACCGAGGGAGCGACGCCGTGGAGGAAGTGGCCGGCGACGCCTCCGTGGATGGAGCCGCACCGTGTTGGCTCAGGATCGAACGCCGTCAACACCATGAGATCGAATCAAGAAGAAAATGCGACGATTAGTGTACAACCTCTTTGGTGGCGCCGATTAGGCCGCAGCTTCATCCGAGGAAACGGTGATGATGATGCTCTTCCAGTGGTGCAGGTGATGACGGCGGTGTGGGAATGGAGGTGGCGCGAAAGACGAGGGGAACGTCAGGGCAGCTCCTTGGAGGTGGAGGACGGGGTGGCTGAACTGGCGGGACAATGAGATCGACGATGGATCCTCATCCAGTATGGTGGATGAGGGACGTCGAGGTGTTGCTGTGGACGACGTCGTTAGGGAAGAGGCTCCGGCTAGGTGGAGGACGGAGCAGGGTGTGGGATTTCATCGCGGGTTTTCATGGTGTCGATGTATGAATGGGTGGGCGGATGGGATGGCAGTGGGGAACCATGGCTTAGAGACGTGCTTGTCCGAAATGTTGGGTAAGTTACGAAAGTACCCCCACCGATTTGAGGTGGTTCTTTCTGTTCAGGGGTACCACGGGCATTTTGCGTGTCGGGATTTCACAGGAGGTGGGAGTTTTTGCGTGCGTTGTAATTTCAGAATAGCAAGGCGCGGGTTGAGATGGAGGGAGTTGTCGGAGCACAACAAGACAAAGATATATCTTAAATATTTCGGGCTAACAAAGCGCGGGTTGAAATTTCCGGACAAGGCTAACGTGTACTGTACCAAATCAATGCGCACGACAAATGTCATTCAAAACTTTGAATTCATGTTATGTTCAATTAAAATATTTTGCTACGTGTATAATGCATGCAACCTACTACTCAAATGAACATTTTAGTGCATTCCAAACGTATATACTACCGCTTCAATATGAACTAAATTTGAATTCGTTTCTCTATTTGAATAAGATCTACAGTAATGATTGTTGCGAGGTCAAAGCATTTGAATTTGTTTCTCTGTTTTAATAAGATCTACAATCATCATTGTTGTCAAGTTAAACCATTGTTTGTGTATTATCTTCACATCACACCACATGATTAGTCTCAAGTTACATATGAACTATGTGTACTATATGAACTCGAACTAGATTTTTTGAATCCACTTTATTTTGATTTCAAATCACATTACATTTCTAGCTCTAGCTAGATCTTCATAATCTAAACCATGTCTCATATGTATAATGTGTTTATCACATTATGTATGGTGCCCCGCCCCCTACGCCTACAAGTATTTAGATGTGAGTTGCAAACACCACACATTACCACAAATTCAAATAAAATGTGATAATGTTCGATATATAGTATTGTTTAGATGGTTCGATATGTAGTTGTAAGCTGCAAACGCCACACATTATCACAAATTCAAATAAAATTTGAGATTGTTTGATGTATAGTATGGTTTAGATTGTTCGACATTTAGCTGTGAGTTGAAAATGCCATGCATTATCACATTATGGTATAACATGTGCACAACACGTGTATCACCGCTATATTCATGCATGCAATGTTTAAAACACTATGATCTCCTATTCAAATATATGAATCCGCTTTCATATCAAATTATGATCTTTCTTAGTCTCTTACACCCACACAATCCTCTAACCTTTGTAGCTACCACTAACTTTCTCTCGTGCATGCACACGCCCTCCTCGCCCTCCCCTCCCTCGGCATTCTATCCACCAGGCACATTCATTTTTTTTTTCTTTAGGTCGTTCTCCCAGAGTCTCCACAACTCCTTTCCGACACACACCAATTGATAAACCTCTCCAGCGATGCCTGCCTACAACATACACACACACCTTCAATCTCGTCCTTTATGTGTCCTTGCATCGTGTCTCTCATACGGTCAGACACACGTGTAAACTCTCGCCCCTCTTTTCATCGCTCTCACAACTGCACACTCCTCCCCCTATCTAGCTAGTAGTTGGGCCTCTCGCACCACCTCCTAGATCCATTCTCTTTGTCTATTCGTCTCGCTGGGCCGTATTTGCCTCTAACAAATGGACGTACACTGACCGATCTCTCGCTATACATATAGCTAGCTAGGTCCTTATAACTCGTTTTTACCCACCGTCGATCGATCTACCTCATTAGTTGTGTCTCTCCCTTCCTCCGACAAACAACAATTAATCTACCGATCTAGTTAGGTTTGCTTACCAAACACATGGTTCCCCTTCATCATCCATGGATGCGTCCCGATAGATCTATCACGCACAGGCACACACAGAAACACACCCCCACTCTTATTGATAACATTGCAGTTCCACCCTTAGTTTGTCTAGTAGGCCTCTCCCACCATCTCCGAGAAGCAACTCCATCACCCATCCAGCACTCTACCCCTCTCTCTCCCTCTCTCTCTCCTCTCTCTCTCTCTGTCCCATCATATTTCCCGTCCTTCAGTTATGTATGGATGTCGACCGATCTCCCTCAAGACATATACGAGTCATTCTAAACACATATACGAGTCGTTCTACCTCTATAGTTCGGCCTCTGCCTAGCCCTCCCCCACCCCCCACACACCGATACATCAGGCGGTCTAGTCATGTCTCCCTGCCACACACAAACTTGACATGTGCCCTCTAACGTTCCAGTAGGCCAGTCTCCCTATGTCTTTGACTTGCACACACACACAATTTCGATGGCTCTCTTCATCGATCTCGAACCCACCCACTTGATCCTCTCTTCGACTCTATCAATAGCTATGACCCCTCCCTCTCTTCTAGTGGATTGCCCGACCCTCTATGTATGATATGGATAGGCCTCCATTTCACACACATTGCATGCAAAATTTTGTTTGAGATGTCATCGACACATATTCCCACAAATAATTCACGAAATCAACCCCCACCCCACCCCACCCCCACCCCAAAACGAAAAACACTCACGAACGCGGTTTGTATCTCTCACACACACCCACGTAGGTGGGGGACGTGCACGAAGAGAAGAGGTGCATGCACGGCGCACGTACTCCCGTCGCTTTCCCAACCACACCCGCGCGGGTACACGGTTGAGCTCATTTCTATACGAAAAAGGCAGCCCACATGGTAATTTGGCACGTGTACTGGTTGTCCACTTGGTGGAGGGAGGATCATCTACCATGGGTGAACAAACAAATTGCGACTTGACGTGTTATGTTAAAAAAAGAGGCAAACCATGTGGGGCCTACCTTAGAGGCAAGGCTCTATACAATGGAGTACTTTTGATGTGTCCCGTCAACTCGCAGAACGAGGAGAAGCTTGCTTAGTACGCCGTCTCCCCCGCCCATGGGCGTGGTGGTTCGTAGGATGAGGTGAAGCTTGCTCCGCCTTACGCCCGCTCCCTCGCCCATGCGCGGTGGCTTGCAGGACGAGAAGAAAAATTTACTACTCCCTCCGTTTACTCCTCGTCCCTACTACCTTGGTTATAGAGATTATATCATATTGTTTGGAATATATATGTCCTTTAGTAGATTTCAATATGAACTACTAGTACATACTCCAAACACTGATGTATATAGACATATTTTAGAGTGTAGATTCACTCATTTTGCTCCGTATGTAGCACTCTCCCTCGCCCCTCGACCCTCGCCCACGTGGTGGACGTGCAGCAATTCATTCGGTCTCATATAGCCAAAACGATATATACTGCACTACCATTATTGCTCAACTTCCTGAAGAGGCGAAGAGCCAATCGCAAGGTTAATATTTTGGAGATGCCAAGCGCAAGGTTATAGGAGAACGAGTAGTAGGTGCCGCGTCATTTATAAATAAAGTTTTTTTTCTTCAGTGGCACGTACGCAATATGATAGGTTCATATGGAGAGAAAAGGAAACCGCTCCACTATATACATAGTCAGGACGGGCCAGCCTACACGGTTGCTTGCTGGGGTTGCTTTCTTCACACTCTCTCGCACAAAACGACTGTGGCCACATCTCTAACATCCCTGCGGATCACATCCGCTTGGGTAAGGGATGGATGCTTAGTGTAGATGCGGTGGCCGTCGCCGACGGCGAAAACCCACTGTGGGCACGTCCCGATCTGGGGTCCCCGCCGTTCTCTCTCACAAAGCCGGTGAGGTTGCTTTTGTCCCTTTCTCACTGCTGCGACGTGGGCAGTTGCCGCCTCCCACCGCCCTCCTCAAGGTTGAGCTACGTCCCTCAGGTACAACTCCCTTTACAGCCGGCTTGCACCACTGCTCCAGCTGCCCACATCATTCCCTGCGGATATTTCTCTACTTCTTTGCCCCGCACATACCTCTACTGGCTTCTACATACTGTATTTGTGATGAGTTTATGTCTCATCAACTAGTCCCAGTAATCTTCTTCTAATCACGCTTCTTCAATTTCTTCGCCACATGGATGCTCATCTCGATTTTGGTGAAACTGCACAAAATGATCCGATGGTCAAAAGGTTGCAAACTTCATTTATTAGGAAGCTCGAACATTGCCAACAAATTGAAGCCTCGTCAGGGTTCACGGTTCAAGGGCTAGGGACTGCATGGATCATTTTTTTCTTTAGCTGCCTCTGTTCCAAAATAAGTGTCAACTTTAGTAGTAGTATAACTTTGTACTAAAGTTTGCACAAAGTTGAGACACTTATTTTGGAACGGAGGGAGTACATATTTGTTATGATCTGTCAATCATTGAGATGCAATAGCATGCATGTTAGTCTCCTTTGTATTAGATGAAATGTTGCAACGGGCAACCTTGGACGCAAGATAAATGTAACAGAAGCTTCATAGCATTGTACAAATTTATCTCACTGCTAAATTACAGTACGTACTATACTAGTACTTCCTCCGTTCCTAAATATAAGTCTTTGTAGAGATTTCACCATGAACCACATGCGGATGTAGATTCATTCATTTTGTTCCGTATGTAGTTCAACTAGTGGAATCTCTACAAAGACTTATCTACTAGTAATAGCTAGCCCCACTACTAGGAATTCTCTATCCTCTCCTTGAGCCACATCATCAAAATTGATGTAGCTGTTAGATGAAGTAAATCAGTCCATAATAGACGTCTGATCTAGACATTAAGAGGCTCTGCACTAAGCCACATGCAAGCATGCAGAAATACCGTGGCACATGCATGTGAGTGGGTTTTAAATCACATCAACATGTCTGCATGCAAGCATGCACCGGTAGCATGCATGTAAGTTAGCTTTTAAGTCCCATTAACATGTCAAAAACAAAAATATAATCCCATTATGCAGTAGGAGTTGGCTGATCTTTTTTCCTTACGTGGGATGATCTAAATGATGATGGGAGTTTATTTAGTTTGGCTACCCCATTTGTCATGTGGTTATAGAGTTTTTTTAGTTCTATGAAATCGATAATTTTGCGCAGAGAGATATACCGCTGTTCTGCGGCAAGACGCGAGGACTCATCTAGTAATATTTAGGAACAGAGGGAGTACTATGTAAAGAGTTAGGTGTCGCATGGTGATAGTGTGAGGTGGGCCATGTAATCACTGAGCCTGCATGTTTTCACTGCTCTTGCACGCCTCCGCTGTAAGAATGGAGAAAATTGTAATCTAGTAGTAGTAGTACCTCCTTTCGCCGAAAGCGTGGGACATCCAGCAGTCCTACCACCTCAGTAATAATGACCAATGAGCCGTCAAATCACATAGACCCAACAGTAAGTTGGACGGACGAAGCAACCATCACTCTTGTGCTAGTGAGAGGTCGCGTCCGCTCTGCCCGGGCATGAATGCGGCACGGATTCTTTGGAGCGGTGCTGATCGTTTCGGGCGCGAAGCGCGCGCGGGCGATGGAGGGGCTTTGGGTGGGCCAGGCTGGTCAGGACCGCGCGTGGCAGCTGTCCGCATGTCCCTACCGGACATGCCCGAAAATGAGAGGATGCACCGACTCTCGCGGCTAAAATCATACAATACATACCATCTCTCTATAGGAGTAGGTCGACCTGTCGCTCTCTCTAAGACACACATGCTGTTAAACACAAACACACAAACACACACACACACACACATGCACCTTGGTCCCTGATACGTCCATTTTGCATCATGTTTTTATATCAATATTTATTGCATTATGGGTTGTTATTACACATTATATATCAATACTTATGGCTATTCTCTCTTATTTTGCAAGGTTTACCATGAAGAGGGGGAATGCCGGCAGCTGGAATTCTGGCTGGAAAAGGGACAAACGTTGGAAACCTATTCTGCACAACTCCAAAAGACCTGAGACTCCACGAAACAACTTTTTAGATTTAATCAGAATTTTTGGGCAAAAGAAATAGGCCAGGGGGCCCACACCCTGTCCAGGAGACAGGGGGGCGTTCCCCCCTATAGGGCGCGCCCCCTATCTCCTGGGCTCCCTGGTGGGCCTCCGACGTCCATCTTCTGCTATATGAAGGGTTTTCCCCTGGAAAAAATCATGGGCAAGCTTACGGGATGAAACTCCGCCACCACGAGGCGGAACCTTGGCAGAATCAATCTAGGGCTCTGGCGGAGCTGTTCTGCCGGGGTCACTTCCCTCCGGGAGGGGGAAATCATCACCAACGTCATCACCAACGATCCTCTCGTAGGGAGGGGGTCAATCTACAACAACATCTTCACCGGCACCATCTCCTCTCAAAACCCTAGTTCATCTCTTGTATCCAATCTTGTATCAAAACAACAAATTGGTACATGTGGGTTGCTAGTAGTGTTGATTACTCCTTGTAGTTGATGCTATTTGGTTTACTTGGTGGAAGATCATATGTTCAGATCCTTTGTGCATATTATTACCCCTCTGATTATGAACATGAATATGCTTTGTGAGTAGTTACGTTTGTTCCTGAGGACATGGGTGAAGTCTTGCTATTAGTAGTCATGTGAATTTGGTATTCGTTCGATATTTTGATGAGATGTATGTTGTCTCTC
Source organism: Triticum aestivum (assembly GCF_018294505.1). NCBI lineage: Eukaryota > Viridiplantae > Streptophyta > Magnoliopsida > Poales > Poaceae > Triticum > Triticum aestivum. The sequence continues at coordinate 110,637,699 of NC_057801.1, read as the reverse complement.
CTCTAGTGGTGTTATGTGAACGTCGACTACATGACACTTCACCATTATTTGGGCCTAGAGGAAGGCATAGGGAAGTAATAAGTAGATGATGGGTTGCTAGAGTGACAGAAGCTTAAACCCTAGTTTATGCGTTGCTTCGTTAGGGGTTGATATGGACCCATATGTTTAATGTTGTGGTTAGGTTTACCTTAATACTCCTTTTTGTAGTTGCGGATGCTTGCAATAGGGGTTAATCATAAGTGGGATGCTTGTCCATGTTAGGGCAGTACCCAAGGGCCGGTCCACCCACATATCAAATTATCAAAGTACCGAACGCGAATCTTATGAACGTGATGAAAACTAGCTTGACGATAATTCCCAATGTGTCCTCGGGAGCTCCTTCTTCATTATTAGAATTTGTCCAGGCTTATCCTTTGCTACATAAAGGATTGGGCCACCTTGCTGCACTTTATTTACTTTATTTACTTTTGCTCGTTACTATTTATCTTATCACAAAACTATCTATCACCTACTATTTCAGTGCTTGCAGAGAAAACCTTACTGAAAACCGCTTATCATTTCCTTCTGCTCCTTGTTGGGTTCGACACTCTTACTTATCGAAAGGACTACGATAGATCCCCTATACTTGTGGGTCATCAAGACTCTTTTCTGGCGCCGTTGCCGGGGAGCGTAGCACTCTTGGTGAGTGGAACTTGGTAAGGAAACATTTATATAGTGTGCTGAAATTTTCTGTTACTTGTCACTATGGAAACTAATCCTTTGAGGGGCTTGTTTGGGGTATCTTCACCCCAACCAGAAGAGCCAATAGATGATCCTCAACCTACTGAACCTTATGAAAATATTCACTTTGAGATTCCTTCGGGTATGATAGAGAAACTGCTAGCTAATCCTTTTGCAGGAGACGGAACATTGCATCCCGACTTACACCTTATCTTTGTGGATGAAGTTTGTGGATTATTTAAGCTTGCAGGTATTCCCGATGATGTTGTCAAAAGGAAGGTCTTCCCTTTATCTTTGAAGGGAGATGCAATGACATGGTATAGGCTATGTGATGATACGAGATATTGGAACTATAAGCGATTGAAGTTGGAATTTCACCAGAAGTTCTATCCTATGCATCTTGTTCATCGTGATCGTAATTACATATATAATTTCTGGCCTCGCGAAGGAGAAAGCATCGCTCAAGCTTGGGGGAGGCTTAAGTCAATGTTATATTCATGCCCCAATCATGAGCTCTCTCGGGAAATGATTATTCAGAATTTTTATGCTCGGCTTTCTCTTGATAATCGCAACCTGCTCGATACTTCCTGTGCTGGTTCCTATATGCTGAAGACTATTGATTTCAAATGGGACTTATTGGAAAGAATTAAACGCAACTCTGAAGATTGGGGTTCCGACGATGGTAAGGAGTCAGGTATGACACCTAAGTTCGATTGTGTTAAATCTTTTATGGATACCGATGCTTTCCGTGGATTTAGCTCTAAGTATGGACTTGACTCTGAGATAGTAGCTACTTTTTGTGAAACTTTTGCTACTCACGTTGATCTCCCTAAAGAGAAGTGGTTTAAATATAATCCTCCTGTTGAAGTTAAAGTAGTTGCACCTATTACAGTCGAAGAGAAGACTATTACATATAGTGATCCCATTATTCCTATTGCTTATGTTGAAAAACCTCCTTTTCCTGTTAGGATAAAAGATCATATCAAAGCTTCGACTGTTGTCCGTAAGAGTAATACTAGGACCTATACACCTCCTGAGCAAATTAATGTTGAACCTGGTATTGCTATGATTAAAGATCTTTTGGATGAGGACTTAGATGGGCATGTTATTTCTTTTGTGGTGAAACTGCTAATATTGCTAGACCCGATACTAAGACACGTAGACCTGTTGTAGGCACGCCTGTTATTTCTGTTAAAATAGGAGATCATTGTTATCACGGTTTATGTGATATGGGTGCTAGTGCTAATGCGATACCTTATGATCTTTATAAACGAAATTATGCACGATATTGCACCTGTTGAATTAGAAGACATTGATGTTACTATTAAGCTTGCTAATAGGGACACCATTAAACCTATTGGGATTGTTAGAGATGTTGAAGTCTTGTGTGGGAAGATTAAATACCCTGCTGATTTTCTTGTTCTTGGTTCCCCACAAGATGATTTTTGTCCCATTATTTTTGGTAGACCCTTCTTGAATACTGCTAGTGCTAAGATTAATTGTGAAAAGAATATTGTCATTGTTGGCATAGATGGTATGTCTCATGAGTTTAATTTTGCTATATTTAGTAGACAACCTCGTGAAAGGGAACCACCTAGTAAGGATGAAATTATTGTTCTTGCTTCCATTGCTGTTCCACCAACTGATCCGTTAGAACAATATTTGCTAGACCATGAAAACGATATGTTTATGAAGGAAAGGGAAGAAATAGATGAAGTGTTCCTTAAACAAGAACCTATGCTGAAACATAACCTTCCCGTTGAAATTCTTGGGGATCCCCTCCACCCAAGGGTGATCCCGTGTTTGAACTCAAACCCTTGCCTGATAATCTTAAGTATTCTTATCTTGATGAAAAAGAAATATATCCTGTTATTATTAGTGCTAACCTTTCAGAGAAAGAAGAAGAAAGATTATTGAAAACTCTAAAGAAGCACCAAGCTGCTATTGGATATACTCTTGATGATCTTAAGGGCATTAGTCCCACATTATGCCAACACAAAATTTCAGTGGAGAAAGATGCCAAACCAGTTAGAGATCCTCAAAGACGATTAAATCCCAAAATGAAGGAAGTGGTAAGAAAGGAGATACTAAAACTCCTTGAGGTAGGTATTATTTATCCCATTGCTGATAGTGAATGGGTAAGCCCTGTCCATTGTGTCCCTAAAAAGGGAGGTATTACCGTTGTTCCTAATGATAAAGATGAATTGATCCCGCAAAGAATTATTACAGGTTATAGGATGGTAATTGATTTCGTAAGTTAAATAAAGCTACTAAGAAATATCATTACCCTTTACCTTTTATTGATCAAATGCTAGAAAGGCTATCCAAACACACACAATTTTGCTTTCTAGATGGTTATTCTGGCTTCTCTCATATACTTGTATCAGCGGGGGATCAATCTGAAACTACTCTTACTTGCCCTTCTGGTACTTTTGCTTATAGACGTATGTCTTTTGGTTTATGTAATGCACCTGCTACCTTTCAAAGATGCATGATGGCTATATTTTCTGATTTTTGTGAAAAGATTTGTGAGGTATTCATGGATGACTTCTCCGTCTATGGATCCTCTTTTGATGATTGTTTGAGCAACCTTGATCGAGTTTTGCAGAGATGCGAAGATACTAGTCTCGTCCTAAATTGGGAAAAGTGTCACATTATGGTTAATGAAGGCATTGTCTTGGGGCACAAGATCTCCGAGAGAGGTATTGAAGTTGATAAAGCCAAAGTTGATGCTATTGAAAAGATGCCATGTCCCAAGGACATAAAAGGTATAAGAAGTTTCCTTGGTCATGCCGGTTTTTATAGGAGGTTCATTAAGGACTTCTCTAAAATCTCTAGGCCTCTGACTAATTTATTGCAAAAAGATATTCCTTTTGTCTTTGATGATGATTGTGTAGAAGCATTTGAAACACTTAAGAAGGCTTTGATCACTGCACCTATTGTCCAGCCACCTGATTGGAATTTACCTTTTGAAATTATGTGTGATGCTAGTGATTATGCTGTAGGTGCTGTTTTAGGGCAAAGAGTTGATAATAAATTGAATGTTATCCATTATGCTAGCAAGACTCTTGATACTGCCCAGAGAAATTATGCTACTACTGAAAAAGAATTCTTAGCAGTTGTGTTTGCATGTGATAAGTTTAGACCTTATATTGTTGATTCCAAAGTTACTATTCACACTGATCATGCTGCTATTAAATATCTTATGGAAAAGAAAGATGCTAAGCCTAGACTCATTAGATGGGTTCTCTTGCTCCAAGAATTTGACTTGCATATTATTGATAGAAAGGGAGCTGAGAACCCCGTTGCAGACAACTTGTCTAGGCTAGAGAATGTTCTTGATGACCCACTGCCTATTAATGATAGTTTTCCTGATGAACAATTAGCGGTTGTCAATGCTTCTCGTACTGCTCCTTGGTATGCTGATTATGCTAATTACATTGTTGCTAAATATATACCGCCTAGTTTCACATACCAGCAAAAGAAAAAGTTCTTTTATGATTTAAGACATTACTTCTGGGATGATCCACACCTTTATAAAGAAGGAGTAGATGGTATTATTAGACGTTGTGTGCCTGAGCATGAACAGGAACAAATCCTACGCAAGTGTCACTCTGAATCCTATGGAGGACACCACGCTGGAGATAGAACTGCACACAAGGTACTACAATCTGGTTTTTATTGGCCTACTCTTTTCAAAGATGCTCGTAAGTTTGTCTTATCTTGTGATGAATGTCAAAGAATAGGTAACATTAGTAGACGTCAAGAAATGCCTATGAATTATTCTCTTGTTATTGAACCATTTGATGTTTGGGGCTTTGATTATATGGGACCTTTTCCTGCCTCCAATGGTTATACACATATTTTAGTTGCTGTTGATTACGTTACTAAGTGGGTAGAAGCTATTCCAACTAGTAGTGCTGATCATAACACTTCTATTAAAATGCTTAAAGAAGTTATTTTTCCGAGGTTTGGAGTCCCTAGATATCTTATGACTGATGGTGGTTCACACTTTATTCATGGTGCTTTCCGTAAGATGCTTGCTAAGTATGATGTCAATCATAGAATCGCATCTCCTTATCACCCGCAGTCTAGTGGTCAAGTAGAGTTGAGCAATAGAGAGCTCAAATTAATTTTGCAAAAGACTGTGAATAGATCTAGAAAGAATTGGTCCAAAAAACTTGATGATGCATTATGGGCCTATAGAACTGCATACAAAAATCCTATGGGTATGTCTCCATATAAGATGGTTTATGGAAAAGCATGTCATTTACCTCTTGAACTTGAACATAAAGCATATTGGGCTATTAAAGAGCTCAATTATGACTTCAAACTTGCCGGTGAGAAGAGGTTGTTTGATATTAGCTCACTTGATGAATGGAGAACCCAAGCATATGAGAATGCCAAGCTTTTCAAAGAAAAAGTCAAACGCTGGCATGATAAGAGGATACAGAAGCGTGAGTTTAACGTAGGAGATTATGTGTTATTGTTCAACTCTCGTTTAAGATTTTTTGCAGGAAAACTTCTCTCAAAATGGGAAGGTCCCTACGTTATCGAGGAGGTCTATCGTTCTGGTGCTATAAAAATCAACAACTTCGAAGGCACAAACCGAGGGTGGTAAATGGTCAAAGAATTAAACATTATATTTCAGGTAATCCTATCAATGTTGAAACTAATATTATTGAAACCATAACCCCTGAGGAATACATAAGAGACACTTTCCAGAACGTTCCAGACTCCGAAAAGGCATAGGTACGTGGTACGGTAAGTAAACCGACTCCAAAACAACTCCAATGGCAATTTTTATGTTTTGGATTATTTAAGATTTTAGGAAGAAAGAAGTAGCCCGGAAGGGACACGAGGCTCCCATGAGAGAGGAGGGCGCCCCCCCTGTAGGGCGCGCCGCCCTGTCTCGTGGGCACCTCGTGTGCCTCCCGGACTCCATTTTCTTGTATGTTACTATTTTGGTCGGTAAAAATGCATTATATATACTCCCGAAGGTTTTGACCACTGTATCACGCAAATATCCTCTGTTTTCGTTTCGAGCTGTTCCTGTTGCAGATTTGGAACAAGATGTCGTCCCAGGATTCGGAGGGAGAGAGCTACATGGCTGATTATATTGCAAACCCAAAAGTATATGGGGATGTGGAACACTATGGCTGGACCACAGAGGAAGAAGAAGACTATGATCCCAAGAGGAAGGAGGAGACAAGTTCCGATGAAGAGGACGATCCACTGCCTCAACCTGATGATATGCATGTGGAGTTCAAGAAGTCAAGCCTCCCTAAGGTCCAATCTATTCCTCCACGTTTTTTGTAGGACAGCAAGGCAGCACTATGAAAAAATATAATGAAACTTGAGCTCGAGAATGAGGATCTGAGGGAGGAAAATTTTAGCCTCAGACGCAAGCTAGAGAATAAAAGTGCAACAACTCCTACTTCACCACCTGCGAAGAAATAATCACATGGGTATGGGCACTCCCCTTGGCAACTTCCAAGCTTGGGGGAGGTGCCCCGGTATCGTATCACCATCACACTCCTATCTTTATCGCTTTATTTAGTTCGATCCTTTTAGTAGTACCTTGATCTATTAGTAGTTGAAGTTTTTATATCAAGTAGTTTTGAGTTTTGCTTTGTGATCTCTTTTTGTAATCGAGTCCGTGTGCTATCTATAATAAAGATTAGTGTTGAGTCAAGGGCTTTGCTATGTTGCTACGATCTTGAAAAAGTAGAAAGAACAAAAGAGTTCATATTGATCTTATGGATAGTGATAACTTCACACACAGAAAGTATGAGGCATAAAAAATGTTGAGAGTTGATGAACGTAGCCTTGGTCATCGTTGCAATTAATAGGAAGTGATAAGGAAAGAGGGGTTCACATATAAATATATTATCGTGGACATCTTTTATGATTGTGAAGCACTCATTAATTATGACATGCTAAAAGAGTTGACGTTGGACAAGGAAGATAATGTAATGGTTTATGTTTTCTGACATCTCAGTTAAAGTATATTGTCATTGACCTTCCAAACATGTTGAGCTTGCCTTTCCCCCTCATGCTAGCCAAATTCCTTGCACCAAGTAGAGATACTACTTGTGCTTCCAAATATCCTTAAACCCAGTTTTGCCATGAGAGTCCACCATACCTACCTATGGATTGAGTAAGATCCTTCAAGTAAGTTGTCATCGGTGCAAGCAATAAAAATTGCTCTCTAAATATGTATGACTTATTAGTGCAGAGAAAATAAGCTTTGTACGAACTTGTTGTGGAAGTAATAAAAGCGACGGACTGCATAATAAAGGTCCACATACAAGGGGCAATATAAAGTGACGTTCTTTTGCATTAAGATTTATGCATCAACCCTAAACGCGCATGACAACCTCTGCTTCCCTCTGCGAAGGGCCTATCTTTTACTTTATGTTTTACTTTATGCTTGAGTCAAGGTGATCCTCACCTTTCCCTTTTTCATTTTATCCTTTGGCAAGCTCCTCGTGTTTGAAAGATCATGATACATATATCCAATTGGATGTAAGTTGGCATAGGCTATTATTGTTGACATCACCTAAAGGTGAATATGTTGGGAGGCAACACAATAAGCCCCTATCTTTCTCAGTGTCCGGCTGAAACTCTATAACCACAAGTATTGCGTGAGTGTTAACAATTATAGGGGACTACGAGATAGTTGAGTATGTGAGCTTGCTGAAAAGCTCTATTATTGACTTTTTCTGATAATACGATAAATTGCAATTGTTTCAATGACTGAGATTATAGTTTGTTAGTTCCCAATGAAGTTTTTGAACCATACTTGAGATTGTGAATTGCTTATTACTTGAAATAGGAAACCATATGACAAAATCCATATATGTTGCTGTTATTAGAATGATCATGATGCCCTCATGTCCGTATTTTATTTTTATCGACACCTCTATCTCTAAATATGTGGACAGATTTTTCGATTTCGGATTCCGCTTGAGGACAAGCAAGGTCTAAGCTTGGGGGAGTTGATACGTCCATTTTGCATCATGCTTTTATATCAATATTTATTGCATTATGGGCTGTTATTACACATTATATATCAATACTCATGCCTATTCTCTCTTATTTTGCAAGGTTTACCATGAAGAGGGGGAATGCCGACAGCTGGAATTCTGGCTGGAAAAGGAACAAACATTGGAAACCTATTCTGGACAACTCCAAAAGACCTGAGACTCCATGAAACAACTTTTCAGATTTAATAAGAATTTTTGGGTAAAAGAAATAGGCCAGGGGGCCCACACCTGTCCAGGAGACAGGGGGCACCCCCCCCTGTAGGGTGCGCCCCCCCTGTAGGGCGCGCCCCCTATCTCCTGGGCTCCCTGGTGGGCCTCCGACGTCCATCTTCTGCTATATGAAGGGTTTTCCCCTGGAAAAAATCGTGGGCAAGCTTACGGGACGAAACTCCGGCGCCACGAGGCAGAACCTTGGCGGAATCAATCTAGGGCTCTGGAGGAGCTGTTCTGCCGGGGACACTTTCCTCCGGGAGGGGGAAATCATCACCAACATCATCACCAATGATCCTCTCATCGGGAGGGGGTCAGTCTACATCAACATCTTCACCAGCACCATCTCCTCTCAAAACCCTAGTTCATCTCTTGTATCCAATCTTGTATCAAAACCACAAATTGGTACGTGTGGGTTGCTAGTAGTGTTGATTACTCCTTGTAGTTGATGCTATTTGGTTTACTTGGTGGAAGATCATATGTTCAGGTCCTTTATGCATATTATTACCCGTCTGATTATGAACATGAATATGCTTTGTGAGTAGTTACGTTTGTTCCTTAGGACATGGGTGAAGTCTTGCTATTAGTAGTCATGTGAATTTGGTATTCGTTCGATATTTTGATGAGATGTATGTTGTCTCTCCTCTAGTGGTGTTATGTGAACGTCGACTACATGACACTTCACCATTATTTGGGCCTAGAGGAAGGCATAGGGGAGTAATAAGTAGATTATGGGTTGCTAGAGTGACAGAAGCTTAAACCCTAGTTTATGCGTTGCTTCGTTAGGGGTTGATATGGACGCATATGTTTAATGCTGTGGTTAGGTTTATTTTAATAATCCTTTTTGTAGTTGCGGATGCTTGCAATAGGGGTTAATCGTAAGTGGGATGCTTGTCCATGTTAGGGCAGTACCCAAGTGCCGGTCCACCCACATATCAAATTATCAAAGTACCGAACGCGAATCTTATGAACGTGATGAAAACTAGTTTGACGATAATTCCCAATGTGTCCTCGGGAGCTCCTTCTTCATTATTAGAATTTGTCCAGGCTTATCCTTTGATACATAAAGGAATTGGGCCACCTTGCTGCATTTATTTACTTTATTTACTTTTGCTCGTTACTATTTATCTTATCACAAAACTATCTATTACCTACTATTTCAGTGCTTGCAGAGAAAACCTTACTGAAAACCGCTTATCATTTCCTTCTGCTCCTCGTTGGGTTTGACACTCTTACTTATCAAAAGGACTATGATAGATCCCCTATACTTGTGGGTCATCAGTCCCGTTGCACCTTCAAACGTGACTTATTACACCTAGATGGAGGGAGTAGTAAGTATACGAGATACGGTGGCACACTGACTTAAGTCGAATACAAGTGCCCAAAATTTGTGTGCATGTTATAATAAGGATTCACTTAAAATAGTACGTGAGTGAACAGAGGGATCAATTGGACAGTGTTCCCGAGCAGTAGCGAGATGTGTGAGGTAAGATACACAGCTCGCGCTTTTAATTTTTCTTATTAATTTGTTTGTTTCACCCTCTGACTGGTGGGACCCAACGTACTACGTGGACAGAGGTAAGGTGACTAAGGCTGCATTATTTCTGCACCACTGTGGATAGTCTTACCACCAAAGCCACATGACACGATTATGATTGAAATCCCAATGACTCCCACACACACACAAAAAAAACACGGCATGCTTGTTACACGAATGCAGGAATGTATAAAAGGTTATTTTCCTCTCGTTGAACATAACGGGAGGGTTGTGTAGCTGGTTAGCCTGTTCGCTCATCAAACTTGAGGTCTCGGGTTCGATAACTACACTTGAGCATAATTTGTGCCAGGAGGATTCTTTGACTGTTCAAAATGTTTTCTATGGTTTGCATGCTTCACACTCTCTCTATAGTATATATATACACGCTGGAGCCTCAGCGCTTGTAGTTGCTCTCTTCACACTCTCTCTCCCTCTCCCGCTGGAGTCTCAACGCTTGTAGTTGCTCTCTTTACACTCTCTCTCCCTCTCCAGATCTAAACAAGACTTTGTTGGCCTCTCTCTCCCCTCACTGCTGCTCAAAGAGCCGGCAAGATACGTCCACCGGGAAGGTAAGGAGGCCTAACGCTATCGCCGTTGGCGAGGGAGGGAATCCACTACCGGCACAGCTATTCACATTCCACCCAGCGGTGGCGCGGGAGGGCCTCCGACCCCTTCTTCTTCGCCGCCGTCCTATCGCCCACCAAACCACGCCCCAAGAACCTTAAGGTATAACTTACTTACTCCACATGCATTGCTCTAGCTGCATGTATACCATGAATCTAGGACGTGGTTCAAAGAGGAAAGGAGTGGGAAAAGTTGTATATAACATGAATCAAGGATGTGATTCAAAGAGGAAATGAAGGGGGAAAGTTGTATAGCATGAATCTAGGACGTGGTTCAAAGAGGAAAGGAATGGGGGAAAGTAGTGGGGAAAGTTGTATCGCATAAATCTAGGACGTGGTTGAAAGAGGAAAGGAAGGGGCAAAAGTACTAGTTCAAAAAGGAAAGGAAGGGACAAGGCTGTAGACTTTGAGCAGGACTAGATTTGTTGCGCTCACATAGGAAAAGGTGTCTAAAGATAACAAAACTGGGACCAACACAAATATGCTCCTTGTTTATTTGTTCTTTGTTGCAACAGACTGTGCATGACCATAGTACATCGGTAGATGCACATGGTGCTGGTGCATCCACTGTCCCGTGCAACTCATTAGTTGTTGTTAATCCAAGGCCCTGTTTGGTTAAAAACTCCCTAGTCCCTACCTGCTTGGTTCCAGGGACTAAACATGGACTAGAGGATATTAAATGACATGCTAAAAGACCATGTTACCCCTAGTAATGAACTAATAGAGACAAGGTGCGATGCGGTGCAGGGGCAACTATTGGAAAAAGTCCCAAAAATACTCCCTCGGGGTATTCTTTCTTTAGTCCCAAATGCCCACTTTTAGTCCCTAAAAGTCCCTCCTATTTGGTTTAGATGGGACTGACATGGAGCTTTTTTAGTCCCTACACCAAAATGTCCCTGTAAACAAACACCCTCTAATAATGCCGCTGGAAAATTGATGCAATGCCACAGTTAAAAGCAAATTACATGTTTAACAAATTTTATTGTTAATATAATCCCTATGTTAATATTAATCAATGCCACCATTTGAGAAATGCTACTGTCTTGCTTTCTTTCCCATTTAGATAAGGTAGATGCTTCTTTTTGTTGGCTCCTGTGTCATCCACCGTTATTGACCACTAATTGTTTCCTTTGCACCTCTGTGTAAACAGGGTTATCTACTTCACCTCGTTGCCATTGTGACCTTTTGTTGCACTGCACAAAACACTTTTGTTTTAAGAGTGTTTTGTGCAGTTCAACCAAAATGTCACACCGACAACGCTGCTTGATTGCTTGATTTCAGTGGAACTGCACATGTCGGAGTAAATGACCACGGGTAGCCTAGCCGGCTCCCCCTGGATCTTGAAAAAAATAATAAGGCTGATCAAACCATCGAGCATCCAAGACGCGGGGCCTCCTTGCCCCGGCCAGCTACCCCATCGGCCGACTACCGGGAGGCGGCCTGACCAAGAATCCTTCTAAAGAAAGCCGCGAGAGGGCCGACTCCAGAAAGCCTGCCACCACATGGCCAACTCCAGGAAGCCGGCCACCACATGGTCGACTCCAAGAAGCCGGCCCCAATAGGGGGCCCAGATTGGCCCCTCGAAGTTTGTACCAACATAATGGGGATGAGACGGGGCGTGGCAACAGTGAAGCATGCCGCCCCCAAATCCTGGGGTTCACATGGCTACAGTACGCCATACGAGGCTGCCATGACCCGTCCGGCGTGGCACTGTTGCCATGCTGACCATGACATCACCCACGATGGGCCGACAGTACGGCCCGCAGGCGGCAGGCCCCTTTGGCCAGAGAGACATCCGAAGGCGGCCTCATGCCCCCTAGTCAGCCAGGGATGAAGCCGGCTCTCCCCAGCCGGCTCATCCCCTCCCTCGAAGAATGAGCCTCATTAAGGAGACAAGACGAGGTAAGGCTACAGTGTGCGCCCGCAAGGTGGCGGCACTGTAGCCACGCTTACCTCGACCAAGCCCTCGTCATCAAGGGTGAAGCAACAGTAACCAGCCCCAGACAAGACCCCCAAGCAGTGGGGCCTACCTGTCTACTAGGAGGCCGGCAACCGGCGGGACCCACCAGTCGGCAGGCCCCAGCGGTCGGCGGAGAAGCCGTCCGGTATAGACACTGATGGCTGGGCCCAGGCCCGGCCAGATTACCATTGTACCCCTGGGGGGTAGGCCTATATAAACCCCCCGGGGCACCCATGCGAAGGGTTGGACTTTGATAGTTTTAGACACTACTTCGAGAGGAGAAGAGAGCTAGCCTTGCCCCTTCTTCCTCCTCAAACAGCTCAAGGAGCCTCTTGTAGCTACTTGTTGATCTAGTGACCATGCGGAGATCCCGTAGAGCAGGATTAGGGGTGTTATCTCCTCGGAGAGCCCCGAACCTGGGTAAGATTCGCCGGCGTGCATGTCTTCGCCTTATCCCGTTTCTAGGCTCCGGCGATGTCTTATTGGCTCCCACAATGATAAGCCACCCGTTGGCATATGTCGCACCAACCACCCGACATTTAGCGCCCACCGTGGAGCCAGGTGCACCGTCGTCCAGAGACCTATTCTGGACAGGAACCCTCTTCCTCCCCTGCGAGCGTAGCCATCCCGGCACGCCCGATGGCGCTTGCCCCGACGCGCTGCAAGGTGTCGATGACGCCTGCGCGGCGAGCTTCCTCGCTGATCTCCTTGGCCAGGCTCGCATCTCCGACGAGCCCGCGTCTGACGCGGGCACCGGCTGCCTCGAGAGCCGCCTCGTCAGCCTCCTCGACCAACTCCATGTCTGCAGCGAGCCTGTTGTGGATTTGGAGTCGGTCGGCTCCACCGACCCGATGCTTGTCGACTCCGACACCGCATCACTCGATGCTTTCTCCACCAACATGGTGGTCTTCGACGATCCTCTCCCACGAGCCGACAGTGGCGGCAGCACCGTTACCGAGGTGCTGGTCATCAGCCACGGAGTCGCCTCCGGGGAGAACACCCACGACGCCCTGCAAGCGGCACTGCAGGACTTGTCCGTCCCCATCCCGGCCGACGCCGACGCCGAGGCGCTGGAGGCACACCGCCTTGCCCTCGTCACGGAGGGCCAGAAGGTAGCCACCATGAGACGCCTCACCGAGGCCCACCAGTGCGAAGTCAACCGCGCCGCCTTCGGCACGCCACTGCCCGACGGACCGAGCCGGGCCGGTGTTGTCCAGAAACGCGGCGCGGCCGTCGCCGACATGCTGGGGGCGGAACGCCCAGTCTACGCCATGCCTCTTGAGAACCTACATGCCGCCCAGTCGGTCGTAGACGAGCTGAACGGAGTAGGAGGCGACGAGCTCCCCTATATGACCAGGCGAATCCAGCAGCTGATCGACACGGCCGCAAAGCGGCACGAAGCCGGAGTCTGCACCGAAAGCCCTCCCCCACGTCGAGAGCACGGCGCGACGTCACGTACGCCGACTGCGGGTGGAGCCCACACAAGGAAGGAAAAGGAGCTGGCTGCCAGTCACAGCCGGACCCGAGTCACTATCAAGCGCGACGCAGAAGGCCGCCCTCGAGCCATGGAGTGACGAGGCGATCCGCCTCCTCCTCCGCCTCGTGGGGGGAGATATCCCACCTCGCCGCCTGTCACACATCCGACTCTCAGTAGCCGACTAGGTCACCGCGAAGGAGTCGGCGAAAATGATGCCCACCACTGAATCGACCGCCTCGCGCGATCCCTGGCATTAGAAGAAGAAGATGATGTCGGCCCGCCTTGCTTCGGCCCCCGCATCCGCGACGAGCCCTTCCCCAAAGGGTTGTCGCTCCCAAGAGACACACCCAAGTACAACGGCTCCGTGAAGCCGTAAGATTGGTTGATTGACTACTCCACCGCAGTCCGCATAGCAAACGGCAACAGGCGTGTTGCCATAAAATACGTCCCCCTGATGCTCCCGGACACGGCGCGCACGTGGCTTAATAGCCTGAAGTCCTACAACATCAACAACTCGCTCGACTTCACGGAAGCCTTCATCCGCAACTTCACCAGCACCTAAAAGCGGGCTCCCAAGCCCCGACAGCTCTCCTTGTGCGTGCAAGGACCCAACGAGTCGACTCGTGACTATCTCACGCATTAGGCCGAGCTCCGAAACTCCTGCGAAGGGGTGCACGAGGTTCAAGCCATAGAGTACTTCACGGCCGGGTGCCGAGAAGGCACCCTCCTCAAGCACCGACTCCTCTGCGACGAGCCGACTACCCTCGACAAGCTGCTAGTCATCGCGGACAAATACGCCATGGCCGACTCCTCCATGAAGACCGAGCTCCGAGTAGACGCTTCCGGGAAGGTGCTTGCGCCGGCTCCCAAGACGCTAGCTGGAGAGTCCACTCGGCGCCCGTACCAGAACAACGACAAGCGCAAGGCTCCGATGCCGACTTCCGCCAGTCAGCAAGTAGCCATAGTCGAAGACGAACAACCTAAGGGGTGGCCCGCGCCCAAGAAGCAGAAGGGTGGCAGGCCGGCTTGGCAGCCAGCTTTCTCCTATGAGCAAGCCCTTGGTGCCCCCTGCAAGTTTCACAGCGGTGCGAAGGCCTACAACCACACCACTCGGAAATGCCATTGGCTCACACGAATCTCCAAGGGCGAGGGACTGGTGCCGTCTCCGCCTGCTGGTCAGCCGCCTCCGGCTCCACAACAGCCGGCCGCTCAGCCAGCAGTAGGAGCCGTCCATGATGAGTTCCCTGATGAGCATGCCGCCTACGTCGTCTTTACAAGCCAGCCAGAAGATCGAAGAAGTCGGCGCCGACAACACCAAGAAGTCAACGCGGCCGCATCCAACAACCCCGAGTTCATGCACTGGTCGGAGAAACCTATCAGTTGGAGCGGGGCCGATCACCCAGAGGTGATGCCGTCTCCCGGCTCTTATGCATTGGTTTTGGATGCCACCCTCGCGACAGATCAGCGGGCTGCCCGATTCTCCTGCGTGCTGATAGATGGCGGAAGCAACATCAACATACTGTACCGTGATACCATGGAGAAGCTGAATATCAAGGCAAAGCAGCTCATGCCGAGTCAGACTGTGTTTCATGACATCGTACCCGGCCTGTCCTGTGCTCCGATCGGCAAGATCAAGATAGACGATCTCTTTGGAGACAAAGATCATTTCCGTCGAGAAGCAATATGGTTTGAGGTAGTGGATCTGGAGAGCCCTTACCACGCGCTGCTTGGCCGACCTGCATTGGCCAAGTTCATGGATGTGCCCACCTATGCCTACCTCAAGATGAAGATGCCGAGTTCCAAGGGCGTCATCACCATATCCAGAGACTACAAGAGATCCGCCGAGTGTGCAGCTGCTAGTAGCCGGCTGGCCGAGTCCCTCGTGATTGGTGAAGAGAAGAAGATGTTGGACCGGGTCGTGGCCATGGCCGGCAAGCAGCCGGCCTTGTCCCCCGATCCCAAGGAATATGAGGCTCAGTGTTCTTTCTAGCCGGACAAAGAAACCAAGAAGATACCTCTGGACCCGGAGCACCCGGAGAGGTACGCGGTCATGGGAACCGGCCTTGACAGCAAATAGGAAAGTGAGCTCGTTGATTTCCTCCGTGAGAATCGGGACATCTTTGCATGGTCTCCCAAAGACATGCCGGGTGTTCCGACGGATTTCGCCGAGCACAAGCTACATGTCTGGTCGGATGCCAAGTCGGTCAAGCAGCCCTTGCGCCGCCTGTCAGAGGAGAAGAGAAGAGTAGTCGGAGAAGAAATAGCCCGACTTCTGGCAGCCAGCTTCATCATGGAGGTTTTCTTCCCTGAGTGGCTTGCCAACCCGGTCCTGGTGCTGAAGAAGAACAAACAATGGTGCATGTGCATTGACTACACCAGCCTCAACAAAGCCTGCCCCAAGGATCCTTTTGCCCTGCCAGGAATTGATCAAGTGATAGACTCCACAGCCGGATGCGAGCTGTTGAGTTTTTTGGATGCTTACTCAGGCTACCACTAGATAAAGTTGGACCCAGCTGATCGTCTGAAGACCTCCTTCATCACACCATTCGGAGCTTTCTGCTACCTGACTTTGAAATTCGGCTTGAGGAATGCCGGTGCCACTTTTCAGCGTTGCATGCAGAAGTGCCTCCTCAAGCAAGTTGGCAGAAATGCCCACGTCTATGTAGATGACATTGTGGTGAAGACGGAGAAGCGCGGCACCCTACTGCAAGATCTCAAAGAGACGTTCGAGAACTTGCGCCGGTTTCAGATCAAGCTCAATCCAGAAAAATGCGTGTTCGGAGTGCTAGCCGGCCAGCTCCTAGGCTTCCTGGTCTCCGAACGCGTCATCGAATGCAACCCGGTGAAGATCAAGGCTATAGAGAGAATGGAGATTTCTACCAAGCTAAGGGATGTCCAGAAATTTACGGGATGCTTGGCCTCCCTCAACCGCTTCATCAGCCGGCTCGGGGCGAAGGCCCTCCCTCTCTACCGACTCATGAAGATGTCCACTCACTTCGAGTGGAACGACCAAGCAGATCAAGCTTTCCATGAGTTAAAAAAGATGTTGTCCACACTGCCTGTCATGGCGGCACCGACTGAGAAAGAGCCCATGCTCCTTTACATTGCCGCCACTAGCCGAGTGGTCAGCACTGTCATCGTGGTTCAGCGCTTGGAAGAGGGCCGAGTTCAGCCAGTCCAGAGGCTGGTCTATTACCTGAGTGAAGTATTGTCTACATCGAAGTAGAACTATCCACACTATCAGAAGATGTGCTATGGTGTTGTAGGACCTTGAAGTATGTCTAGAGGGGGGGGTGATTAGACTACTTGACCAATTAAAAACTTAACCTTTTCCTAATTTTAGAGTTTGGCAGATTTTAGCTATCTTAGGACAAGTCAAGCAATCATCACACAAATCAAGCAAGCATGCAAAGAGTATATGGGCAGCAGAAATTAAAGCATGCAACTTGCAAGAAAGTAAAGGGAAGGGTTTGGAGGATTCAAACGCAATTGGAGACACGGATGTTTTTGGCGTGGTTCCGATAGGTGGTGCTATCGTACATCCACTTTGATGGAGACTTCAACCCACGAAGGGTAATGGTTGCGCGAGTCCACGGAGGGCTCCACCCACGAAGGTTCCACGAAGAAGCAACCTTGTCTATGACACCATGGCCGTCGCCCACGAAGGACTTGCCTCATTAGCGGTAGATCTTCACGAAGTAGGCGATCTCTTTGCCCTTACAAACTCCTTGGTTCAACTCCACAATCTTGTCGGAGGCTCCCAAGTGACACCTAGCCAATCTAGGAGACACCACTCTCCAAGAAGTAACAAATGGTGCATTGATGATGAACTCCTTGCTCTTGTGCTTCAAATGATAGTCTCCCCAACACTCAACTCTCTCTCATAGGATTTGGATCTGGTGGAAAGAGGATTTGAGTGGAAAGCAACTTGGGGAAGGCTAGAGATCAGGATTCATATGGTAGGAATGGAATATCTTGGCCTGAACACATGAGTAGGTGGTTCTCTCTCAGAAATGGTAAGTTGGAAGTGTAGGTTTAGTCTGATGGCTCTCTCCATGAATGAAGAGGAGGTGGAGGGGTATATATAGCCTCCACACAAAATCTAACCGTTACACACAATTTACCAAACTCAGTGGGACCGATTCAACAGACTCGGTTGGGCCGATTTAGTAAACCTAGTGACCGTTAGTGATTTTCGGTGGGACTGACATGCAACTCGGTGAGACCAATTCGATTAGGGTTAGGGCATAACGTAATCTCGGTAAGACCGATTACACAAACTCGGTGAGACCGATTTTGGTAATAAACTTTCCAGAGAGTTGGTCAGGTAAACTCGGTGGGACCGATTTGCTCTTTTCGGTGAGACCGAAATGTTACAAAAGGGAAACAGAGAGTTTACATTGCAATCTCGGTAGGACCGATCGCTCACTTCGGTTAGACCAAAATGTTACGAAGGGAAACAAAGAGATTACAATCCCATCTCGGTGAGACCGAGATCCCTATCGGTAGGACCGATTTGCCTAGGGTTTGTGGCAGTGGCTATGACTTTTGAAATCGGTGGCGTCGGGTCGGAAGAATCAGTGTGACCGATTTTGGCTTTGGGTTTAGGTCATTTGTGGATTGTGAGAAAGTAGCTGAGGGTTTTGGAGCATATCACTAAGCACATGAAGCAAGAGGCTCATTAAGCAACACCTCATCCCTCCTTGATAGTATTGGCTTTTCCTATAGACTCAATGTGATCTTGGACCACTAAAATGTAAAATGAAGAGTCTTGAGCTTTTGAGCTTTAGCCAATCCTTTGTCCTTAGTATTTTGAGGGATCCACTTTCATCATCCATGCCATTCCATTCGTTGAGCTTTCCTGAAATAATAGTCTTGGAATAGCATTAGCTCAATGAGCTATATGTTGTTATGAATTACCAAAACCACCTAGGGATTGTTGCACTTCAAATCTCCCCCTTTTTGGTAATTGATGACAACATATAGATCAAAGCTTCGACAAATGATAATAAGATTGAAAAACATCGTCGCTTTGAGAAGTATGTGATAAGCAAGAGGTCCCCCTAAATTTGTGCATAGTTTAAGATTTGCTTTGGACTGCAAATGGACAAGGAATTAGGCTCATGGGCTACTCTTCCATGTCACATACATCTTGGTGGAGCGCTCAAAATGATAAAAATTGAATATATGCACTCATCACCAAGCAAAGTGAATGATCACATAGGATAGATAAGATAATATCATCAAACATGCATAAGTGTAGCTTATGATCAAACACATGATCATCAATGTCTCACAGATAACAACATAGTATCTCAAGCAATCAAAAGCAAACAAGGTTTGAACCACCAATCAACAAAGAACAAAAGAAACACTCTGTCTCTCGAAGCCTATGATCTATACATTTTTCTCCCCCTTTGGCAACAAGTTACCAAAAAGTTCATAGAAAATGCATAGTGCTAGATCGACTCTCAAGCTTGATCTTTAGTTGGTGGTGTAGAGATGGCTCCTTGGACGACGGCTTCAGTTGATGTAGAGGGAGCTGGAGGAGTTGGTGCTGGAGCTGGTTGCACTGGAGCTGTAGGAGCTGTAGCTGGTGCAGATGAT
Source organism: Triticum aestivum (assembly GCF_018294505.1). Classification (NCBI taxonomy): domain Eukaryota; kingdom Viridiplantae; phylum Streptophyta; class Magnoliopsida; order Poales; family Poaceae; genus Triticum; species Triticum aestivum. Next base: position 110,618,516 of record NC_057801.1, on the reverse strand, counting down.
GTGGCTCTGGTGTCTGGCACGGGCACAACAGCTGACCTCTGAGCTCTAGGCACTCTGGCAAAGACATTTGTGGTAGTCTTGCCTTTCTCTCCTGCATGTCATCCTGTAGCTGCTCCACAACTGACTGAATTTCAGTTACTTTGACATCTGGATCATAGAATTTTTGTTCCATGATTCTTTCCAAGCTCTCCTGATTTTGAGTGAGGGTGGACAATCCCTTCTCAATCCTCAGAGATGATGCTATCAAGTAACCAAGCTGCTCTTGCTTGTTCTTCAAGAAATACTCAGATGCCTCCTCTTGAGTTGGCATCTTGGCAGCCTTCTCCTTCCTTGCCTTCTCCTTCTTCTCTTGAGCTTGAACTAATGATGGATCATTCTCATTCATGACAACCTCATTGTCCTCAAAGTCTGGATAGAGTGGAAAATGTTTCTTATCCAATAGATATTTGTATGTGCCAATCTTTGAGTTAATCAACTCCTGAATCTGAGGGGCATATCCACAACTCCTCTTATGATCTGCTGCAGTCCTCTTAATGGTTTCAACTATAAGGCTCATGACCTTGAATTTCTGTGGCACATCAAATAAATGCAACATATTGATTGCATGCCCTCTGATCATGTTGTGGTCACCTGACTTCGGCAATAGTGTGTGCCTTAGGATCCAATTGATTGTAGGCAGCCCTGACAGAAGAAAGTGGACTGATCCAAAAGAGAAAGTCTCTAGAGCTTTGTCTGGGATCTCCTTGTACATATGTGCCATGGTATTGTGTCCCATTTTCTTCTTGGCATATACATCCAGGTCATCATCATTTTCCTTTGGGGCATTTATCAGTTTTGCCCACTCCTCAACAGTTGACTGGTACCTTGTACCTTCAGACATCCAAACTATCCTCCCATCTGGATAGAAGTGTGCCGTGGAGTAGAATTGCATGATAAGTTCATCATTCCAGTTTGTGAGCTTTTGCCCAACAAAATCTGCAACTCCACAAGCAACAAAACTGTCTTGCACTCCAGGATAGTGCTCTTCATTTTCCTTCATGTAGGTCCAGTCGACCCACCTCATATCACACACAATGGGCTTCTTGTCCAACAAGATTGTCTCATAGAAGTCCTGCTGTTCCTTTGTATGGAACCTGTAATCAACAACATTTCTTCTCCTTGTGGCATATGGATCTACCATCCTCCATAGCCTCAACCCTGAATCTTTTCTGATGTTCATGTCCTCAGCCACAGGATGGGCATCATTGTGATCTGGTATCTTGGGCTTGAGCTTCCTCAGAACTTGTCCTTCTTCATCTTCCTCCTCAGCAACCTCAGGCACTGGGGCCTTGTTCTTCTCAGCAGCTGGAATACTCCTGGTATTCCTCTTTGGTGCAGACTTGGCCTTGGGGGCAGCTTTGGGTGCTTACTTGGGCTTAGATGTTGCAGCCCCTGATCTAATAGCATCACCCATAAGCTTTGGTGCCTTGGGTGCTGGTGCAGCAAGCTCTTCTTCCTCTTCCATCATGGAAGGTTGACCAACAACTCTGGTATGGTCTTTTTGACCCTTTCCTTCCTTTTCTTTCCTTCAGCAGCAGCTGGCTCTTTGGGATCAGGCTTCTCAGGTATTTGAGTTGAGACTCTGGCTTTGGACATTGGTTGTCTTCCTGCAGGCCTTTTAATCTTCATGCCTGGCTTTGTATGCTTTGCTGAGGCATACTCCTTTTTGAGTACTACTTTCTTGGAGGTAGCCTCATCTTCTTCTGCTCTATAATCCTCATCTTCAAAGTCCGAAGTTCTCTTCCTCCTTTGCTTGGTAGCAGCCTTTGGCAGGTTGCTAGGAGTACTTCTGCTGCCTTCATCTAAAGTGCTGGAGGGACTAGTGCCCTCACTCATGTCAATCTGCCCTTCTGACCTGTTCTGACTGTCACTCTAGTCTGACATGCTGCAAACACTGACTGCTGACCCTGTGAAGAGTTATAGATGAGATAGAGTGAATGAGCACCACAAAATGCAGATATTTTTGCAAAAGAATGATTCAAAAATTCAGTTTTAGTTTTCCACAGAAAGCATTTCGGATCAACCGATTTTCAAACTCGGTGATACCGAGGCAGTTTTGGAACCTAAACTGATGAACTCGGTTGGACCGAGTCATAGTTCGGTGGCACCGAGACTGCTAGGGTTTCACAAAGTCCTAAAATCGGTCGCACCGATTAGCAATTCTCGGTCAGACCGAGAGTTACTAGTGCAATGGCATAAGCCAAATTGGTGGGACCGAGTTTTTCAACTCGGTGGGTCCGAGATGGTTTCGGCGGAAACCTAACCCTAAATTTTCAAATCTCATCTAATCTACGGATTGCATTGACTGGATAGGAGTGTTTCAATCGTGGCAAGAATCAATAAGAACACAATGTGCTAGGAATCAGACGAGGATAGCACAGTGATCGAGTCCATACCCTAGCTCGGTGATGAACTCGCTACGGCGGCAACGACGGGGTTGAATTCCATTGACGGCGGCGGAGACCAGCGACAGGAGGCGGCTAGCGACGAGGAGACGATCTGGAAACCTTGGAGGCAGAGAGAGCTATTGCGCAGGCGAAGGGGTTCGGAGGAATGTCCAAATTTTTGCCCGTGTCTATATATAGCCCGGCCCTGTCGGTGTGACCGAGTGGAACAATCGGTGGCACCGAGATGCATAACTGTGAACAGTTATAGCAACTCGGTGTGACCGAAAAGTTCAAATTGGTTGCACCAAGATTGAAAACCTAGATCGACTTAGTGATCTCGGTAGGACCAAAATGGAGGAATCGGTCAGACCGAGAATCACAAAGAAGTTTTGGAAGTTTAAGTCTATGACGAATCGGGGACTCCGAGTGCTCCTCACACAGAGTGGTTCGAATCTGACTTGATCAAATTTTGTGATGTAGCATGAATAGAGTTTGAGACGAACAAAGCATAGATAGCTAGAGAAGGTTCTTAGGCATTCTTGTCCATCCACTTGGCCAAAAGAAGAAAGAACCAAACAATCAAAACAACAAGTGGATGTCCTTGAATGAGTAAAATATGCACCAACATGCTCACACAATAAGATGGCAAATGAAATATGTGGCAAAGCATGCACAACCAATTCTAGCATCTATCAAACAATTGGCGATGACTAGGTCATCTATATATGAGTATATTGACTTAGGAGTCAAATGATAAACATTTGATCATAGGTCATACTCATCATTTAAGCTGAAGTGGGGTTACCACTTTTACATAATGCATTGATGTGTTCACACCATTAGAGTTGCTTTGACTCAATTCTTAGAGTTAAGCTCCTCCTAGATGTGAGATCCCCCCTTAGAGGGATGGACTAACCTTGGGTTTTGTCGATGATAAACTTCATGTAGGTGTTGAAGATGTGGATGCTCAATGTTGATGTAGATCATTTGGAGCAATCCGTTGGAGTGAGTTGCACTTCCAACTTGCCTACATGGGTTAGTCCCACAAGGAACAAACAAGAATATCCATAGACATAGAGTGATGCACACACAAGATAATGTCCATGAAAACATTAGGTTACCTTGTCCCTTGCCTTACCAACATGCGGGTTTGTGACTCCTTGAACTAGTGCAAGATGTTGAAGTTGATTGCACTTGTCCTTGCCATAATGATATGAGTGAAGAATGTTGGCGGAGTCACCCTCAAGAACTCTCTAGTTCTTCTTCGGGATCCACATCATCTTGATGGGAATCCTTGGAGTTGTAGTTGTACTTGATGAAGTAGAACTTGACGTAGTCTTGGGAATCCACTTGACCGAGACCTTAGGTGCTTCTTCAAATGCATAAATCTCTTCTGGAAGCTTGTCCTTGCCTTTGTTCTTGTGGTCTTCTGGTGGAAGATCATCTTGAGCTTGTGTTCCCTTGAAGGAAGTAGGATCATACTTCTCTTGTTGAGGAACAAACTTCATCTTGGGGTATTGATCTTCTTCCCACTCAACTCCATTGGCATTGAACTTTCGTTCAAAACCAACACCTTGATTCTTCCGGTGTCTTCCTTGCTTGCGTACAATTTCCTCGAATTTCTTACTCCCGGCAAGGCTCTTGTAGACACCTTTCTCTATAATTCCCTTCAATAAGCTATTTTCTTGCTCAAGTGTAACTTGGCTAAGAGAATCATTAGTGGAATCAAGAGAACTACTAGAAGCAACAATATTGACATTATTATTGTTACTACTAGAGGAAGTATCTTTCTTGTACTTGTTACTAGACTTGACTTGAGGCATGTAAGTAGATAGGAGTAAATGCTTGGCAATGTAAGAAGAAGTTTTCTTACGGATATCATCATTGATTTCTTTTAAGAACTCATGCTCTTGCTCAAGATTGAGCTTTTCAAAGCGTAACTTCTGATGAGCCCTTAAAAGTTCTCGATGATCTTTGAAGATAGTTTCATGAGCCAACTTAAGAGTGTTTAGTTCTTTAGTTAGAAGCTCAATTTTCTCCTTATCCTTATCATTCATTTTATCTTGATTAGCATGATTAATTGACGTTTCATCATAGTATTCATCACTAGAGTTGTCAACAAGTAAATCATCATCCACAAGCAAGTCATCTTCATCACTATTGAAATCAACATACTCAGGATGTGTTACCTTTGGACCTTTGGCCATGAAGCATCTTCCAATTCCTTCATTTGGTGAATCAAATATGTCGTAGGAGTTGGTTGACACAAGTGCTAGACCGGCAACACCTTCATCTTGAGTATATTCGGAGTCGGAGTGATAGCTTCTCTCGGAGTGTTTGTCGGAGTCGGAGCCGGATACCCATTCACCAACATGAGCTTGATGTCTTCGTTTTGTGTATCTCCTTGATGACTTGTCCTTCCTTTCCGAATCCTTGCTTCTCCGTGAGGGTCTTCGTTCATAACGATCATCTCTACTCCTCCTCTCTCTTGGTGGTGATTCTTCTCTTTTGCTTCTTCTTTTGGGAGAATCTTCTCTTCTTTTGTAGGGTTCCGTACACTCATTGGAATAGTGTCCATGCCTCCCACAATTGTATCAATTGTGCTCTCGACTAGAAGATCTTTTGTCATGATAAGACCTTGACTTCGAGCTTCTTTCTTTGCTTCTACTCTTGTAAAATTTGTTGAAGTTCTTCACCATTAAGCTCAATTCTTCATTGAAGGTTTGTTTCACACTTGATGATGTGGGGGCATCACTTGAGGCTTTGTAAGCACCACTTGACTTGTTGTGAAGTTCCTCCTTATCCTTGAGTGACATCTCATGAGCAACATTTCTTCCAATGACTTCCGTTGGCTTGAGATCTTTGAAGTTTGGCATCATTTGGATCAATGTGCACACGGTATCATACTTTCCATCCAATGCTCTTAGGATATTCTTGATGATGAATCTGTCGGTTATCTCTTCACTCCCTAAGCCGGCAATCTCATTTGTGATAAGTGCAAGCCTAGAGTACATTTTAGAGACACCTTCACCATCCTTCATTTTGAACTTGTCAAGCTGACTTTGGAGCACATCCAACTTGGATTCCTTGATGGATTCGGTACTTTCGTGCATATCAATAAAAGTATCCCAAATTTCCTTTGCATTCTCAAGACGGCTGATTTTGTTGAATTCTTCGGGGCACAATCCGTTGAAGATGATATCACAAGCTTGAGCGTTGTATTGGAGCATCTTCAATTCTTCCGCATTAGCTTCACGGTTTGGCTCCCTCCCATCAAAGAATTCACCTTGCAAGCCAATACAAATAATTGCCCAAACGGCGGGGTTATGTCTGAGAATATGCATTTTCATCTTATGCTTCCAACTAGCAAAATTAGTACCATCAAAGTAAGGACCTCTACGGTGATAATTTCTCTCGCTAGACGCCATACTCTCCTAGGTTCTGAAACCAAGGCTATGACCAACAAAGCTATGGAAATCAAAGCAAATGGAGACCAAAGCTCTGATACCACTTGTAGGACCTTGAAGTATGTCTAGAGGGGGGGGGTGATTAGACTACTTGACCAATTAAAAACTTAACCTTTTCCCAATTTTAGAGTTTGGCAGATTTTAGCTATCTTAGGACAAGTCAAGCAATCATCACACAAATCAAGAAGCATGCAAAGAGTATATGGGCAGCAGAAATTAAAGCATGCACCTTGCAAGAAAGTAAAGGGAAGGGTTTGGAGGATTCAAACGCAATTGGATACATGGATGTTTTTGGCGTGGTTCCGATAGGTGGTGCTATCGTACATCCACGTTGATGGAGACTTCAACCCATGAAGGGCAACAGTTGCGCGAGTCCACGGAGGGCTCCACCCATGAAGGGTCCATGAAGAAGCAACCTTGTCTATCCCACCATGGTCGTCGCCCACAAAGGACTTGCCTCACTAGCGGTAGATCTTCACGAAGTAGGCAATCTCCTTGCCCTTACAAACTCCTTGGTTCAACTCCACAATCTTGTTCATTTTCCCGTGCGCTTTTTGCCTAACCGCCCCAAAAGTTCTTGTCCTCTATAGTGGAGATATTGTTTCCACATCAGAGGCTCCCAAGTGACACCTAGACAATCTAGGAGACACCACTCTCCAAGAAGTAACAAATGGTGCGTTGATGATGAACTCCTTGCTCTTGTGCTTCAAATGATAGTCTCCCCAACACTCAACTCTCTCTCATATGATATGGATCTGGTGGAAGGAGGATTTGAGTGGAAAGCAACTTGGGGAAGGCTAGAGATCAAGACTCATATGGTAGGAATGGAATATCTTGGCCTCAACACATGAGTAGGTGGTTCTCTCTCTGAAATGGTAAGTTGGAAGTGTAGGTTTAGTCTGATGGCTCTCTCCACGAATGAAGAGGAGGTGGAGGGGTATATATAGCCTCCACACAAAATCTAACCGTTACACACAATTTACCAAACTTGGTGGGACCGATTCAACATACTCGGTCGGACCGATTTAGTAAACCTAGTGACCGTTAGTGATTTTCGGTGGGACTGACATGCAACTCGGTGAGACCGATTTGGTTATGGTTAGGGAATAATGTAATCTCAGTAAGACCGATTACACAAACTCGGTGAGACCGATTTTGGTAATAAGCTTTCCAGAGAGTTGGTCAAGTAAACTCGGTGGGACCGATTTGCTCTTTTCGGTGAGATCGAAATGTTACAAAAGGCAAACAGAGAGTTTACATTGCAATCTCGATGGGACCGATCGCTCACTTCGGTTAGACCGAAACGTTATGAAGGGAAACAGAGAGATTACAATCCCATCTCGGTGAGACCGAGATCCCTATCGGTAGGACCGATTTGCCTAGGGTTTGTGGCAGTTCCTATGACTTTTGAAATCGGTGGCGCCGGGTTGGAAGAATCGGTGTGACCGATTTTGGCTTTGGGTTTAGGTCATTTGTGGATTGTGAGAAAGTAGCTGAGGGTTTTGGAGCATATCACTAAGCACATGAAGCAAGATGCTCATTAAGAAACACCTCATCCCTCCTTGATAGTATTGGCTTTTCCTATAGACTCAATGTGATCTTGGACCACTCAAATGTAAAATGAAGAGTCTTGAGCTTTTGAGCTTGAGCCAATCCTTTGTCCTTAGTATTTTCAGGGATCCACTTTCATCATCCATGCCATGCCATTCATTGAGCTTTCCTGAAATAATAGTCTTGGAATAACATTATCTCAATGAGCTATTTGTTGTTATGAATTACCAAAACCACCTAGGATAGTTGCACTTTCAAGCCCTATTTCCAAGAGCACCCCATCACGGTCGTATGCACTACCCCGCTGGCCGAGATCATAGGCAGCCGGGATGCATCCGGCCGGGTGGCCAAATGGGCCATTGCGCTGGCCCCTTATACGATCTTCTACCAGCCCCACACCGCCATCAAGTCCCAGGCATTGGCCGACTTCCTCGTCGATTGGGCCAAGACCCAGTACCTACCGCTAGCACCCGACTCCGCTCATTGGCGGATGCACTTCGATGGATCCAAGATGCGCACTGGCTTGGGAGTCGGTATCGTCCTCACCTCTCCCAAAGGCGACAAGCTCAGATACACATTGCAAATTCATTTTGCCGCCTCCAACAATGTGGCCGAGTACGAGGCGCTCATACACAGGCTTCGGCTAGCCATAGAACCCGGCATCCGCTGGATCCTGTGTTATGGCGACTCGGACTTGGTAGTCCAACAATCATCCGGCGACTGGGACACCAAGGACGCAAACATGGCGAGCTACCGCTTCCTCGTTCAGCAACTCAACGGATACTTTGAAGGGTGCGAGTTCCTCCATGTGCCACGAGCCGACAACGAGCAAGAAGATGCCCTGGCACGAATAGGCTCCACCCAGCAAGCTATGCCAACCGGCGTCTCCCTCCAATGCCTCCTTAAGCCGTCTGTCAAGCCGTCTCTAGAGTCCGATTCCATCTTCATGCCGCCTGACCCCGACGCAGTCGAAGCCGGCTTGGGGAGCCAAGCAGGCGACTCGGGGACTTCGACAGGCGGCTCGGGGACTGCTGTAGTCGTACCCGGCCCAGGGACTTCAGAACACGGCTCGGGGACTACTACAGTCGGCCCGGGGACTGCATAAACACAACAGGCGGTTGCTGACTCCAACTTTTCACCACCCAGCCCAGCCGCCCTATTTGTAGTAGCCACCTTGACAACAGAAGAAGTCATAGCTCCATCATGGGCCCAGCCCATCCTCAATTTACTGATTAACAGGGAGCTGCCGACTGATGAGATCTTGGCAAGACAAGTCCAACGACGAGCCGGAGCTTACACAATAGTGAACCGAGAGCTTGTTAGGCGCAGTGTCGCCTGAGTCTTCCAACGCTGTGTCGAGCCAGAGAAGGGCATAGCAATCCTCAAAGATATACACCAAGGCGAATGCAGCCACCATGCAGCCTCAAGATCACTCGTCGCCAAAGCTTTCCGCCATGGTTTCTTTTGGCCGACTGCTTTGGATGATGCCAAGGAACTAGTCAAACACTGCAAAGGGTGCCAAGTCTTCAGCTCCAAGCAACACCTGCCGGCTTCCGCACTCAAGACCATCCCCCTCACTTGGCCCTTTCCTGTTTGGGGGTTGGATATGGTGGGCCCATTCAAGACGGCACGCGGTGGCATGACACATCTGCTTGTCGCCGTGTACAAATTTACAAAGTGGATTGAAGCAAAGCCGATCAAGAGGCTGAATGGGCTGACTGCCGTAACATTCATTGCATATATCACAACCCGGTACGGCGTACCGCATAGCATCATCACCGGCAACGGCACGCATTTCGCCAAGGAAGCACTGGCACGTTTCTGCGCAACTCACGGCATCCGATTGGACTTAGCGTCCATTGCCCACCCGCAGTCAAACGGCCAAGTCGAGCGAGCAAACGGCCTCATCCTCTCCGGCATCAAGCCTCGACTGGTCGTACCACTTGAGCGTTCGGCCGGCTGTTGGCTCGACGAGCTGCCGGCCGTCCTCTGGAGCTTGCGCACTACTCCAAACAAGTTAACCGGCTTCACTCCTTTCTTCCTTGTATATGGTGCCGAGGCTGTCATCCCGACTGAAATTGAGTTCGACTCACCTCGGGTCACCATGTACACGAAAGCGAAGGCGAAGGAAGCATAGGAAGACGGCGTCGATCTGCTCGAAGAAGGCCGGCTGTTAGCCCTCAGCCGGTCCACCATCTACCAGCAAGGTCTACACCGTTACCACAGCCGGAAGGTCAAGCTGAGATCCTTCCAAGAGGGCGACCTTGTGCTCCGGCTGATCCAGCGAACAACCGGCCAGCACAAGCTCTCGTCCCCTTGGGAAGGCCCATTCATCATCAACCGAGCCCTAGGCAAAGATTGTTGGGGAACGTTGCACAAAATAAAAAATTTCCTACGTTCACCAAGATCAATCTATGAGTTGATCTAGCAACGAGAGAGGGGAGTGCATCTACATACCCTTGTAGATCGCGAGCGGAAGCGTTCAAGAGAACGAGGTTGAGGGAGTCGTACTCGTCGTGATCTGAATCACCGGAGATCCTAGCGCCGAATGGACGGCACCTCCGCATTCAACACACGTATGGTCAGCATGACGTCTCCTCCTTATTGATCCAACAAGGGGAAGGAGAGGTTGATGAAGATCCAGCAGCACGACAGCGTGGTGGTGGATGCAGCAGGGATCCCGGCAGGGCTTCGCCAAGCGTCTGTGGGAGAGAGAGGTGTAGAAAGGGGGAAGGGAGGCGCCAAGAGCAAGGGTGCGACTGCCCTCCCTCCCCCCTATTTATATAGGGACCCCAGGGGGGGCGCCGGCCCTAGGAGATCCCATCTCCAAGGGGGGACGGCGGCCAAGGGGGGTGCCTTGCCCCCCAAGGCAAGTGGAGGCGCCCCCCACCCTAGGGTTTCCAACCCTAGGCGCAGGGGGGGCCAAGGGGGGCGCACCAGCCCACCAGGGGCTGGTTCCCCTCCACACTTCAGCCCACGGGGCCCTTCGGGATAGGTGGCCCCACCCGGTGGACCCCCGGGACCCTTCTGGTGGTCCCGGTACAATACCGGTGACCCCCGAAACTTTCCCGATGGCCGAAACTCAACTTCCCATATATAATTCTTTACCTCCGGACCATTCTGGAACTCCTCGTGACGTCCGAGATCTCATCCGGGACTCCGAACAACTTTCGGTTTGCTGCATACTAATATCTCTACAACCCTAGTGTCACCGAACCTTAAGTGTGTAGACCCTACGGGTTCGGGAGACACGTAGACATGACCGAGACGACTCTCCGGTCAATAACCAACAACAGGATTTGGATACCCATGTTGGCTCCCACATGCTCCTCGATGATCTCATCGGATGAACCACGATGTCGACGATTCAAGCAACCCCGTATACAATTCCCTTTGTCAATCGGTATGTTACTTGCCCGAGATTCGATCATCGGTATCCCAATACCTCGTTCAATCTCGTTACCGGCAAGTCACTTTACTCTTACCGTAATGCATGATCCCGTGACCAGACACTTGGTCACTTTGAGCTCATTATGATGATGCGTTACCGAGTGGGCCCAGAGAAACCTCTCCGTCATACGGAGTGACAAATCCCAGTCTCGATCCGTGTCAACCCAGCAGACACTTTCGGAGATACCCGCAGTATACCTTTATAGTCACCCAGTTACGTTGTGACGTTTGGTTCACCCAAAGCACTCCTACGGTATCCGGGAGTTACACGATCTCATGGTCTAAGGAAAAGATACTTGACATTGGAAAAGCTCTAGCAAACGAACTACACGATCTTGTGCTATGCTTAGGATTGGGTCTTGTCCATCACATCATTCTCCTAATGATGTGATCTCGTTATCAATGACATCCAATGTCCATAGTCAGGAAACCATGACTATCTGTTGATTAACGAGCTAGTCAACTAGTGGCTCACTAGGGACATGTTGTGGTCTATGTATTCACACATGTATTGATTTCCGGATAATACATTTATAGCATGAATAAAAGACATTTACCATGAACAAGGAAATATAATAATAATCCTTTTATTATTGCCTCTAGGGCATATTTCCAATAGTCTCCCACTTGCACTAGAGTCAATAATCTAGTTACATTGTGATGAATCGAACACCCATAGTGTTCTGGTGTTGATCATGTTTTGCTCGCGGAAGAGGTTTAGTCAATGGATCTGCGACATTCAGATCCGTATGTACTTTGCAAATATCTATGTCTCCATCTTGAACATTTTCACGGATGGAGTTGAAATGACGCTTGATGTGCCTAGTCTTCTTGTGAAACCTGGGCTCCTTGGCAAGGGCAATAGCTCCAATGTTGTCACAGAAGAGAGTGATCGGCCCTGACGCATTGGGTATGACTCCTAGGTCGGTGATGAACTCCTTCATCCATATTGCTTCATGCGCTGCCTCCGAGGCTGCCATGTACTCCGCTTCACATGTAGATCCCGCCACGACGCTCTGCTTGCAACTGCACCAGCTTACTGCTCCATGATTCAACATATACACGTATCCGGTTTGTGACTTAGAGTCATCCAGATCTATGTCGAAGCTAGCATCGACGTAACCCTTTATGATGAGCTCTTCGTCACCTCCATCAACGAGAAACATGTCCTTTGTCCTTTTCAGGTACTTCAGGATATTCTTGACCGCTGTCCAGTGTTCCTTGCTGGGATTACTTTGGTACCTTCCTACCAAACTTACGGCAAGGTTTACATCAGGTCTGGTACACAGCATGGCATACATAATAGATCCTATGGCTGATGCATAGGGGATGACACTCATCTCTTCTTTATCTTCTGCCATGGTCGGGCATTGAGCCGAGCTCAATGTCACACCTTGCAATACAGGGAAGAACCCTTTCTTGGACTAATCCATATTGAACTTCTTCAATATTTTATCAAGGTATGTGCTTTGTGAAAGACCTATGAGGCGTCTCGATCTATCCCTATAGATCTTGATGCCTAATATGTAAGCAGCTTCTCCAAGGTCCTTCATTGAAAAACACTTATTTAAGTAGGCCTTAATGCTGTCCAATAGTTCCATATCATTTCCCATCAAAAGTATGTCATCTAAATATAATATGAGAAATGCTACAGAGCTCCCACTCACTTTCTTGTAAACACAGGCTTCTCCATAAGTCTGCATAAACCCAAACGCTTTGATCATCTCATCAAAGTGAATGTTCCAACTCTGAGATGCTTGCACCAGCCCATAAATGGATCGCTGGAGCTTGCACACCTTGTTAGCATTCTTAGGATCGACAAAACCTTCCGGCTGCATCATATACAGTTCTTCCTTAAGATAGCCGTTAAGGAATGCCGTTTTGACGTCCATCTGCCATATCTCATAATCATAGTATGCGGCAATTGCTAACATAACCCCCGCCAACCGGCTGTCAGAGCAACCGGCTGGCCGGCTTCCTTTCTTACTTTGGTACAATCTAAAAAGCTCGAGTACTTGCCCTCCCAGACGGCCAGGTCCTTACTCGGCCACAGACTACAGAGCAGCTGTCCGACTGGGAAGGCGGCGGCCAAGGGAGGGCGGCAAAGGAAAGCAGCCAAAGATGAAAAGCAACTAGGAATGGAAGCCAAGCACATGCATAATTATATTTACACAAAAAGGCCTTCGAAAGGCTGGCATTCAACATAGTTTAAATACACCCCCAGTGGGTGGAACTGCGCAAATTTAATAAAAAGTTGTTCAAAAGTAACGAGCAGGAGGGTAAAGGCGGCAAGTCAGGCCAAGGGAGCAACAGCGTGTCGGGCAGGATGGCGAAGACGACAGTGTTGGCCGGGGGAGTGGCCGGCTGGCGAGTCTCGACTTGGTCGCCGCCTGCGGCAGGCGGCGTTCCCGCTCGCGCCTCGTTGCTAGAGGCATGGTCATGCTGAGGCTGGTCGGTCCGCCCCACCGTCCGACACGGCATCTTCACCATCCTCCTCCTCCTCGTCTTCGCCCTTGTCGCTGGAGTCAATCTCCTCCGCCGAGTCCTCTCCCTCTGCCGGGTTCAGCCCGAACCACTCCTCCGCCTGAGCGACACCGTCTTCGTTCACCTTAGGAGCAAATGCGCTGGTGTCGGCGAAGTCGGTGATCGCCGAGGCGTGCTGGATGATAGCCTGTCGCACCGCCTCCAGCTCCTCGTCAGCCTCCTGCCGCCAGGTGCGTAGCTGGTCCAAGCTCAGCCCAGGATACCAGGCGCAGATGAACTCCAGCGCCCGCCGAGCCCCGCACCGAGCTGGAGAAGCTTTCGAGGCCTCGAAGCGGTCGACTGCTACCTCCAGCCAGCCGATAGTCCAATTGGGGGTGCGGGGAATCACCTCGCCGGGCCAGAGGGCGGTCATCACATGCGCTCCGGCACGCTGAAGGCGGCGGAGGATGCGGTAGGCCGGCTGAAGCTGGGCTTGAATCACTAGAAGCTGCTCTTCAAGCATCTGGTTGGCACCCGGTGGCATCTCGGCCCCAGCCTGGCGCCGGGCCTCGTGGTGAGCTTCGATGGCCTGGTTGGCGGCAACAGAGTAGCCGGGAAAGTATTCTGCGCAAAGAAGAAAGAAATAAAGCAAGTCAGAGGACTGATCAGATGACGGGGACGAGCAAAGGGACGAAGAGGAAGGTGGCCTACCGTTGATCAAATCCTCAACCCGGCTATAGCCCTCGCTCAGCGCCTGCCTTGCCTAGGCCGAGCTTGTTGCCTCCGTCTCGTACTCGGCTTTGAGGGCGGCCTCGCTGTCCTGTGCCGCCTTCAAGGCCGCCTTGTGGTTCTCCTCCTGGTCGGCCAGCTTCTTGGCCAGGCGATCATGCTACTGGGCCAAGGCGCTGCACTCGGTCTCCTTGGCACGAAGGGCGGTCTGAGCTATGCCGAGCTGCTCCCTCAAGTCGGCATTGGCCCCTATAGACGTAAAGAAGAAGAAGATGAGGAACAACTCGTCAAGAAAGATCCGACCTGACTACTCAGCAGTCGGGCCTGCATCTCGGGGACTACACCCAGTGGGTGCGCTGATGCGCCCCCACATGAGATAGAAAAATAAAAACACTTACTCCAGCTCTCCATCAGATCGGCGGCCTTCTAGCCCATCTCCCGGGCCTGGGAGTTGAAGGCAGCAGCCTGGAGGTTGTGATAGTCCTGCAAATAAGACGAAGGTGCAAACAAGAACAAGCCATTAAAACCAAAGCCTTCTGAGAAGTTCCAAGCCGCCTGCTCGGCAGCCGGCTCGGAACTCAGGGACTACACCCAGTGGGTGCGCTGACGCACCCCTACGGAAGAAATCAAGAAAACTTACCCGGATGGCCGACTGCGTCGCGAGAAACTCTTGGGTGCACTGCTTCAGCAAGGCGAACTGGGACTGAAGCCGGCTCCGAATATCTTATGCAGCTACATTCAGCACGGCCGTCCCGCCGCCCGGCGTCCATCCCGGTGAGCTGACACTGGCTGTCTCAAGGTCATGGGACAACGAGCTGGAGCCCGCGGCCCTTTGCGGCTCCGACTCGGAAGTCGCCTTGCCTGCGCGCCGACGAGTCGGCGAGAGGACTACGAGATCCGCTCCCACGGCCGGGTCGCCTCCAGCTAGCTGTACAGACGGCGCTTTTGGCTGGCCGCCTTGGCCCGTCCTGGCCAACGGCGGCGGCACCACTTTGCCCTCTGGGACGACTACGTCGCCCCCCTCCCTCTCCATTGCCGGCTGGTCGCGACCGGCTTCCTCTGGCGGGGGCACCGGGATTTCAGGGGCCATGGTGCGGAGGGGGATGATGAGTTGCGGAGGCTGGTTACGCAGGGCCTCCACCGCCCTCTCCGCAGCCGCGGCCTCCGCTTGGGCCCTGGCTGCCACTTTGGCCTGCGTCTCTACCGACTCCACCGTCGTCTCCTGGGCCGCCCTGGCGGCGGCCGCCCTCTGCTCCACCGCCTCCCGATCCTCCTGCGCCTCCCGCACATTCCGCTCCGTCACCGCCTGGAGCTCGGCGCGGGGGTCCACGCGGCGGGAGCTTGAGGATCCCCCTGCCCCTCCGACTATGGAGGCGGCCGAAGTCCGCTCGAGAGTGAGCGGTGCCCTGTTCAGTAAATTAAAAAAGGCTCAGAAGTATGCCAGCCGAAGAGAAGAAAGAAGAAAGACATGTGAGAGTTAACACTTACGCCGAAACCGCTTGCGGGTGCTTCACCGCCTTGCGGAAGCGGGCTGCCTTCGCGGCCGCCTCATCTCGTTTGGTCTCCGCTGCGGCACCCTTGGGCTTCTTCGGCTGACTGCCGAAGAGAGACGGCACCGCCCGGCGTTTCCATATGCCGCCTCGGGTAGCCGGCCCGGCGGAGCCTGTGCCTAGATGGTTGGACGGCGGCTGGCGGCGCGGAATCGGCTCGGGCTCGTCGTCGTCCGGCTAGTCCTCGAAGGTGCCGGAGAGCCTAGCGCTGCCTGCCTCGCCTCCTCCACCCACGACATCGTCGTCCAAGGCGGCCGCCCCCAAGTCAGGGTCGTCAAAGTCGTCTTCTACGTGGTCGGGAGCAAACTCGCGTTTCGCCCCCGCGGTCCCGGCCGGCTGATGAAGGAGGGGATTCTGATTAAAAGAAGAGAAAGCCGACTGGTCGGAAATCGGCCAGAAAAAACTCGGCAACAAAGAAAAGGAAGAAAGAAAGAAGGTTTATCATGGGTGGTGGATCGGCGCGAGAATAAGGTGCCTTGCCATACTGCCAGTCTTCAGTGAGCTTGTAGTTGGCGATGTAGTTCACCATGTAAGATACCTCGTCGTGAGGCATCTCCCTAGTGCTAAGCCGGCATGGGTCGAAGCAGCCGCTCATCTGGCTTATCAGATGAGGGCGGCCTTGGAGCGGGAGCACCCGGCGCTCCACGAAGGCGGCAATCAGATCGGGCCCGGTCAGGCCCTCTGACTGGATTAGCACCTGAAGCCGGGCAACGGCGCCTGCCCCAGCCGGCGTCAGTGACCTGGCCTGATAGGACCACGAGGGCTGCCTCCCAGCCGGTGGGCCGACTATGTAAGCCGGCAGGTTGACATAGTCGCCCTGCAGGGCGACGTTCTTCACGTAAAAATAGGACTTCTGCCAAAGCTTCACCGATTGTATCAGCACAATGGCCGAGAACGGGTTGTTGGCAGTCGTCCGCCGCATGGCGATGAAGGCGCCACATGGAGCCGGCACGCCCGCGGTGACGGTGCCAAGCTTGGAGTGGAAGAACTCCCCCCACAGCTCGAGGGTGGGAAGGACGCCGAGGAAGCCTTCACACAGGGTGACGAAGGCCGACAGCAGCACCACCGTGTTTGGAGTGAGGTGGTGCGACTCGAGATGATAGAACTCGAGAAACGAGCGGAAGAAGCCGCTCGCGGGAAGGCCGACGCCGCACAGGCAGTGCAAGCGGAAGATCACCCGCTCGCCCTCCTCCGGCGCGAGCCGGACCTACATGTAGTCCTTGCCCGGCAGCCGCCGCGTCTTGCGGAGGAAATCAATGTGGTCTTCATAAATGTTGGAGCCGTCCCAGTTGCTCAATGTTGGAGCCATGAGGACGGGAAGGCGCCTGGAAATGCACGATGGCGGAGGACGCCCGGGTCGGCGGCAGCAAGGCTGCGACGTGCCAAGGAGAATGGCGGAGCAGTGGCGCGGCGAAGAGTTGCCGCTGCGACGGCAAAGAGGAAGAAGAAGGAGAGAGAGGTGGAGCAGGGGCGAGCGCGCGTGCGTCAGCCGCTCTCCCCCTCCCCTACTTATAGCCTCGCACGGCGAAGCTGAGGAGGCGAGGCGTGGGGGGATGTGGGATTAACTGCGCCCACTCCCCCATGTCCCGCGATTACCACACCATAACGGCATGCGGAAACCGCCGCCGGAATGCGAGCAACCAGTTCAGGCCACAAAGGATCCTCGCTTGGGCCAAGGCGTGGTAGTGGCAGGCCCCGGTCTATAGTGGCGTCCCGTCACGCGCGTGGGCTGGCAGACCCTTCTAGCCAGAGGGTGCCACGTGGCGCACGGACGGCGGGCGGTCAGCCCACAGCCTGGCTAGCGCGCCAACTGGTTCCCGCCTTTGGATTTTGAAGGAGACTTCGCCAAGAAGGCAAGCATAAAGTGATGCCGGCTCCTAGCTGCCGGCTCTTCAGGGTAGGAAGCTGATTGAGCTTCTAGTTCCCTTCGCAGCCACGAAGCATAACCAGCTTCAGGACTACTGTCGGAGTAAATGACCACGGGTAGCCTAGCCGGCTCCCCCTGGCTCTTGAAAAATAATAAGGCTGATCAAACAATCGAGCATCCAAGACGCGGGGCCGCCTTCCCCCAGCCGGCTACCCCATCGGCCGACTACCAAGAGGCGGCCCGACCAAGAATCCTCCTAAATAAAGCCACGAGAGGGCCAACTCCAGAAAGTCGGCCACCACATGGCCGGCTCCAGAAAGCCGGCCACCACATGGCCGACTCCAAGAAGCCGGCCCCCAATAGGCGGCCCAGATCAGGCCCTCGAAGTTTGTACCAACGTAATGGCGATGAGACGGGGCGTGGCAACAGTGAAGGACGCCGCCCCCAAATCCCGGGGTTCGCATGGCTGTAGTACGACGTACGAGGCTGCCATAACCCGTCTGGCGTGGCACTGTTGCCATGCTGACCATGACATCACCCACGATGGGCCGACAGTATGGCCCGCAGACGGCGGGCCCCTTTGGCCAGAGAGACATCCGAAGGCGGCCTCACGCCCCGTAGTCGGCCAGGGATGAAGCCGGCTCTCCCCAGCCAGCTCATCCCCTCCCACGAAGAATGAGCCTCATTAAGGAGACAAGGCGAGGTAAGGCTATAGTGAGCGCCCGCAAGGTGGCGGCACTGTAGCCACGCTTACCTCGACCAAGCCCTCGTCATCAAGGATGAAGCAACAGTAACCAGCCCCCGACAAGACCCCCAAGCGGTGGGGCCTACCTGTCTACCAGGAGGCCGGCAGCCGGCAGGACCCACCAGTCGGTGGGCCCCAGTGGTCGGCGGAGAAGCCGGCCGGCGTAGACACTGATGGCTGGGCCCAGGCCCGACCAGATTACCATTGTACCCCTAGAGGGTAGGCCTATATAAACCCCCCGAGGCACCCATGCAAAGGGTTGGACTTTGATAGTTTTAGACACTACTTCGAGAGGAGAAGAGAGCTAGCCTTGCTCCTTCTTCCTCCTCTCGCCAAACAGCTCAAGGAGCCTCTTGTAGCTACTTGTTGATCTAGTGACCATGTGGAGACCCCGCAGAGCAGGATTAGGGGTGTTATCTCCTCGGAGAGCCCCGAACCTGGGTAAGATTCGCCAGCGTGCATGTCTTCGCCTTATCCCGTTTCCAGGCATCGGCAATGTCTTATTGGCTCCCACAATGATAAGCCACCCGTTGGCATATGTCGCACCAACCACCCGACAACACAAGAGGAGATCTTACTTCCTATCCGTTAAGGCGAATTTGGTTCAGATCTTCTTCTTGTGAGTTGTTTGAATTCCGCATCATGAGAGGTCAGTACTAGCCTTCTTTCACATGATTCTGCAGTGTGCTTTTATATGTTGTGCTAATTGTATGATAATGTTGCTTCTTTTTAGTGAACTGCACAAATGGAGACAAGACTTCCAATCTGTATGTGCTCCGTAATATCCCATTAAGGTAAGATAAGGATATTTCACAACTGCTGGCCTGTATTTTGCCACTTTGATCAGAAAATTAAGTTTAGTACTATACTTGTGCTCCCTAATTTACATGCCAAATCTTACATTGAAGGCGATGCTTGTGTGTTATTGAACCAAGTGATGAAGGGGAAGAACAAGCGGAAGAAAAACAAAAATCAACTCCCAGTGCTGTAATGAAGCACTGGAACTGTGATGACACAAGTAATGATATAGTTTTGCATCTTAATTTATTGCTATGGCCGGAACGAGCAATTGTTTTGCCACTGATTTGATGCCACTCTTAATTTAATACGTAATTATCTCTACTTGTGCAAACAGGGATCTTCTTTGAAGATACCATATATTTTAGTGGAACTGCACAAGAAGATGTTGGAAACATTAAACTAATCGAGGAGTATACAGTAAGCATGGCCACCACCGTAGATAGCAACGGATGGTTCCGGAGAAGTGCTTCATCTGTATGCTCTACACAATAAGCCTCCTGGCAAAGGTTGGTACTCGCCCACTGATTTCATCCATATGATTGAGCTTTGTCATATCTATTGGTGTTGTGCTACTGTTTAGATACTGTCATGAAAGGTATTGTCGTTGAGAAGTGCTTCATCTATGCTGTTTTACATATTTCCTTTCCTTTTTTTTCGAGCAAATAGGGATGCTAACATTTAGTAGTCCTCTTGTATTTGCACAACAGGATCATCTTCCTCTGAAGAAGAATATGGAGTACGTGAAGTGACTAGTTCCGATTATGCCAGGATGAAGAAGCCATGTCTATCTTCTCATCAGAAGGAGCAATTGAAGGATGGTTACATTACTCCCCACAAGACCAAACTAACTTCAGCTCAGAAGGACTGACAAATCTCCATTTTTTTGCTGTGATGCATGAGTACAATGTTCTGGGATTATTTTTGGTGAGTTCCATTTTTCTAAAAGTGTGCTCTACATGGACCATGTATGTGCCTGTTGAAATTGTCAATTCATAGTACAATTTGCTTTATACTAATCACTTTTTTGTATTTCTGCAAACAGGGGTGCTCAGCTTGATTTCAATGGGAACTGCACAAAATGTTCATGAATACATCTAATCATTCATTTCCACCACAAGAAAGGAGGTGCCAATAAGTTCAAGGCGTTGCAACATATAAGGGCGAAATCATACAAGCTACGCGCGAATTTGATTGATTTTGGTGGAACTGCACAAAAAGAACAACTGGTTTGTTAGAACGAGGTGCCATGTCAATGTCCGAACTAATGGCAAACCCTGCTCATTCCACAATTGTAGGGATTTGATATTTTGGAATGGGACAACCTTGTCAAATTTTGCTCATTGATTTTAGCAAGACATGCGTTTGATATTTTTGAATGGGACGCCCTTTGCTGTCAGCAGCGTTGATCAATTTTTTATTTACTCTTTAGTTGTGAAGTAAATATTGCCTCTGACATGTGAGTCACTGAGATGCATAATCATCCATTGTTTTGAATGTTCTCTATGAATTGCCAGGCCTGTGTGTTTGATTGCAATGTACATAAACGCTAAAAAGCTGCTCAAACTCTTTGTACTCCTTCTGTTCCTTTTTACTTTGCACATTATGAAAGTGCATACTTTTTTGTATAAGATTGGTCAAAGTAGAGATACTTTGACTGCAGACAAAACTTGTATGCAGACTAGATAGGACCAGAGGGAGTACATGTGAAACTGCTACAAATGAGGTGATCACCCTGGGAATAATGCTAGTACATATTGTTTTGCATGTTCATCCAATGCCAGTGATACAGGAATTCGAACTAATCGAAATAAATTCATTCACACACGGTCGGATTTCATATAAACATGCCGGATTTCATTACATTTCATACATTCTTCAACTAAAAAGGGGTGCATTGGAGGTATAATTTATTAACCAAAGCTACCCACCTGTGTCCCGCTGAGCCGAACAGAAGCTTCAGTGACTTAACTGTAGGTGCAGTTGCGTAACTGACAAGTTGCCTGTTGGGCCCACGTGTCAGTCAGCCAACTGCACCAGCAGTTAAGTAGAAGCAGCGTTCTTCTCCAGCGCACCTCTCCGACTCCACGTCGCTGCCAGGAAGCTAACCGGCCATCAATGGTCAACCCGCCTAGCTTGGCTTCAACCGGAGGATAGCAACGGTGGTCTTACTTGGACCCGAGCAGCAGTGACCTACCGTGTTCTACTCTTCCTCGTTTTCTGTGTGGCGCGACCTCGTTGGCAACGGGGAGGGGCCTCGACGGGGCCGGCGATGTCCTCTGCCTCGTTGTTGGCGGGGCGGGGCTTCGGCAGTGTCCTCTGCCTCGTTGTTGGCGCCATGGGGCCTCGGCGGAGCAGGGCCTCGTCGACGCCAGCGGAGCGGGGACTCGTCGGAGCCGACATTGTCCTCTGCCTCGTCCTCGGTCTCCACAAACAGCGCCTCGCCCGCTTTATCGCCCTCTTTGCTAGCCTCTTTGTAGGCGGCCGCAGCCTCCGCCACCCGCATGCAGTACCGCTAGCGCTCGAGGTGGCCCTTGTGGGCAGAGCTGTACGAGTCGAGCAGCGCCTCTTGCTCCGCCCGCTCCGTGGCGATCTACTCCTCTGCCTGCAGGTGCTCTTGGAGGAGATGGTGGTTGTAGGCGGCGTTGGCCTGCGCCTCCCGGAACTGCTCCTCACGCATCTGCCTCACCCTGTCCATATATTGGGCACAGGCCTCACCGATGGTCATGGTGCAATGCACCGGCGAGGATGGCGCGGCGGAGGGGGTTGGTGCTAGATCATCGACTACCATGTTCTCCATTGGGACGTCGTCGTCCTCCGGCTGCCTGCCGGGCAGCCGGTCAGCAGCAATGGCTGCCATCTCCTTGTGGTCCGTCGTCCACTCGCCCCAAAGAGCGCTGGAGCGCGAGGAAGCCATGGTGGGCAGTAGTAGTGTGGATAGGAGAAAGGGAACGGATGCGGATGACTGCAGCTATGGCCGGCATAGCAGTTTATATAACAATGGTGGGCGGGTGGAGGGACGGACGTATGGCGCCAGAGTAGCCGCCTCGGCAACCGCGTATTATTAATGTGGGCGGTAGATGGATGGACGGACGACACTTGTGTCGTTTGAAGGCGGAGCAATCGCCTGCACCGGGAAGCGGGGCGGGTAGCGCTAACTGTTTCGGGCGGAAAGCGCGTGCGGGCGAGGAGATGACTTTACTTGGAGAGGATGACAATGGGGACCCACCAGGTCCATAGCCTCACGTACGCAAGTGCCTCCTTATTATATATAAAACTATAATTTATTTTGCTTCCTCCTGGTTTCCTGACATCACGGTCCCACACCATTGTCAACCTATGTACTCCCTCCTTTCCGGTTTATAGGGCTTATCTCAAAATTTTAGTTTTTCCATTTTATAAGGCTCAATATGGTTGTTTTCCATCACATGTTCAGATTCCAAGGTGCATTAAATCATTGCATGCAAGTATTAAGAGAAAATTGACCAATGCATGTACTTTATGCATGCATGCATTACAATTAATGCATTGATAAACACAATTTTTTGAGGATAACAAGAGCATTAATTAGGTGCTTTTGCAAAACTACAAAAAGTATTCCTCCACTCGCCATCTACCTTGATTGGTTAGATTTTTGAATTGAGCACTATAAACCGGAAAGGAGGGAGTAGTCAATAAATGAGAGAATTGCACAAGAAGTGGCCGACAGCTGGGACCAAGCAGCTCGAGCAGTATTTGTGTTTTTGAGGTGTGAGCACTTCAGAGTTTTTTGATGTTTAGCCCAGATATTAATTTTTCTCCTCTAAACAACAACGAAAACATCGCTGCAGGTATTAACTGGGTAGGCTGTGGTCCGTCTAGCCCAGGCCAGATATCCAGCCTAGATATTAATTTTTTTCAAGATGAAAATGGCTAGCTCCGCTATACTTTTTCTAGGAATACCAAGACAAGGTCAAGTAGTTATTCTCCGCCCCGCTGGGCTGAAAATCTTTCGTAGGAGGGATGCATTACGCTTAACAAGAAAATGGGCTTTAAGAAATAATAAATGGGATGTAATTATAAAAACGGGGCAGTAACTATAAAAAATGCACCAAACACGTGATTACTTTATAAAATATTATTTTTGGATATTGAAAATTTTAATTTCATTAATTATTGCGAGCGCAATGTTTGGTTGGATTTTTACGTAATATAAATTTATATTGAAATTGTATTTAATCTGACTAGAAATTTCGGGATAAAGATATTTCGGATCCCATCAAAATGTGGGAAATTTTATTGAATTCTATTTTGAACGGTTGGTTGAAATGGGCTGTACTTTTAACAAATTGTAAATGGGCTGTAGTAAATTACATTAGACTTCAAAAATGGGCTAGACATTCTTACAAATCTCAAATGGGCTATAAGTTCTCCGCCACAGACTTCTGGCCTTACTAAGTTGACGCGTCCCCTAAAAAAACAGAGTTGACGCGTATACAAGGCTTTGTCAACTTATAGTCAACACACGGTTCTAGCAGCAGTGGCCGTTGGATGTCCATCCAATGGATGCCGTGCTTCTTCTTCAATCTTGGATATTCTAGCTTCACCCACCCAAAAAATGATTCCTCCCCCTGAGATCTAGGGCGCACCGTTTCGGAAGCTGACCTGTGGGCCTACTAAGTTGACGTACCAAGGGCTTTGTCAACTTAGTCAATATAAACGATTCTAGCTGCAGTGATTGTACGATGTCCATCCAACGGCCGTCGTGCTTCTTCAACCTCTGGTTTTCTTGCTCCAGCCGCCCAAAGCAGCGCTGGTCGTGCCGCCTGCTGCTGCCTCTCGTGGTCGGCTGTGCTACCACGGAGGCCTTACCGCCCCCTACTACTCCCACCGCTGGCCAAGCCATCCCTCCACTCACCCACACCCCCTGTTATTCTGCGGCGACGGAAGCGCAACCGAACAAGTGAACCCTCGTACTCCTCTCCACGTGTGCATCCACTGTCGCATCTTCCCCGGCTCCATGTCGTCCCCTTCCTAGGCCTCGCCGTCGTCCACCACCGTGGTGCTCTCGGCGTGGCGTGGTTAACATGGTCAAGGAACGACTTCCACCAGACGTGGACTGTATGTGGAGAGGCTGACAGCCGGGTCCACGGCAGCTGCAAGGAAGCGCCTCCTTTTTACGCACAAAATAATTATTCCTCCACCTGACAGCAGGGACCCACCGGAGGGGCCACCGTATTTTGCAAAAAAAATGATTCGCCCCCTGACTGCTGGGACCCACGAGCTACATCTTCGCACGCAAGGAAGTGCGTCCGAAAAAAGTGATTCGCCCCCTTGCTGCTGGGACCCACCAGCTACATCTTTGCACGCAATGAAGTGCGTCCGAAAAAAAATGATTCGCGCCCTGTCGGTGTCAAAACCGGCGGATCTTGGGTAGGGGGTCCCGAACTGTGCGTCTAGGCGGATGGTAACAGGAGACAATGGACACGATGTTTTTACCCAGGTTCGGGCCCTCTCGATGGAGGTAAAACCCTACTCCTGCTTGATTAATATTGATGATATGGGTAGTACAAGAGTAGATCTACCACGAGATCAGAGAGGCTAAACCCTAGAAGCTAGCCTATGGTATGATTGTTCCTCGTCCTACGGACTAAAACCCTTCGGTTTATATAGGCACCGAAGAGGCTTAGGGTTACACAGAGTCGGTTACAATGGTAGGAGATCTACATATCCGTCTCGCCAAGCTTGCCTTCCATGCCAAGGAAAGTCCCATCCAGACACGGGACGAAGTCTTCAATCTTGTATCTTCATAGTCCAGGAGTCCGGCCAAAGGTGATAGTTCGGCTATCCGGACACCCCCTAATCCAGGACTCCCTCAGTAGCCCCTGAACCAGGCTTCAAGGACGACGAGTCCAGCGCGCATATTGTCTTCGGCATTGCAAGGCGGGTTCCTCCTTCGAATACTTCATAGAAGATTTTGAACACAAGGATAGTGTCCGGCTCTGCAAAATAAGTTACACATACCACCGTAGAGAGAATAATATTTACACAAATTCAATCTGCTGACGTACTCCGTGGCGTGACATCACACCACGGCCAAGCCTTTATTCGAATCGTTTTTACTGTCCCACCTTAGCGCGTTTAGCGAGGCGGTTTCCTTGGCTCGTCTTCTCAAAGCAGAGATCGTGTCCCCTTATTCCGGGGTTCTCATCAATACGGGCGTGGGTAACCCAACCGTGCCATTGATTACGACGCTTGGGAGATAAGCGAGTTTTATCAGGCTGGCGGGGATGCCTAGCTTCATCCGCCCATATAAGGGGATATGGATCCACCTTTTTACCTACGCCTTCTTCCTCCTTTGCTCATCCATTTCCGCGCACTTGAGCTCCAGCGCCCAAGTCCGCACATCCCACCTCAACCTTCTCCAGCCATGT
This sequence comes from Triticum aestivum, assembly GCF_018294505.1. Taxonomy (NCBI): domain Eukaryota; kingdom Viridiplantae; phylum Streptophyta; class Magnoliopsida; order Poales; family Poaceae; genus Triticum; species Triticum aestivum. Next base: position 110,593,057 of record NC_057801.1, on the reverse strand, counting down.
CCGGAGCGGGAGGCAAGTGGATGGCCTCCTCCATCATGGGGGTGGCACATCAAAAAGCTGCGGAAGGCCGGATACTTGTCCAACGACATCGCGCATCGGCTCGCTGACAAGGGGCAGCTCATCCCCACCCTCATGCCCCATGAGAGGGTGGTGTTCCTCACCCACTTCATCCGCGGACTAGGTTTTCCACTTCACCCATTTGTCCAGGGGCTCATGTTCTACTATGGCCTGGATTTCCACGATCTGGCCCCGAATTTCATCCTCAACATCTCGGCGTTCATCATCGTGTGTGAGGTCTTCCTCTGCATCCAGCCCCACTTCGGCTTATGGCTGAATACCTTCAATGTCAAGCCGAAGGTAGTGGGCGACCGCCAAGCGGAGTGCGGAGGTGCCATGGTGGGCAAGATGGCCAACGTCCTATGGCTCGAGGGCTCCTTCCCGGAGACCATAAAGGGGTGGCAATTGGGGTGGTTCTACATCACCGAGCCGCGCGACCCTAAATGGGGAGCGGCCCCTGAATTCCGATCTGGCTTCCCTACACGGCTCACCTCCTAGAAAGAGACAGGCTTGACATGGGGTAATTTGGAAGAGCCGACCGGACTTCAAAACTGTGTCCAAAACCTGGTGAACAAGAAGCTCAAGCTTGTCAACGTAGTCCAGGTCATGCTCATCCGCTGGATCCTCCCGTGCCAACAACGGGCCTTCAGCTTGTGGGAGTTTGATCCGGCACAACACCAAACCTTGAGCAGGCTCTTCGACACTACATACGAAGATGCCTGGAAGGTGCTATTCAAGGGCGCGGAGGCTCCCGCATCCACTACCGAAGATCGCGGATTCAGCTCGCCGCATCACGCCAGCGAGGTAAGCTACTTTACCCTTTACGGGACTCTTGTTTTCCATAGTTTGACTCTATGCGGGATCTAAACTCCCTTGCCTTTGACAGGATTGGCAGAAGACGTCCGGGCAGGTTGACTGTCCGGCTCCCTTGCCAGAAGACCCAGCGGACGCCCGATTGACGGGGTTGCTGGTTCCGGCACCTCACGTGGTGCTGGAGAAGAAGGCCAAGAAGAAGGCCACGGGAACTCGAAAGAGTTCCGGGCGCCAGGTGTTGTTGGACTCATCGTCCAATGACTCTGAGGCAGACTCCTCCCGTGAAGACGAGGAGGAGGAAAACGAGGCCTCTCCCCTAGCGGGGGGAGAGGAGAAAAGGAAGGCCGCCCCAACTGGGGAGGCCAGAGGGTCCAAGAAGGGAAGGACCCTCCCTCCGAACTACTCCACCAATGCCGACGACGGCGAGGAGGAGTGGCCACCGAGGGCTAAGCCCCTGGCAGAATCGTAAGTGTCCGGATACCAGAATAACTCATGGTGTTTCTTTTGTTGCACAGAATCTCCTGACGCTGAATATAACCCTGCAGCCCGCCCAAGGACGGGCTCGGCGCTTCAACAAGCGGCTCCCTGGATTTGTCGGACGTGAATAGCACCTCACTTCCGGCTGCCTCCTCTCCTCGTGCTACGGATGACGCTGATGTGGGGTCCCAAAAGGGGCCCGGCCAGGAGGAGGTGTTCCAGGAGGCACCGCAAGGCAACCTCCCGGACTCCAGGCGCAAGGGGGATAAAACCCCAAAGGGATCTAAGTCCGGCCCTGGGTCGGACTCCGCACCGGAACCTTCAGTGGTTCCGGAGTCCGACAGGCGGCCCCTTCGTAAGAAGGGCAAGACTGCGACACCGGTGACCTCCGTCCAACCGGAGGCACCAGATAATTTGCTGGAGGTGCTTAACGGCGCCTCCATCAATGAGGAGCACCGCACTGTTATGAGTGTGGTGATCCAGAACGTTCAGTCCGCCAAAAGCGGGCTAACTGAAGCCTGTGCCAGCCTTCTAACAGGCTTTGAGGTAAGTATTTAAGATATGTAAAAATGTTACCACATAGACAGTAGCCCCTGATGCTCAGTTTGGTGTTCGGAAAGAAAAGTCGAACTGAGGATCAAAAAGATGTACGCAGGAGTCTAACATAGGTATGGCAATATGGGAATGCAGGCTGCGCTGCTGACCTATGCCGCACTGACTGCGGAGGTCAATGCATTGAAGCAGAGCCTCGAGCAGTCCGAGAACAAGCTCGGCCTTGCCAAAAAGCAGCTCGAGGACAGGGAAGGTAAGTAATACCTTATGGAAGTATATAAAAGATGTGGTTGCCAAAAATGACAGGAATAACGTGAGTATTGCAGGGGCCACGAATGAGGTGGCGACCCTGAAGGAAGTGGTGTCCAAGGCCGAAAGCAATGCGGCCATGGAGCGCACCGAGAGAGAGAAGCAGGAGGCGTGGGTGGCGGAGGTGCGGCAATAGCTCCAGGCTCTCGTGGAAAAATACGAGAGTTTGGAGCGTGACTCAAAGACTCGAGAGTCCGAGCTCGCCTCGGCCCTTGAGAGCGCCAAAGCCGCTAAGGCCGAAGCCCAAAAAGCCCTCCAGGAAATTGAGGCATTGAAGAAGATAGCGGCGGGTAAGGAATTCTTTATGCAAAGCAAGCACGTGAAAGTGAATTATCTGTTACTTACCCGAATCAGGAGCTCTCCAGGAGCATTCGCAGATCTGCTCCGCAGTGTGTCCGATGCTGCCGCGTTCTACCGAGCCGAGGAGCAGAGTTCGACGGAGAAGGTGTTCTGGTCTCAGTATGCTGAGGCTGGTCACTCGGTGCCCTTGAGCGACCAGCTGAAGCACCTGGTCGAGCTCCATAAGGTTGCCGAACAGGCCATGAAGGGCCTCATAGTTCAGCTGTGGCCTAAGGAAGCCATGCCTGGGAGCTACTTCGGGCTGGTGAGGCGGCTGGTGGACGCCTGTCCATGGATTGAAGTCATCAAGCGCTCCGTGTGCATCAAAGGTGCCCGTAGGGCCCTTGCCCGTGCTAAAGTGCACTGGGGCAAGATGGACGCTGAGAAGCTTGTGACGGACAGACCACCGCCGAGCAAGGAGTATCGCAAGCCCGAGATGTATTATGAGGGCGTCCTGAAGGGTGCCCTCCTTATAGCGGGTGAATGCTCCAAAGATGTAATTTTTGAGTAAACTCGCATTTGTTATCCTGTACGCTGAAAACTTGTTCATATGCGCTAAGCAACGCTTGTGAATTTAAAATATTACCTTCTGTGTGGCCGTTTGTTAAATTTGAGAGATGACGAGTCATCGGCTTCTACCCCCATGCCACGAGTGCTGGGGTGTTCGGGATAAACTTGAGCGCTCTTTTTCCTATTCTTGGGTCCTTCGAGGGAGGCGCTCAACGCAACGAACGAGGAAACCGGACTATAATGCTTGAACACTCTCACTTAGCCATAGAATTCTATAATTTTAAATTTTGGCGAAGCCCCTGGTATTCGGAAGACCGAGTTCGGGGCGCTATCCACGCCTGGGCCGGACAAAGCCGACTCCTCGCTCTAAGAGGCATAAGTCTTTAGGGACTCGAAAACCTGTCGAACAGCGACCGGCTCTCGCCCTATCATGACGGTCAGTTTTAGCTTTCTCCACTGAGGTGCTTAACCCATCTCAACTAGGGCACAATCGCAGTGGTTCTCCCAGCGCTACCTTAGCCGATATAACGGAACGTAAGGTACCAAAACATGGGAGCCGGGCAAACCCAACTATTGACCCAAGACATGATTCGGAGCCGATGCATATAATGCTATAAGTTCGGGGTGTCGAACTTGTGAAAGTGTTCAGACTTATCACACCATATTTTGGGGTACTTGAGTCCCTGGTGTATTTGGCCATACCAAAGTGTACGGGTGCAACATGTCATAAGTGAAGATATATAGATAAGAAAAGGAATGCAATAATAGGCAGAGCTGCGGGATGATATGTGAAACAAGTATACTGCTTGTTATAGAGACCACCTAGACACTCGATGTAGCTTTCTGCTTCCCCGGCCATTGCATCGCGTGTTCGGCGATTCTACTGCCGGACATGTCTTATTGAGAAAGGAGTCCTGAAAGTAAGAGAAAGAAAAATGACACAATCGGCAGCCCCTGGTGCGGTTGAGCCGCCTTCTAGGCCTGCCGTGGTCGTGCCCCTCCCCCTATGCCCATGGTATTTCTAGAGCGTAATTATGTACACGTAGTACTAGTTTCGCAATTTCGGGAGGGCTGGGGTTGGCGCCGCATTGCTATGCGTGCTCGGGACGTGCCAGGCAGTCTTGTTGTAGGTTACTCCGGGCGGGCTTGACGGTGTCCGGAAGTTTAATAGCCAGACTCGAGGATTGCCTTGAGAGGCTGCTTTGTACTTCCACCGCGAGGGCCGCCATATGCTCCTCTGTTGTTGACCGTAATGACTCCTCGAGGGCCTGGCATCTTGAGCTTGAGGTATGCATAGTGCGGCACCGCATTGAACTTTGCAAATGCGGTTCGTCCGAGCAGTGCGTGATAGCCGCTGCGGAACGGGACTATGTCGAAGATTAACTCCTCGCTTCGGAAGTTATCCGGGGATCCGAAGACCACTTCAAGTGTAACTGAGCCTGTACAGTTGGCCTCTACACCTGGTATGATGCCTTTAAAGGTCGTCTTTGTGGGTTTAATCCTTGAGGGGTCTATGCCCATTTTGCACATTGTATCCTGATAAAGCAGGTTCAGGCTGCTGCCGCCGTCCATCAGGTTTAGCCATAGAATCCTTGAGGGGTCTAGAACCAATGCGGCGAATCCGCCATGGCAGATGCTAGTGGGGTGGTTCCTTCGATCAAAAGTGATCGGGCAGGAGGACCACGGATTGAACTTTGGGGTGACTGGCTCCATCGCATATACGTCCCTTAGTGCATGCTTCCGCTCCCTTTTGGGTATGTGGGTTGCGTATATCATGTTCACCGTCCGCACTTGTAGGGGGAAGCCCTTCTGTCCTTTTTTGTTCGGCGGCCGGGGATCCTCCTCGTCATCGCTATGCAGCCCCTTGTCATTGTTTTCAGCATTTAACTTGCCTGCCTGCTTGAACACCCAACAATCCCTATTGGTGTGGTTGGCTGGTTTTTCAGGGGTGTCGTGTATCTGGCACGAGCGATCAAGTATTCGGTCCAAATTGGACGGGCCCGGAGTATTTCTTTTGAATGGCTTTTTCCGCTGACTGGTTTTAGAGCCTCTGAATCCGGCATTGACTGCCGTATCCTTAGCATTATCGTCGTTAATGCGGCGCTTGTGCTTGTTGCGATGCGACCTGCCGTTGCTGTCCTTGGTATCCGAATTACCAGGGCTCTTGGTCATGTTGTTACTACGAGCTAGCCAGGTGTCCTCTCCCATGCAAAAGCGGGTCATGAGTGTTGTGATGGATGCCATGGATTTCGGCTTTTCCTGTCCTAGGTGTCGGGCAAGCCACTCATCGTGGATGTTATGTTTGAAGGCTGCAAGGGCCTCTGCATCCGGACAGTCGACGATTTGATTTTTCTTGGTTAGGAACCGTGTCCAGAATTGTCTAGCCGATTCTTCTGGCTGCTGAATTATGTGGCTTAGGTCATCGACGTTTGGTGGTCGCACATAGGTGCCATGGAAGTTGTCGAGGAATGCGGCCTCCAGGTCTTCCCAACAACCAATTGACTCCGCTGGCAAGCTGTTAAGCCAATGCCGAGCTGGTCCTTTAAGCTCGAGTGGGAGGTATTTGATGGCGTGTACATCATAACCGCGGGCCATGTGGATACGAAGGAGGTAGTCCTCGATCCATACCGCAGGATCTGTTATGCCATCGTATGATTCGATGTTTACGGGTTTGAAACCCTCGGGGATTTGATGATCCATTACGTCATCTGTGAAGCATAGTGGGTGTGCGGCGCCCCTGTACTGGGCTATATCACGACATACCTCAAATGAGCTTTGTCTGCTATGTTCGGCTCGGCCGGATTTGCTGTATCCGACATGACGGTTATCGTCACGTGTAGTGAGGCGGCCACGCGATCCGTAGATCGATCTTGTTTGCCTTGCCTTGTCCTCCAATATATCTCACAGGTCTGGAGCATTTCCCTATGCCTTGGTACTTTTTGAGCGACGCCGGGGTGAGGCTTGAGTGGAGGGCCGAGAGGCCTCTCTGTCGCGGCCACGAGGTGGCCGGTCGGCCGCATCATGCGCTGGTGATGTAGGTTTGGGTGCTTCCTCCTCTAATCAGGGTAGCAGCATGCGTTTTGGGTAGCTCTTAGAGGGGCGTTCGAGTTCATACTCTTCGGCCGCAAGGACTTCAGTCCATCTATCAACTAGCAAGTCTTGGTCAGCTCTAAGTTGTTGCTGCTTTTTCTTGAGGCTGCTTGCCGTGGCCATAAGCCTGCATTTGAAACGCTCCTGTTCGACGAGATCCTCAGGCACGAAAAATTCGTCGTCGTCGAGGCTTGCCTCGTCTTTGGAGGGAGGCATGTAATTATCGTCCTCTACCTCTCTGTCTACCGCTCTCTCATGAGGGCTGGCTTCTCCATCCTCCTGCGCTGAATCCTGTTGGAGGGGGTTGTCTTCGGCACTTTCCGGGGTGTTATTGTCTCCCGTGCCGGAATCACTTTTTTTGCTGTGGCGGGATTTAGAGCGGCGCCGCTGACGCCGGCGCTTAGGCTGTTTCTTGGAGGGGTCATCCTTCGTTGTTCCATCGCCATTCCCATCTTTTGGGATGTCCACCATGTATATGTCGCATGATGAGGTGGCCTTCCACTGCCCTCCAGGCGCTGGTTCTTGGTTGTCTCTTGCATCGTCGTCCATACCGTCGATGTCTTCGAGTCGAAGTCGAGCATATCGGTTAAATCATCGATAGTGGCTACGAAGTGGGTGGTGGGTGGGCTTTGAATTTCTTCATCGTCCGCATCCCAACCTTCCTGACCATAATCCGGCCAGGGCTCTCGTGATAAAGAGAGAGACTTTACCGAATTCAGGATGTCGCCAAAGGGCGAGTGCTGGAAGTTGTCCGCGCCAGTGAACGCCATGATTGGCGCCCAATCGGATTCGATTGGCAGGGGCGCGGAAGGTTTGGAGTCCGGAGAGGAGTCTGGCACCTTGGAGTCACGAGCTTCACAAAGGACAGGGTTGGTGTTTGGCTCCATCGCCGTAGAGATAGCAGCCCCCAAGGCGGTGTCCAACCACCTGTCCTCGATCGGCGCAGTCGGGTCCGAGCTAAGGGTCGGAGCGAACACTGGTGCGGCCTCCAGGGCACTGTCCGGCGGCAGAGCTAGATCATGCCCATCGTGACAGTGCGACGCGCTTGGCTGTGGCTCGAACCCGTCGAAGATCAAGTCTCTGCGGACGTCAGCCGTATAGTTCAAACTTCCAAATCTGACCTGATGGCCGGGGGCGTAGCTTTCGATCTGCTCCAGATATCCAAGCGAATTGGCCCGCAGTGCAAAGCCGCCGAATACGAAGATATGTCCGGGGAGAAAAGTCTCACCCTGGACCGCATCGTTGTTGATGATCGGAGGAGCCATCGGGCCTAAAGATGACAACACAGAGGAACTCTCAATGAAAGCACCAATGTCGGTGTCAAAACCGGCGGATCTCGGGTAGGGGGTCCCGAACTGTGCGTCTAGGCGTATGGTAACAGGAGACAATGGACACGATGGTTTTACCCAGGTTCGGGCCCTCTCGATGGAGGTAAAACCCTACTCCCGCTTGATTAATATTGATGATATGGGTAGTACAAGAGTAGATCTACCACGAGATCAGAGAGGCTAAACCCTAGAAGCTAGCCTATGGTATGATTGTTCTTCGTCCTATGGACTAAAACCCTTCGGTTTATATAGGCATGGAAGAGGGTTAGGGTTACACAGAGTCGGTTACAATGGTAGGAGATCTACATATCCGTATCGCCAAGCTTGCCTTCCACGCCAAGGAAAGTCCCATCCGGACGCGGGACGAAGTCTTTAATCTTGTATCTTCATAGTCCAGGAGTCCGGCCAAATGTGATAGTTTGGCTATCCGGACACCCCCTAATCCAGGACTCCCTCACCCCCCGACTACTGGGACCCACCAGCTACACCTTCGCATGCAAGGAAGTGCGTCTGAAAAAAAACGATTCACCCCCTGACTGCTGGGACCCAGCAGCTACACCTTCGCACGCAAGGAAGTGCATCCGGTCAAAAAAAACCAAAACAATTTGCCCCCCCTGACTGCTGGGACCCACCAGCTACATCTTCGCAGGCAAGGAAGTGCCTGACAGTCGGGACCCACCTGGTCGAAGCGTACGTAGCGTTGTCATTCTGATCGCGAACGTGTACGTACATACTGGTCGTTGTAGAGGCGCGCACATGTCGTAGTAGAGGCTGGCACATAGCATGTACACGTACATACAGCGGCTAGGGTGCAAGAAAGAAAATACAGCCACGTACGTATATATGGGCAGGGTCTCGAACGCCTACACGCACATACGTACATGGCTGGGTCGGAACGGAGAAACAGCGTCGTCGTCGTGTTCATGGGGAGCCAACCGGCTGGGTAGAAACGAAATGCATGGTGGTGTTCATCGGGAGGGCTTGGACGGAACATGCAATGGAAACGAGGCCTGACGTATCGCAGAATGGGGGAAACGGACCTCCTACGTTCGGAACGGGGTCCTGTTAATCGAGAGGGGTGTGGCGTAACGCAAAATGGAGGAAACGGACCTCCTACGGTCGAAACGGAAGTGCTGTTGATCGATAGGGGTGTGGCATACCGCAAAACGGACGAAACGGACCTCCTACGGTCGAAACGGGGGTCCTGTTAATTGGGAGGGGTGTGGCATACCGCAAAACAGACGAAACGGACTTGTGTTGGAGCACTACGGTCGAAACAGGGGTCCTGTTCATCGGGAGGGTGTGGCGTACCGCAAAATGGGACTCCACGGGATACTGTTCATCTCCACCGTCGACCTCCTCCAGCCTCCACGGGCTACCGTCGACCTCTTCCGGCCTCCACAGGCTCCTGTTCATCCAGCCTCAACCACCCCTCCATGGGCACCCCTCCATCGTCTACTGTTCATCCAGCCCTCCACACCACAGGGTCCTGTTCAACCACCCCTCCACGGGCACCCCTCCACCGTCTACTGTTCATCCAGCCTTTCACACCACGGGGTCCTGTTCATCCAGAGGCAATGCCACCGCCTACTGTTCATCCACCCCCCCGCAACGCTCACTGTTCATCCAATCGATCGGCTTCAGTTAGCAGTAGCGAAGGAATCGCTCGATCGGGTTCAGTTAACAGCCATCGATCGATCGCTCGGGTTCAGTAATGCGTAGCCTGCAGTGCAATCTCTCGGGTTCAGTTAGAGCCCAACGTCTCGCTCGGGTTCGGTTAGAGCCAACGCCTCGCACACACGTGCGTACGTGTACGAGAGAAACACACATCTCTCGGCCCCCGACCTCCCACCGTAATCCAGAACTCCCCGAAATTTTCCTCCCCCTCGCTTCTACCATGGTTTTTTCCATCATGTACGGCCCAAAGAATGTCATGCAGCTGCGTCTCCGGCCCGCCCAGGACGAAAAGCCCATTTTCTGTCATGATTTTTTTTCATAGAAGTAGGATCCCACCACATCTATGATGATACCGGGTTTTATCACAATTATTTTCATAGAAGTGTCATATGTATGACAGGAAAAAAATTCATTCTGCCCAAAATGTCACGGATGTGTCTTTTTTTGTAGTGGAAGGTGCGTTTTGCCGCACATCAGCTTGATGGACCCGCAGCATCATGGTGGGAGAATTTCACAGCCACTTATCCTATCGACGCTGTCACATGGGATCAGTTCCAGTAGGCTTTCTGTACTGCCCATGTTTCAGCAGGAGCTATGGCCATGAAGAAGCGTGAGTTTCGCAACTTGCGCCAAGGAGGACGTATAGTTGGCCAGTATGTGGATGACTTTAGTAAGCTAGCACGTTATGCCCAAGATGACGTTGCTACGGATGCAGCTAAGCAGGAGAAGTTTCTGGAAGGACTGAATGATGAGCTGAGCATGCAGTTGATGGTAGCAACCTTCAACAACTACCAGGAGTTGGTAGATAGAGCTCTTATGATTGAAGGGAAGCAGCAGCAGATTGACAACCGCAAGAGGAAGTATGGACAAGGGAAGTACAATTCTGGAGCTCAGGAGAAGCCCCGTTTTACCCTGAATTTGGGAGGACCTTTTCAGCATACCCATGGAGGAGGGAGCTCGCACAACCATAGTGGTCCCAAGAATGGTATTTGGAATGGAGGAAGCAACGGCCAGAACCGTACCAACCCATTGACCCCAGCCAAGAGAGATCTGAGCCAAGTCACTTGCTACAAGTGTCAAAAGACTGGACATTATGCCAATGAATGTCCTGAAGCTAAGAATGGAAATGGCAATGGAAGCTCTGGGAAGAAGCCGAACCCATTCAACAGGGGACATGGGAACCACGTTAATGTGGAGGAGGTTGAAGCCCAGCCAGATGCAGTAATAGGTAAATTTTCGGTTAAGTCATTTACTGCAATCATTCTTTTTGATACTGGTGCATCGCATTCATACATATCGAGGGGATTTGTGGATAAGTATAAACTGCCAACCAAGGTTCTTAGAACACCTATGTTAGTGAGCTCACCAGGAGCGAAGTATATGGCCAGTCGAGGATGTTTTCAAGTGCCATTGAGTATAGGTAGGCATGTTTTCCCCTCGGATTTAATCATTTTGGAATCGCAAGGTTTGGATGTGATTCTGGGTATGGATTGGCTATCGATGTATGGAGGAAACATTGATTGCACCAGTAAGTCGATTTTGCTTACCACCCCACAAGGAAGAAGGACTAAGTATATATCACGGCATGAGCCGAAGAGGACTCAAGTAAATTCCTTACCAGGAGTTGTACAAGTGGTGAAGGTTTTCCCTGACATATTTTCCAGAGGAGTTGCCAGGCATGCCACCAGATAGAGACATTGAGAGTTTGGTTGAGCTTTTGCCAGGCATAGGGTCGATATCTAAGAGACCGTATAGGATGCCCGCAAAAGATTTGGAGGAAATTAAGAAGCAGATCAAGGAGTTATTGGATAAAGGCTATATTCGCCCAAGTTCTTCACCTTGGGGATTGCCAGTGCTTCTAGTGGAGAAGAAGGATGGATCGTTAAGGATGGTTGTTGATTATCGAGGATTGAATAAAGTGACAATCAAGAACAAGTACCCACTGCCGATGATCAATGACTTGTTTGACCGATTGCAAGGAGCAAATGTATTTTCCAAGATCGATCTGCGATCAGGATACCTCCAGTTGAAGATTCGAGAGCAGGATATACCTAAGACGGCTTTTAACACCAGGTATGGGCTGTACGAGTATACCATTATGTCATTTGGTCTGACTAATGCACCTGCCTATTTCATGAACATGATGAACAAGGTGTTTATGGAGTTTCTGGATAAGTTCGTCGTGGTGTTCATTGATGATATTTTGGTCTACTCAAAGAATGAAGAGGAGCATAAGGAGCATTTGCGTATGGTACTGGAGAAGCTCAGAGAACATCAGTTATATGCCAAGTTCAGCAAATGTGAGTTTTGGTTGAAGGAAGTTGGATTCGTCGGACATGTTATATCTGGAGACGGAATAGCAGTAGACCCCACCAAAGTTGTCACTGTGACAAACTGGGAAGCCCCAACAACAGTTGGAGAGATCCGGAGTTTTCTTGGACTCGCAGGATACTACCAGAGGTTCATTGAGAATTTCTCGAATTTCTCGAAGATTCCAAAGCCCATGACAGAGTTGTTGAAGAAGGACACCAAGTTCAAATGGACTGAGGAATGTGAGGCCAGTTTCCAGGAGTTGAAAAACGTTTGGTTACATCACGAGTGTTGATCCTGCCCGATCAGCGCAAGGATTATGAAGTATATTGTGACGCTTCTCGTCGAGGACTTGGAGCAGTGCTTATGCAGGAGGGAAGAGTTGTTTCATATGCCTCATGACAACTTAAACCTCATGAGTTGAATTATGCTACACATGATTTGGAGTTAGCAGCTGTAGTTCATGCCTCGAAGACATGGAGACATTTTCTCATCGGAAACCATTGTGAGGTGTACACTGATCACAAGAGTTTGAAGTACATCTTCACATAGAAGGAGTTGAATCTCAGGAAAAGGAGATGGTTGGAGCTCATCAAGGATTATGATATGAGATTGCATTATCACCCCGGAAAGGCTAACGTACTAGCCGATGCGTTGAGCCGCAAGAGCCATGTCAACACACTCATGACCGGAGAGTTACCAAAGGAGTTAGCGGAGGATCTTTGCGAGCTATGTTTGGAGATAGTTCTAAGAGGCTATGTAGTAGCATTGGAGATTCAGTCTACTTTGATGGATAAGATCAGAGAAGTTCAGAAGATTGACAAGGAGATTGCCGAGATAAAGGAGAAGATGAGCAAAGGAAAAGCTAAAGGTTTTTGTGAGGATGATCACGATACCTTATGGTTTGAGGACCGCGTTTATGTGCCTAATGATCCGGAGATCGGGAAGTTGATTCTGCAAGAGGCCCATGATTTGCCATATTTGATTGACCCAGGAAATACCATGATGTATTTGGATTTGAAAGACACTTTCTGGTGGACCGGAATGAAGAAGGATATTGCGGAGTATGTAGCAGTATGTGATGTATGTCAGGGAGTGAAGGCAGAGCATCAGAAGCCAACAGGATTGCTACAGCCATTGCCGATACCCGAATGGAAGTGGGACAAGCTAGGCATGGATTTTATCACAGGATTGCCAAGGACTCATTTAGGCTATGACTCGATATGAGTTGTAGTCGATTGTTTGACGAAGCTAGCTCATTTCATTCCAGTGAAGACCACTTACACCAGCGCTAAGTTGGCAAAGATATACATGACTAGGATAGTATGTCTGCATGGATTTACGAGGAGCATTGTATCAGACAGAGGAACCGAGTTTACCTTAAGGTTCTGGAATCAGTTGCACCAAACTTTGGGTAACAGGCTAGAATTCAGTACAGCCTTTCATCCGCAGACAGATGGATAGACCGAGAGAGTAAATCAGATTCTGGAGGACATGTTGAGAGCTTGTGCGCTAGATTATGGATCTAGATGGGACGACAATTTTCCATATGCGGAGTTCTCTTACAACAATAGTTATCAATACAGTTTAAAGATGGCCCCTTTCAAAGCTCTGTACGGAAGGAGGTGCAGGACACCGTTGTTGTGGCACTACAAAAAAATACACTTCTGTGATGATACGTGTTTGTCACAGTAGGTCGCGTTTTTTGTCATGCATGTACATCCATGACAAATTTATCACAGAATCAAGATAGTCATACCTGTGCTGTCGTAGAAGTGTTCCATGACATTACCAAAATTATCATCACGGAAGTGTCCACTTCCATGATGATAAATCGCACATCACAGAAGTGCTTTCGTCAACGGTGACCGACACGTGGCATCTACCATAACGGAACGCCGTTAAGCTATCGGGTCAGGTTTTGGATCCGTTAACACGTTAACAGCCCCGACCAATGGGGAATTTCCACATGTAAAATCATCATTGGCTGGAGGAAACACGTGTCGGCTCATCACTGGGACAGATGTCATCCGCTCATTGGACAGAAGGTGCCTACGATACGTCGACACGTGGCACAGCCCAATAGAGGCCCATTGCTGTGAAAAGGCCGACCCGTTTGACTTGGTCAAAAGGTGGCGGACCGGTCCATGGAAAGCCGGTTAACGGCCTGTTCGCATATAGCCCATTTACAACCCGCTAACCCAAGGCCCGTTACGCCCTATTCGAATTAGGCCCATTAGCGTCATCTGGGCCATCCAATATGATTCCAGCCCGTTTTCACTTCTGGCCCATGTATGGCCCATGACGTCTTTCGGCCCATATGAGGCCCTATGTAACTCTTGGCCTATTAACGGCCCGTGGTGAAACTGGCCTGTAATGAACAGTGTATCACTCTACACCCATTAACGGCCCGTGGTGAAACTGGCCCGTATAGAACAGTGTATCACTTTATACCCATTAACGGCCCATTATTCCGTTGGGTCGTTTCCAGCCCATGTTATCTTTTGGCCTTCTCAGAGCCCATTTATTCTTGGGCTCATTTCTAGCATTCGTTTACTTACGGCCCGTTACTGTCATTTTCTGCTTGTGGGCCAAATTCAGCCCGTGGTTACAGTCGGCCTGTTTGTGGTTCGTTAATACGTTGGGCCATTTTCATAGCGTCATCAAATATGGCCTATTAACGATGGCCCGTTATGGTCGGCCCATGAACGGACGATTCCAACTCTAGCCCGTTTACGGCCAGAATGCGGTCTGTTTGGCCCATGTTTGGCCAATCGATCATACGACCCGTATAAGGCCCATTGATGATACTGCCCGTAGAAGGCCCATTGTTTCTACGGCTCGTAGAAGTCCCATTGTTTCTATGACCCATAGAAGGCCCACTGTTTATACGGCCCGTAGAAGGCCCACTGTTTCTACGGCCCGTAGGTCCAATGTCACTATAGTAAATATTAGCCCATGGTTATTGTGGCCTAGTTTTAAAAAATAGGTTATTGCATTCACTAGCAAACTGCAGAAAAAGAACTACACTGACTACAAGCAAACAAATAAACAAGACAACAAGGAAATAAATAAGCAAGCAACTTACACTAGGCTATCACGGCTATTACACATATTACATCCACTGGGCATCAAAGTTCGCCACCAGTGCAAATATAGGGAACACAACAGCATATAAACGCCGCAGCAAAACAAGTCCAGAACTGAAACCACTTCAGAAGAGCTCAAGAAACAATATCCTGGGTACCCATAATGCTGGCAAGATGCTTAGCAAGCTTATTAACTTTCTCTTGTTTGGCGCTTAAGTCCTCCAGCGCTTGTTGTTGCACTAGAAAGTATGCATCTGAATTCTGCAGGGACTTCCTCAGTCCTTCGGCTTCCTGTCGCATAACATCTGATCGATGTCTTTCAACTTGAAGTTGAGACTCAAGAAGCCGAACTGATTCAGGCAACGAGTTCGAAGAGCTGGTGCCAGCAGTGGTAGCCAGTAACTCGAACACTACATCAAGACAGGACTTTGGGGTTGTCTCAGTGTCTTCAATATAGTTTTTATCAGCTTTCTTGGAGACCAACAGGGATGTCTCACTATCTTGAACCTTATCTGCATTACTTCCTTTACCATTGCATAACAGGGTACTCTTCTCCAATATTTTATCCGCGTTCTAAAAGAGAAACAAACAAACACATCTCAGGTTTACAATGTAGTATATGAAACTCATTTTGGTAAACCAGTTCAGTAGTAAGGTGGACAGGATAACAGCATGAAACAAACATATATCTATGTAGTATGGTCACTGTATGGTCTATATCATTCTAGTTTATGTTGCCAAATCAAGATAGATACAGTTCGAATCATATCTATTTAAGACAAAGCAGCATAGACAGAATATAAGTGTGGGAAACTACACAGCAATAACAACACTTGTAATGTGCATGGCATGAGAACATAACTGTTTATTCAATTGAAACTGAAATCAACATAGAGCAAGTTACAACAGCAAACAGCCAAACACGTTGAAGAAACAGGTTTAAAACATACCTGTTGCGCCATTGGAGTTTCAATTGCATCCTTCAAATTTGAAATTAGTTGGTATCAGTAAATACAGTGATGCAAGAGCAAAGTAGTATGAACCATAGCTACGGAACCTGACCTGAGAACAATTCTTCTTCTGCTTTAAGCGTTGACTTCGGGTTCGGAGTGGTGGTCCTCGTGATTTGGGCACTGCAGTTGCCTTACTAACTGCTCGTGTTTGGGTGCTCTGTGGTGGAGACGGTGCTGTGTCAACGGGAACTGGGTGTCTATCTGCTGGGGTTGGGGTTAGAAGGGGTGTAGCTGGTTCTCTGTCCAACTGGGTAGGGGTACAATCTGCATGAGTGTGGGTTATGTGTGGTGGGGCTGGTTCTTGGGCAAGTACAACCGTGGTTCTATCTGCATCGACAGGTAGCACGATCTTTTCTGAAGACCGTGTTTTTACTCCCACAGATACTGCCATCACTCCCTCCAATTGAAATGGCTGATAAACAAGAAAAGTAATTGAATGTACAGACATTGTAAGATAGACAGGTGCAATGGATAGTAGGGAAGAAAACAGGGCATGAAATAATTCACATTTATGTTGTCTAAGCAAACAGAATAGCAGGACATAATTTCACATATATGATGGCTAATTAAACAGGATAGCATGACACAATTTCACATGTATGATGGCTAACTAAACAGGATAGAATGACATACTTCAAAATATGATGACTATGTAAACAGGATGACATGATATAACTATACGATGTGTCTATTAAAGTGGTTGGCATGCCATAAATCACAAACATGCCGTCGATGGAAACATGATGGCATGATATAATTCACGGATAGAATGACATAATTTAAAATATGATGACTATGTAAACAGGATGAGATGATATAACTATATTATGTCTTTAGAAAATGGGTTGGCATGCCATAATTCAGATACATGCTGTCTATGTAAACATCATGGCATGACATAATTCAAATATATGATTTATATACTAAGGAAGTGAGCAGAGGGCAATCGCATATATGATGTGTCAACTAAGGAGATGGCATTCAATATTGTGTATATGATGTAAAAACTAAGCATTGCAATACAACATATGCATTATATGAGTAATATAACCCTGCCAAGTTTGAGCATACACCTCAGGGGGATAATAGGACTGGTCATCTGCCTCTGAATCCTCCTCTGAAGAGCTATCTGTAACCAGCAAGATATCTGCTTCAGCAGGTAGCATTGTCTGCTCTGAAGACCTTGTTTTCACTCCAGATTTCTCCATCACCAATTCAAATGGCTGATGCACAGGAAGAGCAGTTGAATATACAAACATTGTCGACAAAAGCAATGAGAAATACAAAAAAGGACGGCATGATATAATTCACATATATGACGCTTGCCTAAACAGCATGGCATTGCATAATTCACATACATAATGCCTTGCAACAAGATAACATTGCATAATTCACATATATAATGTCTTGCAACAAGATGGCATTGCATAATTCACATATATGGTAATTAGACACTAAACAGGTGGCATTCACACAAAGCATGTCTAAACTAAGCAAATGACATAGCAATGCAAGATACCATACGCACGATATGAGCAACATAACCCTGCCAAGTTAGGGCATGCACCTCGGGGGGGGGAATATGACTGGTCATCTGTCTCTGAATCCTCCTCTGAGGAGCTATCGGTAACCAGCAAGACATGCGCTTCGTCAGATAGCATTGTCTGCTCTGAAGACCTTGTTTCCACTCCAGATTTTTCCATGACCGTGCCGAATGGCTGATGCACAGGAAGAGTAATTGAATGTACTAAAATTGTTGACAAATTTAACACGTAATAAAAAAATGATGGCATGATATAATTCACATATAAGATGACTGGCTAACCAGGGTGGCATTGCAAAATTCACATATATGATGCCTGGCTAGACAAGATGGCATTGCATGATTCACATATACGATAAAGAAACTAAACAGATGGCATTGACACAAAGCATGTCTAAACTAAGCAGATGACATCTTTAATGTATACAGTAAGCAATGCAAGGCACCATATGCATGATATTACCAACATCAGCATGCCAAGTTAGAGCGAAGACCTCATGGGGTAAATAGGAGTGGTCTTCTCCTTCTGAATCCCCCTCAGAACAGTTATCTTCCTCTTGATTACGATCCGAAATGGGTGGAGGGGGGCTGCCTTTGCGCCCACCATGGAACGACGTCTGCATGAAATTTTATTGCCACGCAAGGCTCGTCTCTTTTGCTCTACATGATCAGTTCCATTGTGTACAATAACTGGCATGCATAGGAATAAAACATAGTGAGATTATGTAAGGAGTGCATGCACAAATCCAGAGTGATGGTAGCAAACTGTGGATAGACCCAAAACCAATGATAGCAGGCAGATAATAGCTTTAGTTAAAAAATACAGATAATGGCTCCTTTAATGTTTGTTTGCACCCAACATGAAACTCATAGTAGACACCGGAGATTAACCAGATAGTAGACAGATAGTACTGATTGCTGCCCCAATATGTACCCCACAACCATTTAAAAACTCAAGTTTCAGCATTAGTTTGGACCTGACTCGGAGTCTAATAGGTGAACACGACGATAATGTAGCATGTCATCATATTAAGCGACGCATAACGTAAGCAGACACGGAAGAGTGCGACCTCTCTTGCGGACCCGTGTAGTCCTCAAGGTCATCTGCTCAGTTGATGATGGTAATGCAGTTGTCGTGGCTGCCGGCGGCGGGGAAGAAGATCTGAGGCGGCGAAAGACAGTCTGGAGAGCGGATCCCTGCTGTGGTGAACCCTTCCATCGTTGGAGCAGCTGAGCTGGGGTGGAACACAGCGCCGCAGGAGCAGGACAAACCACACAAGGTTTTCTTTGACACATATCTGTAACAGAAGTAATTGAGTAAGGGCTTGTTTGAATTTGAGGATTCTAACAATGCAGGGATAGGAAATAGACAGGAATAGGATAGGAATGCACGTGCAAAACAGAGAATTTAAAAACACAGGATTTCTGCCAATCTGGGTGTTTGATTCACAACAATTGGAAGATCACAGGATGCAAAAAAGCATGGTGAGATTAAGTCAAACCACAAGAAAATGTACGGTTATAATGCTATTATGCTACTATCTCTTAGTCTTGTGCTTGATGAATAGGAATATGAAAAGGAGGAGAAGTGGAAATTAGAATTCCTACGGTTTTTCTTTCAAGGAGACACTAAAGGAACAAATCCTACAGTTTTCCTTTGCTCCATTCCTTTGCACCAAATTCATGAAAAGTAGTACCATAGGAAACTTTCCAATTCCTATGTTTTTCATTCACTTTTCCTTTCAAGCACTGGCGATTCTAGTAGGCAGGCTTGAGCAAGGAAAATCCTACACTAAAAAAATGTTTTTGTGCTACTTCTATTACTTTGGACCCAGGCCACTGCCATACTAGCTCAACTCCCAGGCCCATCGACAAATGCACAGCTCAAACGCGCAGAGATAAATAATGATGGCGTTCAAGAGAGTCCATCACGGATAGCTAAGTTGCCTAGTACCTCACTGCTTGTCATATAGTAGGATAAAATAATCGTATTTCCCGTTACTACGAGTGCTCAGTGGACAATATATATAACCTGTAGAGTAAAAGAGATGCAACAAGTGTACAACCTCTTTGGCGAAGCCATGTCGATCTCAGCGTGATTGGATTGGCCGGTAAGGATGCTCCGGGTGACTTTGCTGTCGGAGGAGGGGAAGAAGATCTTAGGCGTCTGGAGATGGAGGCCGAGCTACTGCTCCACTGTGATGGAGGGTTTCATCGTTGGAGCAGCTCTAGTGAGTTGTACGATGTCGAGGCTGAAGCAGGACAAGAGAGACAACGAACAACGTTAACCTGAGTGGAATTCTAATAGCATCTCCAATACATGACGTAAAATACATAACCACAAAGTGCTAGATGTAAAATACATCAGCCACTCATCTCTGAACTTAACAGTCGAAACTGAACTTAACTGTTAAAACTGAACTTAACTGTCGAAACTGAATTTTGCTGTCGAAACTGAATGCACTAGCAAGGTGAGGCTACACGTCGGTTGACTGACTTTTTCATCTCTGGTTAGTTTATTTTGCAGCCGTTGGATACGAAATCAAGGGCCTGTGGTTCATCTTACACCTCCACCCCCTCGAGCCACCAGCCACCACCGGCCAAATAGCAGCCCCCCGCCGCCCGTGGCCGGCGGTGCGCCGCCCCGCCCGCCCGGAAAATACTCCCCACCGCTGGTCTGCCGCCGCCCCGGCCATCCCTCTAGGCCTCCCCGTGCCGAGCTTTTTCTCCAGCGATCCCCACACCACCGCCCCACCAACGCCCCACCACCGTCGGCGATCACCGCCCCAATCCTGAACCCTAAGATAGATAGTGGGGTACCTCTCTGGCGATCCCCCCTCCCCACTGCGGCTGGTTCTTCCTTCACCCCGACGAGCCCACCTCCTGAAAATCAACTGACCCAAAAGTTGATTCAGTCGACTGAAGTGTAGCTAAATCGGAGCAGCATCGCAAGCAAGAGCAAGAGCGAGAGCAGCAGCGCGAGCAAGAGCAATAGCAAGAGCAGACCAGGCAGGGGACCGAGAGCAAGAGCAGAGCAGCAGCGCGAGGGAGAGCTAAAGCAGCAACATCTCCTACTGATGTGGACGTCGCCGCCAAGGGAGCGACACCATGGAGGAAGTGGCCGGCGACGCCACCGTGTATGGAGTCGTGCCATGTCGGCTCGGGACCGAGCGCCGGCAGCACCGTGAGATCGAATCAAAAAGAAAATGCGGCGATTAGTGTACAACCTCTTTGGTGGCGCCGATTAGGCCGCAGCTTCAGCCGAGGAAACGGTGATGATGATGCTCTTCCGGTGGTACAGGTGAAGACGGCGGTGTGGGAATGGAGGTGGCACGAAAGACGAGGGAAACATCGAGGCAGCTCCTTGGAGGTGGAGGACGGGGTGGCTGAACCGGAGGGACGATGAGATCGACGACGGATCCTCATCCGGTACGGTGGATGAGGGACGTCGAGGTGTTGCTGTGGACGACGTCGTCGGGGAAGAGGCTCCGGCTGGGTGGCGGACGGAGCAGGGTGTGGGGTTTCGTCGCGGGTTTTCGCGGCCTCGGTGTACGAATGGGTGGGCGGATGGGATGGCAGTGGGGAACCATGGCTTAGAGACGCGCTTGTCCGAAATGTGGGGTAAGTTACGAAAGTACCCCCACCGATTTGAGGCGGTTCTTTCGGTTCAGGGGTACCACGGGCATTTCGCGTGTCGGGATTTCATAGGAGGTGGGAGTTTTCGCGCGCGTTGTAATTTCGGAATAGCAAGGCACGGGTTGAGATGGAGGGAGTTGTCGGAGCACAACGAGACAAAGATATATCTTAAATATTTCGGGCTAACAAGGCGCGGGTTGAAGAGGCGGGAGTTTCGCAGCACGATAGACAGAGACGCTAGCTTGAATTTTCGGCATAACAAGGCGCGGCTTGAAATTTCGGAAGAACAAGCTTAACGTGTACCCAAAAAAAGACAATTTGCACCTCAACACGCACAACACACACACAAACACCATTTAGACTAGAGTAAGGTACACGTGCATTGCACGCATGAGATTTGGCAACCAAATTATGAATAAATACCACATTATAGCATGCAAGCTTTGAGTCATATATGCATGATGTAGATGTTCGTTTAATTCTTATAGTTCATTTCATTCAAAATCATCTAGTTTTTATAAGAAAGCTAATCTATTTTAAGATTCATGGAATTGTGCGTTGTAAGACATAAAGTAAAAACAAATAATGGCAAATCATGTAGAAAAACATTTGGGCAATTCTGATACGGAAGATTCTAGAACAAATAAGAAGTGCTTGTGTTTTGATGTTTGTGCATTATGCTTAAGTTCAACCATGGAGTCTTCTAGATTATACATGTGGCGAAATCTGGTGGAATCTAGATGATATCCAACGGCCAATAGTGCTCAAATTTGCCATCTTTGGACCATCGGATTCGCCTCATCCAACGACCATCTTTCAAAGTTAAAGTTACCCGCACACAATATAAAAAATATAATATAATATATATATATAGGGGTATAGATATAGATATGTGATGCGAAAGCCGCCCATCATCTCCAATTAGAATAGTGTGTCCATGCACGGATGCGACGTGGCCAAATGATGTCTGCCATCGGTATCTCAAATTCAAATCAGTCTGACCTTGTTCAATGTGTATACATTACAACAGGCTCGTTTCCAAACCACACCGCGTAGATCTCCGTTATATTCATGCATGCATGGGTTTCAAACATCAGGATATCTTATTCAAATATTTGAATTCAACTTTACATTGATTATGACCTCACCTATTCTTTTACACCCACACAGTAGTCTTCTCTTTATAATTGTACCACTAACTTTCTCTCGTGCATGCATGCACACACACTACCAGTCGGCATTATCCATCGCACGCATGCAATCTTTTTCTTCAGGTCGGTCTCCCATGAAGGCACACACCCACACACATCCCCCTCTCCATCATATCGGGCATTCTTTATCTCTCACGCGTGCATGCGCAACGATCGATGTTCCTCTATGTATGTGTGTATATAGCTAGGTCTTTCATAGTTTTCCACACAAACCGATCAATCGATATATCCAGTGAGGTCTCACCCTCTTTCCCACGTCCACATCGATCAATCTATACCTCTCTATATAGGATTAACATATATAGCTAATACACCCACATTAATTATATATCCAACGTCCCCCTCTCATCATCCATGCCTTCCGCTTCATCTCTCAGACGCGTGCACAATGGCGAAGACAGGGGGCAGTAAGGGCCCTGCCCCCCCTAACATCACTATATATCGAGGCTAATATGAATGTGATCATTAGACAATTGCTGCTAAAAAGGTTTAATTCATGAATTGACCCTCCTCGTAAAGGATTAGCAATGCTTGGCCCCCTAGCTCATTTATTTTTCATGGCTCCGCCACTGCGTGCAACAGCGCACGTGTTCGCCCCCTCTCTCTAAATATCGATCTCGCACTTGTGCATTCCTTCATAGTCTCCCTCCACTCGGCCCCTCACACCATCTTCTAGCCCCCACCGGATTTTGCCACATGTACAATCTAGCAGACTCCATGGTTGAACTTAAGCATAATGCATAATCCTCAAAACAATAGTGGTTCTCTTTTGTTCTAGAATCTTCCGTATCATAACTGCCCAAACTTTTTTTCTAGTTGAATTGCCGTTATTTGTTTTTTACTTTATGCTTTACAACGCACAATTCCATGAATCATAAAATAGATTAAGGGCTTCTTTTATTGAAAGGATTCTCAAAGGAATTTCGGAGGATTCTAATCATTAGGAATTTTTCCTATCTTGGTTGTTTGATTCGTAGGATTGTAAACCATAGGAATTTTTCCATATGATTCATTTGCACTAAATTTCATAGGAAACATCCCATCCACTCAAACCTCTTTGAAAGAATTCTGCATTTTTTCCATGCACAATCAAACACTCGTACAATCATGTAGGATTCAAGACGACATTCCACTATAATCCCATGTTTTTAATATTCCCGCGTTCTTAGTTTTTTTATAAAAACTAAGAGGGTGCTTGGATCCAAGCGACTTATTTTAGTCTGACTAAAAATAGTCTCTTTAAGAGACTAAAGTTCCAAGCACCCCTGACTAAAGAGGGGCTAAAACTAGTCTTGAGACTAAATTTTTTTAGTCAGGGGTACCCCTACTAAAATGTGGATTAGTCCTCTCTCTCCTCATTTAACTCCTCTCCTTTAACACGCGCGAGTTCTGGATTGGAGGGTTTGGAGGATAACAAATGCTCATTAACTTGATTTTAGTCTCCTTAGTATTTGGATCCAAGCATGGATGAGGCTAGCATGTTTTAGTCTCACTACTTTTAGTAATTGGACTAAAACGTATCCAAGCACCCTCTAATTGATTTTGAATGAGATGAACTATAAGAATTAAACAAAGGGCTACATCAGACATATATGACTTAGAGCTTACATGCTATAGTGTGGTATTTATTCATAATTTGGTTGCAAAATCTGATGCGTGCAATGCACGTGTACCTTACTAGTACTTCGAGTATGTGCAAAACACGTAAATTAGAATACCAATGGCCCGCTACACAGTGTCTCTCTTACAGTTCATGAAGCCACATGGTACATGTGGAGGCGTTTTCACGACCTCCTTGCGTGGATTGATCACAGTGACGTGCTGCTGGTTCCAGAAGAATGTACTCGTCCTCCCTGAGCCATACTGGCGGTACATGCACAAAGCGAAGATGTGCACGCACGCCACGCACACACTCATTCCCTCGCACGCACACGCAGGTACATGGGCAGACGTAATTTTGTACCAAGATCCACCCCATGTGATAATTTGACGCGCGTAAAGTCGTTCACTTTGTTGATGGTCAATTAATACAGTGCATGCAAATTGAGTGGACGTGAGGGCGGAAGAAAGATATTATTACTCCACTGCACGCATGCGAGTAGTTAAATTGTGGGTTGCTAGTAGTCCCTCTCTCTCAGTTCACAGGGCGTGCCCGTACTCCTAGGTCGTCAATTTGACCGACCTAATATAAGCCATATGTCACAAAAAAATACCAATATAAACTTCAGATTTTCTATTTTCAAAAGGTATAATTTTTGTATTATATAGTTTATATTAGGGTGATAAAATTGGCAACCTAGGTATACGCATAGGACTTGTAAACTGAAACGGAGGTAGTAGTAATTCCATTGGTCTCCTTCGTATTTTGTGCCAATTTTTGACAGTAACATAATATTTACGCATTTGAGCAGTGTAGTACTTGAAATTTATGTTCCGCTAAACTCATTGGGAGCCGTTTCGGGCCTCGAAACCAAAACCATCAATTAATCTTTACCTTGTTCCCATCACATTCGAAAGCCTTCTCATACCTACTAGTACGTACCAAACCTGAACGTGTTCCCACTATGCAGGTATTAGTACTAGTGCTAGTACTTAGGTTATAAAAAGGGGAACTACCTAACCGAAAATTACTCTATTCCTCCTCATAAGTGCTTCTTCTTCGTCCGTCCTTGCCATGGCCGGTGAGCAGAGCTCTAGGTCGAGAACTACTCGTAACAAGGGAGCATCAACCAAGGCTACGGGAAAAAAGAGAGCGCTCGCCGGCACGCAGAGACCTCGAAAGATCTCTCACGGCAGGCGATGGCTCCTAGGAGCGCCCTAGCCGTGGAGGCGAACATGCCGAGCCGGCGGAGCTGGAGTCGTTATCCCTCGACGGCATGCCCGATCAGCTCAATAAGCACCTCAATAAGCAGAAGGAGTTCATCCATGGATTGATGGAGTTGCTAAAGGAGAGCCTCGACGACATGCCCGCTGAGCTCAATCAGCAGGGGGGTTGACCGCCAGCTTGGTGACGCTGTTGAAGAAGAGCATTGCCTCGGAGAAGAAGGCGACCGGTGAAATCCTGCGACTTCAGGAGGACAAGGCGAAGCTCTGCCACGAGATCGACCTGTTGAAGGAGAAGAATGCCAGCTGGAAGAAGCTGCATGAGAATAGTAGTTCCTCAATGAATATGCTGCAGTCCCTCGTCATGGAACAAAAGGAGGAGTTGGCGAAGCTCCGCATCAAGCACCCGGCTGCTGTCAAGGTACATAATGCGGCCGTGGAACAGATGATGAAGGATCGCGTCGAGAAATCCCGCGTCATGGACATAATGAAGAAGATGGCGTAGGAGACGCGCAAGGAGATGGAGGTCGTGGAGGTGATGAAGAAGCAGTTACGACTCCGCAGCGAATTAGATCATTTGGGGTGATAATCTTCCTTCTTCTTTTGCTGTTGTGTTTCATCTTTTGCTTCGGGTGTTTCACCACACGTGTCACGTTCTCTGCGAGGCATGAATAGAACAATGTTTTTTTGAGAGAATGAATAGAACAATGCTAACAATGAGATGACTAGCAAATTAGATCATTTTTTATCGCCATATGGCACTGGGCTGCCATGTTTCGTGCTCCTCCGTCGCAGTACTACTCCAGTGGAAAACTTGAGTATACCGCATGGTTCTTTGCTCTTCCTCGATCAGGTCGTCGGCACATTTATACGAGCAGTCAAATCACAAGGCCCCGCCTTCCAGCAGTAATGAGCCGTCAAATCACAAAGGCCCTCGCCTCTCATGAAACCGACCAAGCTAGACTGCCCGCCCTCTAGCCTTTTAAAAAATGTATAATTTTGTACAGCAGTTGTATCGATGGATTGCGCCATGGAGCAAAACTTGAAATTAAAAAATAATGGTGGTACATATAGAGTGCGCTCGTCGCCAAACTATGCTTATAGTACTATTAAAAAGGCTAGTCACAATAATGGTGTCCAGCACAACCCACCCCTCAAATAAAACTAAGCACCCTGGAATTCTTTGACAAAACTAAGCACCCTGAAATTCTTTGACAACTAAACTGCTGGCTATATGATGTTGGCCATATATATTGTACGTATATAATGTGATGAAACGAGTGGTAGTACTATACCAACTATAAGATGAAATGTAAGAAATACTGGTATGTATGTACTAAAGAGTTAAAGTAGCAAGAAGAAACATGACATAGTTCTGCTGGGTGCTCAGCACAACACACCCCTCAAATTAAATTAAGCACACCTGAAATTAAACTTTGCAACTATTCCGGTAGACACTGCATTAGAACCACCATGAGCAACGACACTGCCACCTTACACGGAGTCCTCGTCCATGTCCTCGACTTCGTCCTTGTCCCTCTTCCTCTTGGCCGATACTTCTTTGCTTGAACCGCCAACTTGGCTGTTGCTCTTCATCCAACCCTTGTTGATATTGAAACAAAGGTAGCCATCCATTGCAGCATAATGGATGTGGTCTATATCTAGTACATTTCGCTGCCATGCATGACGATGAAACGTGTAATGAGGTTTCTCCAGTTTACCATACGAAGGATGAACCATGGCTCCTGCCAGGGTCAGCATTGAAGGCTGACGATAGGACACCAGTCGATTCTTTTGGAGGTCGAAGGTGTTGCCTACAACGAGGCCTATCCGACGCAGGACTTCTTTGTCGTTACCAAAGTCTATAGTAGCGAATTTGACTAGGTTTCTCTCGAGGAAGTCCTTAAAATCCTGGCACTCAACGTCGGCATGGCATATGTGGTAGACCAAGCATAAGTCATGCACGCAAACCTGGATCACGGTGGGATTCTTCCTCTCTTCGTCCTTTAGATCCTTCTCTCGTCCCAGGACCGTGGTGTACTCAACATCTAGCCCAGCGACCCACTCATCATCTGAGTCTTCGAACATGCGTCTAAAGCGAGAAAGGCATCCTTTCACTGTCTTGGAAGAACGGGTGTAGATGACGTTGAACTCACGGCCGGTGATGGTTCTAACCTTGTACTCACCGCCGATCGGGGAGATTTGGGACACCATGGATTTGGGAGGAGGGTTAGGATTAGTGGAACTGCCGTAATGTGAATGGACGGAACTACTAGGAGCGAACCACCGTAGTATTAAAGGACGTGCGGGGACGAGTAGGAGCGAACTGCCAGCATGCGAATGGTAGGGTAGTGGCTTTCCATTCTCCCATTATACGGGCTTCCGAGTGCCCTTGGATCTGAGATCGAATGGTTGCATGGCGTGATTCTAGACCTATGGGTGAATATCCTATCCTGGAGGGTTATTCTGCAAATTTTCAGCAACCTAGCATGCGACCGTTTGATCTCAGATCCAAGGGCTGCCAGCGGCCCGTATCATGGTAGCACCTACCACGACCGTCGCGTCGCTTGCGCGGTCGCGCCCTTGGAGATTTAACACGGTGCATTAGGCTATCTGATGTTGGCATGTCATACATAGTCATCACTTAGTCACTCATACTACAACAAGGTTTTGGCTATAAGGTTGGCTATAAGTGTATTTTTTTACTTCTCTCTATCTCTTTCTGCGTACTCCCTCCATCCCATAATATAAGAACGTTTTCGACACTAGTGTAGTGCCAAAAATGTTCTTATATTATGGGACACAGGGAGTACTAGTATTTATTGCATTTGCCAAGGAGTGACCTCTTCCAATGAAATGGTGTTGCTAAGTTTGCTTCATTTAATTAGCTATAGACTCAAAATTGTCTTTTCACCTAGGTACATGCGCTTAGCACCGTTTCTTCCTTGGTTCACCAAACTAGTCTCTCTATTCTTGATTAACTTGCCACATCAGACTTTATGCCTATGTGGAAAGCTTAAGCACCTGTAGGAGCACGTAAGTACCCCCTCCTTCCATCTATATAGGGCCTAATGTGTTTTTAAGACTGCCTTTGACTATTGACAAGATTAATAGTACATGACATGCACAATGTGAAAGTTATATCACTGAAAGCTCCTTTCACACACGAATTTAACGGTGTGCTTTGTGTAAGTTGCATGTCATATTATTGCTCTAATATTTGGTCAAAGTTAGCCTCGAAAAAACGCATTAGGCCCCATATAGATGGAAGGAGGGAGTACAATAGTGCGCTTTACATGGCATTTTTGCATATGTGGAGGAAAGCGAGGCAAGGAAAAAGTGGATAAGTGGGCTCTCATGCAAGAGCCTGCCTCTACTACTCCCTCTGTCTAGGTGAGTAAGTCATCTTAAGTTGTGCACCGTGACCAAGGAGGAGGGAAAAACGAGAGACTTTAATGTTTATTTGCTAGTTAATAGTATTGCATGCAATGAACTAACCACTACATGTCGTGTTTGGTAGTCTCAAGTCATTAAAAACATGCACACCCCTCATCTCTCATTGGTTGATGTGTCAAAAAACAAGAAACGAGGTAGGAGTTAATGTACCGCGCCTAAGTGTTTTGGGATTATTTGGTTTTCGTAAGATGACTTACATACCTAGACGGAGGGAGTACATGGTGGAGCATTGGGAGAGGCACCTGTATGGAGGTGGTCAGGAATCATGAGACTCACGCCGGTCGTAGCGCCGCAGTTAAAATGATAATGGCAAGTCAAATCACAGGGCCCCACCTGTCTAGTAGTAACTCGCTGTCAAATCACACGGCCCTACATTTGCAACAGCCTACTCCCTCGTCTTCTCGCGTCTTTGTCGAACCGACTAGGCGGAACTGCCCCGCCGCCTACCGCGCAGGAAAAGCCCCGCCCTTGACTTTTAAATAGTATACAATATACTAATTTTGTATCCATGGATTGCGCCCGAACCATGGAGCAAAGCGTCTAGAAAACGGCGGCACACATGTACGGAGTATACAGCACTCCCCTCGCGTTTGCGTCGCACCCCAGACGGTCGGTCGGTCTGGCACGCTGCTCTCCGAATGGAATGCGCGTCATATTGCATTCACACACAAATGTGGGACGACAATTGAGAACAGACCATAGGCACACTCCCCGACCTCGCAAGTAGGGCGACTTAATAGAAGAGGGAGACGAGCGATAGTACTAGAGAAGTGTTGTACTACGTTGATGTCTGGACGATCCCTGCAAGAAACGGAAGATCAGTTCATCCATGCATGTGACCAGACTCCAGCAGACACGCCTGGATTGGCTATCATCTACATATCGTGCAGGCTGTGTTGTACATGGCTGTAGTTGTGGTGAGAAATCTAAAAAAGGTTTCTTGTCATCTCGCAAAATTAGGTGTCATGTGCTTCGGATCACTGCGAGGGTTAAACAGCGACAACTGAGTTGGGCTAGTCATTTGGGGCACATGCACGAACAGTGACTACTCGGCTGCCATCTAGGTCAAGCCGGCTATGTTAATTAGGACATCTATCGACGGGCCCCTTTTCTACGAGTTTATCTTTAATTTGAGCTTTGTTCCTCGTCTAGTTTCTCCGTCGGGATTCATGTTGTCTCCTTTGGGCAGTGAGGTTATGATTTCTTGTCATGTGGCATTTTTTCATGTTATATGTTATAATCCGGCGCTTCAGATCAAAATGACGACAACTGCGCCTCCGGGCCACGTGCATGAAGACTACTTGACAGTCATTGACAAGGTCAAGCCGGCTCCTGTAGACAAAAGAAAACTAGTACTACTCCACTATATAGGCAGGAGCCTCCGCGCTTGCTTGCTAGTGTTGCTCTGTTCACACTGTCTCGGACTCTCCAGATCTAAACACGATAGCGGTGGCCACACTCTCTCTCTCTACTCACCGCTGGTCACAGATCCAGCAGGATCCTCTCCCGAGGGAAGGTGAGAAGGTGCAATGTTCACGCGGTCGTCCTCGGCGACGGCTCTTTACCCGTTGCTGGGCGTGTCTCGACCAGCCTGCCTTGTCGTTCTCTCCCAAGCACCACTGGCGAGGGAGGGCCTCCGACCCCTTCTTCCTCGCTACCGTAGTGTGGGCAGATCCGGCCTCCCACCTCTCACCTAGCGACATCCTGGCGACCATCAGGTATAACTTCCTTCGAAACCGGCCTTGCTCTACTTCCCGAGCTCCTGACATCGCTGCATTTGTATCTTTTACTATTTCTCAGGCCCCCTTATAGATACGATCGATCGGCTGCTCGAAAACCACCTAATTTTTTTATGTTTAAGAGGTAAAACTAGTTCATGCAATCGGATCTAGTAAACTTGGTTCAAACAAGGAAGAAAGGGTGTGGGGGGTGGGGAGGATTTGTTACCTGAATCTAGGACTTGGTCGAAAGAGGAAATAATGGGGGCGAAAAGTAGCAGAGACTGGCTATCCAACTGGTCTCTAGGTCTAATAGGGAAATAAAGGGAAATGTAGTACAAACGCAATATAAACCCGATTTATTGGTTGAAAAAGGAAAGAAAGTGGGGACTGGGGGACAAGTCAACAGAGTAAGTCCAACACTAGATTTGCTTGCCTCACACAGTATAAGGTGGCTATAACGAACAAAAATGGGACCAACCCAGATATCCTGTTCTGATGTTTGTTGCCCCGAGCCACTCTTATGTAATGCCACTGGTAAAATGTAGTAGTCGCACTGTTAAAAGTAAGGACACACTAAACCAATGTTGTTTTCAATGTAATGCCTCCAGTAATAGAATCAATGGCACTTATTTACATGTCCTGCTAAAATTTCCCATTAAGATAAGTTGGTTCTTTTCGTTAGAAATGCAACTGTCCTGGCTCGCCTACTCTCCCGTGCCCAAAGTAATGTCGTATTTAACGGTTGTCATAGTTAATCCTAATGCTCACACGAATATCTAGCAATGCCACTGGTTTAGAAATTGCTACTGTCCTTGTAGGATTGCCATTCAGATAAGGAACATGCTTCTTTTCATTTGATGCATGTTTCATCACTTGTTAGTCACCCTCCTTTCCACCTTTTTTGTGCAAACAGAGATATACATTTCACGCTCGATCTTAGTTGAACTGCACAAATGATATCCAAATTATAGTTGAGCATTCCAGGAGCTTCACAACCAACCTTGATGTTGCTCAACTTTATTGCAACTAATGAAGAAGAAGCTCTGTGGGTTTCGTTTTCTGATGGAAATGAAACCGCGGCTGGAGCCCTTTTCTTAAAAAAAATTGAAGAAGAAGCTGCTAGCTCATGGGACATTGCTTCATTTTAGGTGAACTACACCAAAAGGTCCCATGAATTGAATCATCCATGTTGGTGACTGAAAGAGCCAGCTTCAGCATCCTAGTCTAAGCACCCTCGGCCTCCATCCTTGCGACGCACGGTACACCTCGTTTGCCACCTGCTCGACCCTAGTGTCACTGATAAAATGAAGTAATAATACAGTTAAAATAGAGCGAGTGTCATCTCTATCATTTCATTTCCAATGTAGATAAAGAAAGTGCTTCTCTTTGTTAAAGTATGTTTCATCAACTAGTCCCACTGTTAATGTTTAAGCGTTTCTGCAAACTAGGGTGCTTAATTTTAGTTTATATGTACAAAAATAGAGATTTGAATGTCTCAAGGCGCCTCCTTGTACTACCGCTGTACACTAATGTTCATCACTGGCATAAGGTGTATCTGTGAGACTTGGGATGATGCCCAGTATGAGGCGTACCGTATGAGGCGTTGCAGGACCCATCTCGCCCTCGCAGCATGGCATACTATGATATTATCGCAATATTTTCTTCTATTTTTTTGTGTGTTTCATCAACTAGTGCCACTATAGTGTAATCACGCTTTTTCATTATCTATGCAAACAGGGTTATTCAGCTGCATTTTGGTGGAACTGCACAAATGTACGTATGGAACCGGCATATATGCTGAGTGCGAGGTGTGCCAAGTAAAAATTACCGCACCAACCATGCTGCATGCACGCATTGTCATCCACCACCACTAGTGCGATGTGTGGTGCTCTCTGTGGATGGATCTTTCTCGGCAGCAAATCCTCTAACCAAATACTAGTAGCTTATATTGGTAGTTTTCTAGGGAGTTCTCTTTTCTGAAAGAAGCACCAATCTATTTTTCTTTATTTGTACACTGTGTCACAGCTTTGACCCAAAGGTTGAGAGCTATTTTAGGGTGATTAGCGTAGTACTCGGAGACTGATTGTAAGCATGATTTTCATTAGCTGTCACACTGATTGTAAGCATGAGCAGGTGGAAGATTAGGTTAGTGTGAAGCTTACCTTAAACCCTACCGCCGCCGTTGAAATGAGCCGAGCATCGAGAGAACCATGGAGAACGGCGGGGAAGCGACGTTGCGCCATCCGGTCTCCTCTTGCGATGGGTGAACGAATACTCCTGTGGCTCCAGCTGGCTCTGCACCCTCACGAACGACACACCATACTCGATCGATTCATTATTGTAGCGACCTGACCTCAAATGGTCAAGTCTCTGTGCCTCAGTGTCATCCCTGGATCAGTAATGCTGACACGCACAGTACTTGAAGGATTTATAACAGAGTAGCAATCACACACTTATTACATCAAATGTCTCAAAAGAGAACTTATTACAATAATATGGCTTAAGGCCATCTAATGCGATAACATCGGAAGGCTTGGAAGATAAAGTGAGTCCATCAACTCCAGCGGCATAGCTGAGCTGCACGGCAACGACCTAACGAACCTTACTCCTCATCTGAAAAGTCTGCAACATAATACGTTGCAGCCCGAAAATGGGTCAGCACATGAAATATGCTGGCAATATAACACAGTAGAGCAAGAACAGAATAATGCTATCACTACTTGCATATTTGGCTGGTGGAAAGCTCTATGGTTATTGTTTTGTGAAAAGAGAAATTTTCCCTACAACAAAGGAGTAAATTTCAATTTAACTATCATGGTTGAAACATTGAGAAGGTATAACCCCAACTCAATCCCAATTAAAGTAATTAACAACCCAACAATATTAATTAAGAGTGATGAGATACATGCAATAACCCAAGTACTAGATACTCAAGACTTGTCCATAACCGGGGACACGGCTAACCATGATTAGATTGTACACTCTGCAGAGGTTTGCGCACTTTTCCCCACAAGACTCGATCGCTTCCGTTGGATTTCTAGCACTGCAGGGTGTTTGAGAAACGGATGACCGAGACATAGTCTTTTAGTAACATTAACTCCCTACTCCGGGTAGACCATACCAAACCTAGAAAACCCACTACCTGCTGATCTACCTCTTCAAGAGCTTCATGTAACTTACTCAACTATGCTAGAGCCCATAATAGCTTGTGGCTGCACACGGAAGTTTATAGCATGAATCATCTCAGTTCCCTTTAAGCCTAGGTGGCGGTCCATAGGAAGATCACACGGATACCCCGGGATTGCCAGAAAAATAAAGACAACACTGGGTTCCCCAGGTGCCTCAATCCATCCAGATGTGAATTTTAAGTTGCCACCTTAAATAAACCATATATTAACAATCTCACACATGTCATGGATACACTAAAACCCAAACCACATCTACGAGCATAGCATGGCAATGTAAGCAACGCTTAGAAGTAACTCCCAAGGGTTTGATAATAAACAGGGCAATAGGTTCTACCTCATCAACTACTTCCCAACCCACAAGTTAATGACATCCTAATCATGCAATGTTTGAGGTTTGGACTGAGCAATAAAAACTGGGTATGAAAAGAGTATGATCAATGTGTTACTTGCCTTGCTGACGGTCCGTGAATCCTAGAGACTCGTAGTAACACGCTTCGCACTTCGGGAATTCTATCGCAAACAAACAATAACATACATAAGCATAAAGCAAAGATGCACAAGAAAAACTTCAAATAAAAGAGGTTGTCCAGAAAGTTCAACTTAAGAACTCCGGTTTGCAAAAAGAATCAAATAAAACGGAGCAACGAAACTCAAACAGCGAAAGAAACAAGATCCGTTTACTAATCTGAACTAAAGTCAAATTTTACAGTATCAAAATCTTGTTTAAGTTGATTAAACAGAAATAGGGTTTCGAGACGAAACTCTAGGCGTTTGAATCACCTGATTCCGACTAACGAGCGAAAAGATAAACAGAATCTAAGATCGGATCAAGAATCACGACCGAAAATAATCGCGGATAAATACGATAAAAGAAAACTGACGAACAGACTAACAAACGAGCGTTCAGTATCTGTAACTAACGGAAGAAAACCGTTCGTTTAAACGAACATATGGACGAATGTCCGCTAATTAGAAGAATCGAGAAAACCGGCGAACCGATCTAAAAAAACCGAACTAGAGTTAAAAAAAACTGAACGGTTTTTTAAAAAACCAGCGGCTCGGATCCGGCGCGGTACCTCCGGCGAGGTGGCTCCGGCGAGCCGGGGTTGGGCGGCGGGGCGGCGGGGCTCGGCGGTGGCGGCGGCGGCGGCGGCGGCTCGGGGCGGCGGCGACGGCGGTGGTGGTGGTAGGGGCTCGGGGTGGTAAGGGTGGGAGGGAGGGCGGCGTCTTGGAGGAGGGGGCAAGGCGCGGCGGAGGCGGAGTCCCGGCCGGACTCCTCGTCTGAGTCGGCGACGGCGCAGGCGCGTGAAGGCGGCGGCGGTGCGGGGGGAGTTGGGCCGGCTCGGCTGGGTTTCGGCCCAGTCGGTGCCCGAAGTTTTTTTTAAAAAAAATAATAATTTCTTCGACAGAAATAAAATCCTAGAAAATAAAATAAAAACCTTAAAATGGCAAAACAAATTTTCACCGTCTAAATAAAATATTTAGAACAAGATGAACACTTTCTTGGCCCTAAAATGCAAATTTTAAAAACGTGCAATTTTTTTCTAATGCAAATAAAATCCAAATAAACTCAAATAAAAATCAAACAAATGATTTTAACATTTTTCCTCCAATATTTCAATTGTATGGAGAAGTCATATTATCTCCTCTCAAATATTTTTATAAGAAATATTTTTTAGAGAGAAAAATAATTAAAATAAAAAATCCTCATTTCACTAGTTGATAGGAATCAAATATGAAAACCGGGAAATCCCCAACTCTCTCCGAGGGTCCTTGAGTTGCTTAGGATTTCGAGGACGGAAATGAAATAAAATATGATATGCATGGGTGACCTATGTATAACATTCCGAATTGAAAAGTTGTGATGTTACAAACCTACTCCCCTTAAGATGAATCTCGCCCTCAAGATTCGGGTTGGTTAGAAAATAGGTGCGGGTGGTCCTTGCGAAGATCATCCTCTCGTTCCCAGGTGGCTTCATCCTCGGTATGGTGGCTCCAGTAAACTTTGTGAAACTTAATAACCTTGCTGCGGGTGACTCGGCTGGCAAAGTCAAGAATCTTTATTCGCTTCTCCTCATAAGTCAAATCACTGTCCAGCTGAATTGCCTGCAAGGGTACTGTATCTCTTAATGGTATATCGACCATCTCAGCATGACACTTCTTTAGCTGTGAGACGTGGAACACATCGTGAATCCGTGACAGTCCTTCAGGTAACTCCAACTTGTAGGCAACTTCTCCTATCCGTTCCAAAACACGATACGGTCCTACAAATCTCGGGGCTAATTTTCGCTTAACTCCAACATGTTTCACTCCTTGCAAGGGTGATACTCGCAGATATGCTCTATCTCCAATTTCGTAAGTTACCTCCTTGCATTTCGAGTCTCCATAACTTTTCTGCCTAGACTGAGCTACCTTCAGTCTATCACAAATCAGCTTAACCTTCTCCTCAGACTCTTTGATCAAGTCTGGGCCAAACAGCTGTCGGTCTCCTACTTCATCCCACATCAATGGCGTTCTGCATCTACATCCATACAGAGCTTCAAACGGTGCCATCTTCAAACTGGCTTGGTAGCTATTATTGTATGAAAACTCTGCGTAAGGCAAATTGTCATCCCAACTAGATCCAAAATCTAGCGCACAGGCTCTCAACATATCTTCCAGTATCTGGTTGACTCTCTTGGTCTATCCATCTGTCTACGGGTGGAATGTTGTACTGAACTCCAATCTTGTACCCAAGGTCTGGTGTAGTTGATGCCAAAACTTTGAAGTAAACTGTGTTCCTCTATCTGATATGATGCTCCTCGGAACTCCATGCAGACATATGATACTGTAGATATATATCTTGGCCAACTTTGCACTCGTATAAGTGGTTTTTACCAGGATAAAGTGAACCACTTTGGTCAAGCAATCCACTACTACCCATATTGATTCATATCCTACCTTGGTCCTGGGTAGTCCGGTGATAAAGTCCATGCCAAGTTTATCCCACTTCCATTCGGGTATCGGCATAGGCTGTAATAGTCCTGCTGGCTTCTGATGCTCTGCCTTTACTCTCTGACATACATCACATACGGCTACATACTCAGCGATATCCTTCTTCATACCGGTCCACCAGAAACGTTCCTTTAAATCCAAATACATCTTGGTGTTTCCGGGGTGTATCGAGTATGGTGAGTCATGAACCTCCTGAAGTATTAACTTCCTGATCTCTGGATTATTGGGCACATAAAATCAGTCCTCAAACCATAAGGTATCGTGCTCATCCTTGCGAAAACCTTTGGCCTTTCATTTGCTCATCTTCTCCTTTATCTCGGCAATCTCTTTGTCCTCCTTCTGAGCTTCTCGAATTTTCTTCAACAAGGTCGATTGAACCTCCATTGTTGCAACAAAACCTCTTGGTACAATCTTCAATTGAAGTTCCATGATATCCTCAGCTAACTCCTTTGGCAACCCCTTACTTTCAAGGATATTGGCATAACTCTTCTGGCTCAAAGCGTCTGCTACAACATTGGCTTTTCCTGGATGATAGTGTAGCTTCATATCGTAATCCTTTATAAGTTCCAACCATCTCCTCTGTCTAAGGTTCAGCTCCTTTTGCGTGAAAATATACTTCAAACTCTTATGAGCCTTGTACACATCACAACGGTTTCCAATAAGGTAATGTCTCCAAGTGTTTAATGCATGCACTACGGCTGCTAACTCCAAATCATGCGTTGCATAGTTCAACTCATGGGGCTTCAGTTGTCGTGAGGCATACGAAACAACTTTTCCGTCCTGCATAAGCACACATCCTAGTCCCAAGCGAGAGGCGTTGCAATACACTTGAAACTCCTTATGTATATCTTGCAATGTTAGCACTGGGGCTGTAGTCAAACGTTTCTTCAACTCCTGAAAACTTGCCTTGCAATCTTCTGTCCAATTAAACTTAGTATCCTTCTTTAATAGTTCAGTCATTGGCTTTGCAAGCTTGGAAAAATTCTCAATGAATCTCGAGAGTCCAAGGAAACTGCGGATATCGCCAACTGAAGTGGGTGCCAACCATTCAGTGACTGACTGAACCTTGCTGGGGTCTACTGCTATACCTTCTCCTGATATAACATGCCCAAGAAATTCAACTTCCTTCAACCAAAATTCGCACTTGCTGAACTTGGCATATAACTGGTGTTCCCTGAGTTTCTCGAGAACTAAACGCAAATGCTCCTTGTGTTCCTCTTCATTCTTCGAGTATACCATAATATCATCGGTAAACACCACAACAAACTTGTCCAAATACTCCATGAACACCTTATTCATCATGCTCATGAAAAAAGGCAGGGGCGCTTGTCAGTCCAAACGACATGACCGTGTACTCGTATAATCCATATCGCGTGGTGAACGTTGTCTTTGGTATATCCTTCTCTCGGATCTTCAACTGATGGTATCCTGATCGTAGATCAATCTTCAAAAACACCTTAGGTCCCTGCAGTTGATCAAACAGATCATTGATCATCGGTAGTGGATACTTGTTCTTAATCATTACTTCGTTCATGGCTCTATAATCAACAACCATCCTTCTTTTCGACCAAAAGTACTGGAGCTCCCCAAGGTGATGAACTCCTTCGAATATAACCTTTCTCCAACAGCTCCTTGATCTTTTTCTTAATTTCCTCCAGATCATTTGCGGGCATCCAATAGGGTCTCTTGGATATTGGCCCTGTTCCTGGCAATAGCTCTATCAAAAACTCAATGTCTCGATCCGGTGGCATGCCTGGTAACTCTTCTGGGAAAACATCCGGGTAATCCTTTACTATAGGCACTTCCTCCTGCACAACTCCTGTGAGGGCATTCACTTGGCTCCTCCTAGGCACATGCCTAGATACGTACTTAATCCTTTTCCCCTCCGGGGTGGTGAGATAAATTGATTTACTGGCACAATCAATACTTCCTCCATACTTTGACATCCAGTCCATACCTAATATCACATCCAATCCTTGTGACTCCAAGATAATTAGGTCAGACGAGAAAACATGGGTACCAATGGTTAGGGCTATCTCGTTGCACCATCGGCTGGCCATATACTCTGCTCCAGGCGAGCTCACTAAAAGAGAGGTCCTCAGGATTTGGGTTGGTAGTTTAAACTTATCCACGAATCCCCTTGATATGTATGAACGCGATGCACCAGTATCAAAAAGAAAAAGAGCGGTAAATGACTTAACCAAAAACTTACCTATTACCGCGTCCGGCTGCTCTTCAACCTCCTCCACGTTAACGTGGTTCACTTGTCCTTTGTTGAATGGATTAGGCTTCTTCCCGGCGCTCCCGTTTCCGTTTCCATTCCTTCCTTCAGGGCAATCATTGGCATAGTGCCCTGTCTTCCCGCACTTAAAGCAAGTAACTTGACTTACGTCTCTTTTGGCGGGTGTGGCTGGATTGGAGCGATTTTGATTGTTGTTAGCTCCATTCCCGTTTCCATTCTTACCACCATTGTGGTTATGCGATCCTCCTCCAGTGTGGGTGTGACCTCCTTGGTTATGAACAAGTCCTCCCGGATTCGGGGTTAAGCGAGGCTTCTCCTGAGCTCCTGAGTTATACTTCCCTTGTCCATACTTCCTCTTACGGCTCTCAATTTGCTGCTGCTTCCCTTTAATCATAAGGGCCTTATCTACCAACTCCTGGTAGTCGTTGAAGGTTGCCACCATCAACTGCATACTCATCTCATCATTCAACCCTTCCATAAACTTCTCCTGCTTCGCGGCATCCGTGGCCACATCATCAGGGGCATAGCGTGATAGCCTTCTAAAATCATCCACGTACTGGCCAACAGTACGGTTCCCCTGGCGTAAGTTGCGAAACTCCCGCTTCTTCATTTGCATAGCTCCAGTGGAAACATTGTCAATACGAAAAGCCTGCTGAAACCGATCCCATGTGACAGTGTCGATAGGATTGGTGGCTATGAAATTCTCCCACCATGATGCTGCAGGTCCATCCAATTGGTGTGTGGCAAAGCGCACCTTCTCCACATTTGTGCAACCTGCGGTGGTCAACTCCCTTCTGATACGGCGTAGCCAATCATTAGCAACTATTGGCTCGGTGCTACTGGAAAACACCTGCGGCTGTAACTTTAGGAAACGGGATAAGTTGTCCACTGGTGGGGGGTTATTGTTGTTGTTGTTGTTGTTGTTGTTGTTGTTGTTGTTGTTGCCCTGGTTCTGAACTAGCAATTGCATCAAAGCATTCTGCTGCTGGATC
The DNA here is from genome assembly GCF_018294505.1 of Triticum aestivum. Taxonomy (NCBI): domain Eukaryota; kingdom Viridiplantae; phylum Streptophyta; class Magnoliopsida; order Poales; family Poaceae; genus Triticum; species Triticum aestivum. Next base: position 110,553,687 of record NC_057801.1, on the reverse strand, counting down.
AACTGCGTGAGCTCCGGTGGGAATGCAAAACCGGTATCACGCCTCGGAGGCATATGATGGGTTTAGATGGAAGAGATTAGAATAGAAAAAGGTCTAGCGGGAAAGCACTACCCATATGCACATGAGACAAACACAATCATTTCACTCAATCAATCAAGCAAGGGCATACAACGGTCTCGAACTATCGCAAAAGTGCTCAACTACTACTAAATACATGGGGAAAATACTACTAATTTATGGTGGTCATCTAAAATGTTTGATCGGTGGAAGACTCCATAATGTCTGCTCCAGCTTCGTCTTCATAGTCATCATCACTAGGATCGGAATCGGTGTCGTCGATGATGATGTAGTTGTCCAGGCAAGTGGGGTCATCGTCTTCATCTCCCGGTGCTGGTCCTCCCATGAATATTCCGATCTTCTTAACCAGGTCATTGTTCTTCTCCAGTAGTGTCTTGATTTCCTCTTCATATCCATCGCGTGTGAACTTGAGTTCTTCCTCCAACTCGATGATCCTAGTCTTTGCCTTCTTCAATACCATCATGTCTGCGCACATCAGGTTCTCCTGGCGTCGAATGTGTTGGTTTAGCTCCTGGATAAAAGCTGCAATGGATCTATCCTTCCTGGTGCTGATTATTTCCCATTGCTCGTCTCGGAGCCCACATATTTGATAGGTAGTGTCCTTGAGTTCCCTGTTGTAGACTTCTCCAATGCGTCCCATGGTAATGTGGGCTGCCATGCTCTTGCCTAGGCTCCAGGTTGGTGCATCGCAAGAAAATTCTATAGGTTTAGAAGTTGGCGAGAACGTCCTTCCTGGAACTTGTACTTGAATCATCCAGCGATCCTCTTCTGGTAAGGTGGCGTTGTACGTCCCGGTGAAACTTGGTATTCCAATGTTCAAGTACCTAGTGACTTCCTTCAAGTGGCGTCCAAAAGGTGTATCCTCCTCTGGTTGCGTGAACTTGTTCTTCATCTCCGTCATCCTAAAGAGTGGAAAAGGGAGAGGAGTCAGAAATGAGTAGAGAAGAGTGACCTATGGTTTATATTAGTGGTCATGTCCTACACTCAGCGTGTGCTCTGATATCATCTTGTAGTGACCTGACCTCAAATGGTCAAGTCTCCGTGCCTCAGTGTCATCCCTGGATCAGTAATGCTGAGACGCACAGTACTCGAAGGATTCATAACAGAGTAGCAATCACACACTTATTACATCAAATGTCTCAAAAGAGAACTTATTACAATAATATGGCTTAAGGCCATCTAATGCGATAATATCGGTAGGCTTGGAAGATAAAGTGAGTCCATCAACTCCAACAGCATTGCTCAGCTGCACGGTAACGACCTAACGAACCTTACTCCTCATTTGAAAAGTCTGCAACATAATACGTTGCAGCCCAAAAACGGGTCAGCACACGAAATATGCTGGCAATATAACACAGTAGAGCAAGAACAGAATAATGCTATCACTACATGCATATTTGGCTGGTGGAAAGCTCTATGGTTATAGTTTTGCGAAAAGCAAATTTTTCCCTACAACAAAGGAGTAAATTTTTATTTAATTATCATGATGGTTGAAACATTGAGAAGGTATAACCCCAACTCAATCCCAATTAAAGTAATTAACAACCCAACAATATTAATTAAGAGTGATGAGATACATGCGATAACCCAAGTACTAGATACTCAAGACTTGTCCATAACTGGGGACACGACTAACCATGATTAGATTGTACACTCTGCAGAGGTTTGCGCACTTTTCCCCACAAGACTCGATCGCTTCCATTGGATTTCTTGCACTACAGGGTGTTTGAGAAACGGATGACCGAGACATAGTCTTTTAGTAACATTAACTCCCTACTCCAGGTAGACCATACCAAACCTACAAAACCCACTACCTGCTCATCTACCTCTTCAAGAGCTTCACGTAACTTACTCAACTATGCTAGAGCCCATAATAGCTTGTGGCTGCACACGGAAGTTTCTAGCATGAATCATCTCAGTTCCCTTTAAGCCCGGGTTGCGGTTCATAGGAAGATCACACGGATACCCCGGGATTTCCAAAAAAATACAGACAACACTGGGTTCCCCAGGTGCCTCAATCCACCCAGATGTGAATTTTAAGTTGCCACCTTAAATAAACCATATATTAACAATCTCACATCTGTCATGGATACACTCAAACCCAAACCACGTCTACGAGAATAGCATGGCAATGTAAGCAATGCGTAGAAGTAACTCCCAAGGGTTTGATAATAAACAGGGCAATAGGTTCTACCTCATCAACTACTTCCCAACCTACAAGTTAATGACATCCTAATCATGCAATGTTTGATGATTGGACTAATGCAATAAAAACTGGGTATGAAAAGAGTATGATCAATGTGTTACTTGCCTTGCTGACGGTCCGTGAATCCTAGAGACTCGTAGTAACACGCTTCGCACTCCGGGAATCCTATCGCAAACAAACAATAACATACATAAGCATCAAGCAAAGATGCACAAGCAAAACTTCAAATAAAATAGGTTGTCCAGAAAGTTCAACTTAAGAACTCCAGTTTGCAAAAAGAATCAAATCAAACGGAGCAACGAAACTCAAACGGCGAAAGAAACAAGATCCGTTTACTAATCTGAACTAAAGTCAAATTTTACAGTATCAAAATCTTGTTTAAGTTGATTAAACAAAAAGAGGGTTTCGAGACGAAACTCTAGGCGTTTGAATCACCTGATTCCGACTAACGAGCGAAAAGATAAACAGAAACTAAGATCGGATCAGGAATCGCGACCGAAAATAATCGCGGATAAATCCGATAAAAGAAAACTGACGAACAGACTAACGAACGAGCGTTCGTTATCTGTAACTAACAGAAGAAAACAGTTCATTTAAACGAACGTACGGACGAACGTCCGCTAATTAGAAGAATCGAGAAAACCGGCGAACCGATCTAAAAAAACCGAACTAGATTTTTTTTTAAAACCGAAAGGTTTTTTAAAAAAAACCGGCGGCTCAGATCCGGCGCGGTACCTCTGGCCAGGTGGCTCCGGTGAGGCGGGGTTGGGCGGCGGGGCGGTGGCTCGCGGGGCGGCGGGGCTCAGTGGCGGCAGCTCGGGGCGGCGATGGCGGCGGTGGTCGTGGGGGGCTCGGGGCGGCGTATATAAAGGGGGGGGGTGTGACACCCCAAAATTTTAAACTTGTTTTATTAATTAAAATTTTTCCAGGAAACTTAAACTTTTATTTTCTGGATTTTCGTTTGATTTCAGAACCATTCTTTTCTTCATTTTTATGGAGTTTTTACCCCAACTGAAAACTTTCCAATTATATTATTGGACTTGTTTACCCTCTCAAGAAAAACATTTCTATTATCAGTGGATTTATTTGCATAATTATTGCTCTTTGAGCTTTATTCCTTAAAATGAATTTTCATTAGTTTTGGAGCACTATTTGAACTACAACCATTTGATAAATTTATTTAAATTTCTAACCAAAATTTGGAGAGGTCATGTGATGTTTTTAAATCGATTTTATGCAAAAAATATCTTCTGTTCATTGGAGGTTTTTGAGCTCTACACCAAGTTTTCAAATCTGGTCCAGTGGGCAATTTTGCACTGCAACCTCTTGATAAACTCATTTAAAAATCCCACCAAAATTTGGGAATGACATATGAAGTCCCCAAATCATTTTTATGAAAAAATATCCCTTGGTCATTTGGAGATTTTGAGTTTTACCACAAGTTTTTAAATCTGGTCCAATTGCACTTTTGCACTACAACCTATTTAAATATTTCTTTAAAACTTTCACCAAAATTAGGGGAGGTCAGTAGGAGCATATTATTCATCTTTATGCAAAAACCTAGTTATGTCCTTTGAAAAATTTGAGTAAATCAACCTCATTTTCATTCTAGCCCAGTTGGGTGTTTTCTACTGCATCCCTAATTATTTGTGCTCTAGTGACCATGAGCTTTCTCCTGCTTGTATTACACCTTACCAAACCTTTATGTCCAGGAGGTTGGACTCATTGGAGCATTTTTGGTACATGATATTATGCCCTTTTCCTTCTGCCGAGAACTGGAGTTTTGCAAAACTTACACTAACAAGTTTCTAAATTTGCCCAACTAACCTTGCCATCCTCACATGCATCTAAAGAGACCCTAGGCTGGAGATTTTGGCCCCTCCAAGAGTTTCCTAGATGCTCTTGGCATTCTGTCAAACACCTTGAGTGCATGGATAGTTTTGGCATGATTTTAGTTTTGCACTGTGATCTTCCCCCTCTGGACATACTGGCATGTCCACTAAGCTCCTAAATGCCTCTAACCTAGACCTGCTAATCCCCAGCCCCACCCAAGCCACCTAGCCTGCCTGGGCATTTCACCGAACACTTGGCATTCACGCTTTGGGCGCGGCCAGAGCGCGCGTTTTGCACGTGCAGACACCCGAGTCGCCGCGTCCCGCTGCCGCCACCCCCGCGCCCATTCTGGCCCCTCCCCTCCCCAGTCGACGCACCCGACTCCTCCCTCGCCACAGGGCCACCTGGCCCTGTGACACCCCAAAAATTTGGCCTTGTTTTAATAAATCAAAATTTTTGCCAGGAATTAAAACTTTGGATTTCTGAGCTCCATTCTGTTTTTTTTAAATCATTTCCTTCCCTGTGATGATGAGTTTTTCCCAGAGAGAAAACTTTTCAAATATGTTATTGGACTTGTTTAACCTCTCAAGAAAAACTTTCCTTCTATCAGTGTAACTAATTAAATAATTAAGTTGCTTGATCTTTATTTTCTTGAAAATGGTTTTTCAAGGTTATATGGCCATATTTGTACTGCAACCATTTGATATATTATTCTAAAAATCCAACCAAAGTTTGGAGATATCATGTGATGTCTCTAAATCACTTTTGTGCAATAATATATTTAATACATTGCATATTTTGAGCTCTACATTCAATTTTCTTCTCTGGTCCAGAGAGCAATTTTACACTACAACCTATTTAAATATTTCTTTAAAACTTCTACCAAAATTAGGGGAGGTCAGTAGGAGCCTATTATTCCACTTTGTGCAAAAACCTATTTATGTTCTTTGAAAAATTTGAGTGAATCAACCTCATCTTCATTCTGGACCAACTGGATGGTTTATACAGCAACCATATTTTTGCTTGCTCTTTAACCCTTGATCCTTTCTCCTACTTGTAGTCCTCCATGTTAAACCCTTAAATCCAGGAGCATGCACCTTTTGGATCATTTTTGGTTCATGTAATAATGTCATTTATTCCCTGTCCAGAATTGAAATTCTGCTAAACTTGCACTAACAAGTTTCTTCTTTTGGCAAACTAACCTCACCACCCTCTTGTACATCAAAAGAGACCCCAACCTGGAAGTTTTGGCTACCCCAAGAGCTACCTAGGTGCCTTTGGCATTTTGTCAAACACCCTGAGTGCATGACCAGTTTCGGCATGATTTCATATTTTGCATTGTGAGCTTGAGCTCCTGACCTAACCAGCATGTCCTAAGGTTTTGCCCTAGCCTATAACCTATTTCTGCTAACTCTCGTTTAGTTTGGAACTCTCTAGGCTGCCATGGCATATCATCGAACACACCCCGGGCGTGCTCTGGGCGCGCCCAGAGCGTGCGTTTGGCACCCGCATGCACCCGAGTCGCCACGTCCCACCCCGCACTCAAAACCCGGCCCCAGCCCGCTCGTCGTGTCCCCCTGCACCGCCACACCACCCCGACCAACCTGGCGCACCACAGCGCCACCACCAAGATGGCCGTGGCGGCTAGCTGCCGGCCGCTAGCAGGCCCGACCGTGGTCGGTGCCGCCCAAGCCACCCTAGATCGCCACCTTCACCGGTGAGCAGTGCGTGCTCATCCACAGCTTCGTCCCCTAGCGCTCGTCGCCGCCACGTCGCCCTAGCTACAGCATGGCGGTCCGCCATCGTTCTTATCTCCGGCCGCCTCGGAACCGACCTCCATCGCCTATTTAAGGAAGCCCCGAGCGTCTCCGAGCCCTCAGGTAGCCTCACGCCGTCTCACTAGCGCCCCCATCGCCACCAGTTGGAGGGGAGCAGGTCTTCTTCAACCTCTCCGGTCAGTTCGGCCACCGCCGCCTCCCGGCTCCGTTCGGCGCAACCAGAGCTTCCCCCTCTCCAATCTCTTCACCAGAAGCCTTCTCTGCCTCCCCTGAACACTTCCCCCTACTCCATTTCGATCGAGAACCACCGCTGCCCCGAAACCACTTTTCCCCGAAGCTTTCCTCCGCTGAGGAGCTCGCCGCAGACAGCTCACGCCGTCCCCGCCGACCCAGCGACTACCAGTAGGATCGCCCTCGATCCGCGGATCCATCCCCGCCCTCCAGAGGCCGCAAGGAGCCGTCGCTCGCCGGCGTTGGTCGCCGGAGTTCCGCCTCCGCTCGGGACAAAGGGAGAAGGAGGAGGGCGGACTAGTCAAACCTGACCAGTGGGCCCTCTGGACCCACTGTCAGCGACCCCGTGTCTGTCCACGTGGTTAAGTGGAGGCGTAAAGCCCCAAGTACGCCTCCTCTGCACCGAAAGCGTATTTCTATCTGAATCGTTTTCTTTTCTGTATTATTTTAAATAACAGATTTGACCAAATCTTTGACTGGCAATAACTTTTTAAATATAACTCCAAATGAGTTGATTCTTTTTCCTATCTTCCTCAAATTTGGTCTAGTTTATTTTAAGATTTATTTGAAAAAATTTCAAACAACTTTTTTGTAATTTTTTTGAAATGTGTGTTAATTCAAATATATTTTCAAATAGGATTTTGGGGAGAGAGAAGAAACTTTCAAAAAGTTTTGGAGAGCACCCCACCCCTCCACCACATTGAAGGCAAGCATTCTGAATCCTGGCATAATGTTTTGGTGTGATCGTGGATACATCTATAACACCACCGCATTTTGAAGGACTTGTTATTTCATGTGATATGATCATATGCATGAATGCATGTTATTGATTTCCATGCTGTTGGAAATGAACACACTTGTGATGATAATCACCCTCATGTGCCTTGCATGCATACCGGCAGGAACCCGGGAAAACCTCTGCCTTGGGTAGGCATGAGTTTGTCGCCGGTCTCCGTCGGGACGGTTATGTCTGATATGGCATGGTAAGGTGATATGAGAGGTGACTCTATTGGATGAAATATATTCGTTATACTAATCATGCACGTAATACTTGAACCTCCTGAGTCGACCGTAGATCGAGTCTTGTTCCAGTAACCCCCATACTTGTTTCGTACTACCACTCGTCTCTACAGCAAGTAGAGTACGGTTCAGTAAGTTGTCAACCTCTTTCTAGCACACACCGTACAGAGAGGCCATGGTGGAAGATACCGGTTGTAGCTGGTAGGCAGGCCACCTGGTCCGGGGGCATGGGTGTTTCCGGTTGGGACCGAGAGGGGAGGCCACCCCTTAGAGCGCGCGATATAAATTTGATTCCATGCTACGCGAGGTTGTAGCCTCCCCACTTAGAGTTGCTTAATAGGTGTCGTGGGTGATTCCATACACGTGTGAGTTAGGCTGGTGTGTGCAAGTTAGGTGTGTCTTCAACAAAAAGACCGTAGACGGAATTAGTCCCGATGGACTAAAGAAATCCGTTACTCGTGGGTAAAGAGTACATCCTCTGCAGAGATTAAATCTATTCGAATAGCCGTATCCATGGTTAAGGATTACAGTGTGGGATGGGTCAGGTGTCGGTCTTAGTGTCGGTCTTCGGAGGTGAAACTGTTAATCAGAAATGGAATTACTACTGGTGACTTGTGAGAACTATGATTATTATTATTGTTGACTAACCCGTAATATTATTGTTATTATCGAGTATCTCGGGGATGGTTCTACCTCCGGGATATTCACTATGAATGTTTATTTTTAAAGCCCTTTATGTGGTGTCGCTCAGACGCCCGACTGTGGCGTTTCTTTTAAAGCCCTTTATGTGGTGTCGCTCAGACGCCCGACTGTGGCATTTCTTTTAAAGCCCTTTATGTGGTGTCGCTCAGACGCCCGACTGTGGCATTTCTTTTAAAGCCCTTTATGTGGTGTCGCTCAGACGCCCGACTGTGGCATTTCTTTTAAAGCCCTTTATGTGGTGTCGCTCAGACGCCCGACTGTGGCATTTCTTTTAAAGCCCTATATGTGGTGTCGCTCAAACGCCCGACTGTGGCATTTATTTTAAAGCCCTTTATGTGGTGTCGCTCAGACGCCCGACTATGGCATTTCTTTTAAAGCCCTTTATGTGGTGTCGCTCAGACGCCCGACTGTGGCATTTCTTTTAAAGCCCTTTACATGGTGTCGCTAAGACGCCCGACTGTGGCATTGCTTGTTATTTGTTTCATAAATTTTTATGCTACCATGTTATTGCATTTTTATAAATAACTTGCTTGCACGCATCAGAGTTTCATTTATCTTTTGTGACTGACTTCATGAGCATAAAATATTTTCAGCACATCATTGTTATATTATACCTGTGTTCATAATGTTTGCGAGTACATTCAAAGTACTCACTGGCTTGTCCCTGGCTATTGTCTTGGCCAGATTTTCTTGCACGGAGAGGAGCGACGAGATGCCAGCCCCGGAACCCACTCAATGGAGATAGCAGCCTCGCGAAGATAGGAATTAACCTGGTCAGCTGTTCCCATGGGAAATGGAGTCCCATAGACACTGATGTTTCACAACCCGCTTCCGCCATCAACCACTAGAAACCATTTGTTGTACTCACAGACCAGAATGGTCTTGTACTACATATTTTGTATTTTGCTTGGAATTTCTGTATCAAGTTGGAGCCTCATCAGCTAACAGTAATCCTGGGGCTGATGAGCACGACGGTCTTTTCTGGAAAATTTATTACCCGGAAAACTGGTCGTGGCAGACTTGGTATCAGAGCCAGGCTGACCATTGGCTAATCCTATATTAGCCAGGTCGAAAAACTTAGGCAAACCAACCCACTAGACCATAGCCAAACCCCAGCCAAGCTTCTCGTGCAAGATAGCCACACAGTGACCCTACACCTTTTTGGAAGTTGGTGCCCAACCTATCAACCTAACCTGTCACTCATGCGCCAGTGGCCGGCCCCTAAATAGTCCTTTCTCGCAAGCATGCGAAGGAAGACTCCGCCCCCTTTTTCCTATAAAAAGGGCACGCTAGTCCCAACACAGCAGCGCACATCCGCTACCCCAAACCGAGCCACAATGCCTGGACCCATAGTGCACAACGAAACCATAGCAACCAACCTTGGAGGTTTTGTGACCATCCTCGCAAACCTCACCCGTCGTGCCTACGCATTAGAAGAGCCACCAGAATATGTTGTGTATCAAGGTCCCATGAGTGGTGAAGACCGTCAATTTTGGGCCACTATGCACATCTACGGTAGGGGTCTAGCACCCGAGCGCCCCTACAGGTTCACTGGAAGGACAACTTCCTTTGAGCCACAAGCCATCCAGCTAGCCGCTCGAGAGGCTATAGTTCATCTCAGGCACTTGTCGCCCAGAGTTAACTGTCGCTCGTTCCACTACTACCCCAGACATGAAGGGTATGGTAGACCACCCCAAGTTGCCAACGGAGATCACGAGACAGACCCCGCATTGTTGCACCTAGTGCGCTATGTAAGTGCACTAGAGGCACTATTCGACCAGATCACTATTGATCTAATCGCAGCTCGTGGAGAGCTGGTTCGTCGAGCCCCGGCGAGAGGAGAAAACGAGCCCAACGCCGACAACCCAGTCGTGCTGTTTGGACAACCGATCGAGACCCCGAGATCTGCTCCAGCCATCAGCCAAGGTGCTGCGATAACCCCTGAGGTGCTTCATCGCATATTGGGAACACAGTCCAACGGGGTTGTGGCCAACAATCCCCGCGATGGTCATCATCACTACCCCGACCCTGCAGTTCCTCCACCATCTCCGACTAATCCTGGCAGAGAGACACGTGGAGAAACCTCGACATCCACCAGGCACGCCCGTTTAGACATGAACGAGGTAGACTAAGCCGTGTGAGTAGTACTGAGTCTCAGTGTATCCTCACTTTGTAATCGTGTGACCGTGTATATTAACGCAGCCTGTCATTGTGCCTCTGTTTTAATAGTAGCCTTGCATATTTGGTCAGCGCATAGTTGCACATTTTCCGGGCACAACTACCAAGACCAACCCGACGACAACCAAAGTAACACGTCTCTTTATGAGATATGTGTATCTCTGGCACTGACCCGACCTTTGGAGCTAAGCTGGCAAATTTATTACCTTTCACCACGGTAAAAACGATCTAGCTCCATTGCTATATAAAGGCCACCTTGTGACCTTACCCAGCAACCCTCACTTTGTGCACCACACTCACACTTTATCCTGTCATGACGAGCCCCAGCATTCATCTGAGAACCCCAGATGCAACCCCAGGTAGCTTTGTCAAAATATTGTGGGATTTTACCCGCAGTACCATGGGTTCTACCCAGCCACCTCAGTATGAGCTGTTCAAATCAAGGATCACCCCATCCACCTCGGAATATTGGGCAGCAGTACACATCCCTCCCGTAGACTCCAACCAAGATCCAACGGAAGTTTCCTTCGTGGGGAAATCTATGCCAACCCCACGCCTGGCCATAGAAGCTGCTGCGAAAGAAGCGATTGCTCGTCTTCGATCCGCAGTACCCTATGCCCGCGAGCGAGGATATTATTACTTTCCGAGCCGTGCAGCACCCGAAGAAGTAACATCTTTTCCCGGTGGACATATTGAGAGAGACCTAGTTCTGGACAACCTTATCCAGTACATCATTGCTCAAGAGCATTTGAACCAACGAGTGATGGATTATCTCCAGAGCCTCGCAGATTTAAATCCTCAGATTGCCATCGGCAGGCCACTGAGACCCGACCCAAAGAGACGCATACATCGACTGGTCAATCCACTACCTCTGATAGAAGAAGAGTGTATCCCTTTACCAGAGACATTTTATCAGAACCCCACCCAGTTACCATTTTCATTTTGGACGTCACTACTGTATTGTTCTTTGCAACATTTATTTATGTGTGTAACTTATGCGTGATACCCTGAGTTTGTACGACGAGTCAATTATTTGGGTTCTACTAATGTGTGTAGTTTTTATTGTGGTTTATGCTCCTCTAAATTAACTGTTTTTCCCTTGCAAAATCCCAGAGTTAGATTTCTTTTCCCTGAGTTGCTACACCTGCCCTTTCTCACGACGTGGATTATTTAATTTCACACAACAACACGCAGCAAACTCACAACCATAATCATTTGGGCACATACACTGTTTGCAAAACCTTGCAACGGTGTTACATCCAGCTAATCCCCCCCTAACAGCAGTTAGCACCCGGCACACCTCCATCTACTCCTCATGATCACCACCACCGCGGAGAGCCAACACCCGAGCCGCAGCGTCGCGATACTCGTCGAAGATCATCGTGCACAGGAGCACAGAGAGCCCCAGCAGTGTCGCCAGCCCTCCGCATATCAGGATCACAAACCAGTCCGGCATCGCCTCCGCCATTAGAGCCTCACCCGAGCTTCTGTAAGCAGTAATGGAGAAAGGAGGAGGAGAAGTGAGGCCAGGTGTGAGGAAGAAGACAGAGTCACCCCGGCCGTTTTATAGCTCGAGCTCGGTGTACGGTGGGCGAAGTCCACCAACGCCGCTCGTCGCCGATCGCCGGCGTTCGGAATCGAATCCGCGAGCAGTGCCGACAACGCGCTAGCCCGCGAGGTGAGTGCACGCTGCACCGGCAGCAAGCACGCCGCGCACTACCACGGTACGGCCTAGATGCCCTACGAGTTGGGCATCGCCGATGGAGAAAGCGCGAGAAAGCGCGCGGGAGAGAAGAGGTAGAAGGAAGAGCCAGAGGGAGAAGAAGGGGAGACTGACAGTGGGCCCCGGTCCCACCTGTCGGCCAGAGAGAGCACTGTACTCTCGGGTACGACCAGCGTATATCTAATTTGGAAGTTTTTCTAAATTTTTATCCAGCGTAAAAATCACCCGTTTTTGTCCCGAACCGCAGACTCTTCCACGCAGCCCCAGTTTTCACACTGTGGTTTTTCACCACTTATAGCCCTCTCACTGTAGCCACATCTTTATTGCGTAATTATTTTCTTAACACCGCTTTTAGCAAATCTCGAGGATGAGATTTTTTCTTAAGGGGGATAGTATTGTGACACCCCAAAAATTTGGCCTTGTTTTAATAAATTAAAATTTTTGCCAGGAATTAAAACTTTGGATTTCTGAGCTCCATTCTGTTTTTTTTAAATCATTTCCTTCCCTGTGATGATGAGTTTTTCCCAGAGAGAAAACTTTTCAAATATGTTATTGGACTTGTTTAACCTCTCAAGAAGAACTTTCCTTCTATCAGTGTAACTAATTAAATAATTAAGTTGCTTGATCTTTATTTTGTTGAAAATGGTTTTTCAAGGTTATATGGCCATATTTGTACTGCAACCATTTGATATATTATTCTAAAAATCCAACCAAAGTTTGGAGATATCATGTGATGTCTCTAAATCACTTTTTTGCAATAATATATTTAATACATTGCATATTTTGAGCTCTACATTCAATTTTCTTCTCTGGTCCAGAGAGCAATTTTACACTACAACCTATTTAAATATTTCTTTAAAACTTCTACCAAAATTAGGGGAGGTCAGTAGGAGCCTATTATTCCACTTTGTGCAAAAACCTACTTATGTTCTTTGAAAAATTTGAGTGAATCAACCTCATCTTCATTCTGGACCAACTGGATGGTTTATACAGCAACCATATTTTTGCTTGCTCTTTAACCCTTGATCCTTTCTCCTACTTGTAGTCCTCCATGTTAAACCCTTAATCCAGGAGCATGCACCTTTTGGATCATTTTTGGTTCATGTAATAATGTCATTTATTCCCTGTCCAGAATTGAAATTCTGCTAAACTTGCACTAACAAGTTTCTTCTTTTGGCAAACTAACCTCACCACCCTCTTGTACATCAAAAGAGACCCCAACCTGGAAGTTTTGGCTACCCCAAGAGCTACCTAGGTGCCTTTGGCATTTTGTCAAACACCCTGAGTGCATGACCAATTTCGGCATGATTTCATATTTTGCATTGTGAGCTTGAGCTCCTGACCTAACCAGCATGTCCTAAGGTTTTGCCCTAGCCTATAACCTATTTCTACTAACTCTTGTTTAGTTTGGAACTCTCTAGGCTGCCATGGCATATCGTCGAACACACCCCGGGCGTGCTCTGGGCGCGCCCAGAGCATGCGTTTGGCACCCGCATGCACCCGAGTCGCCACGTCCCACCCCGCACTTAAAACCCGGCCCAGCCTGCTCGTCGTGTCCCCCTGCACCGCCACACCACCCCGACCAACCTGGCGCACCACAGCGCCACCACCAGGATGGCCGTGGCGGCTAGCTACCGGTCGCTAGCAGGCCCGACCGTGGTCGGTGCCGCCCAAGCCACCCCAGCTCGCCACCTGCCCCGGTGAGCAGTGCGTGCTCATCCACAGCTTCGTCCCCTAGCGCTCGTCGCCGCCACGTCGCCCTAGCTACAGCATGGCGGTCCGCCATCGTTCTTATCTCCGGCCGCCTCGGAACCGACCTCCATCACCTATTTAAGGAAGCCCCGAGTGTCTCCGAGCCCTCAGGTAGCCTCACGCCGTCTCACTAGCGCCCCCATCGCCACCAATTGGGGGGGGGAGCGGGTCTTCTTCAACCTCTCCGGTCAGTTCGGCCACCGCCGCCTCCCGGCTCCGTTCGGCGCAACCAGAGCTTCCCCCTCTCCAATCTCTTCACCAGAAGCCTTCTCTGCCTCCCCTGAACACTTCCCCCTACTCCATTTCGATCGAGAACCACCGCCGCCCCGAAACCACTTTTCCCCGAAGCTTTCCTCCGCCGAGGTGCTCGCCGCAGACAGCTCACCCCGTCCCCGCCGACCCAGCGACTACCAGTAGGATTGCCCTCGATCCGCGGATCCATCCCCGCCCTCCAGAGGCCGCGAGGAGCCGCCGCTCGCCGGCGTTGGTCGCCGGAGTTCCGCCTCCGCTCGGGACAGAGGGAGAAGGAGGAGGGCGGACTAGTCAAACATGACCAGTGGGCCCTCTGGACCCACTGTCAGTGACCCCGTGTCTGTCCACATGGTTAAGTGGAGGCGTAAAGCCCCAAGTACACCTCCTCTGCACCGAAAGCGTATTTCTATCTGAATCGTTTTCTTTTCTGTATTATTTTAAATAACAGATTTGACCAAATCTTTGACTGGCTATAACTTTTTAAATATAACTCCAAATGAGTTGATTCTTTTTCCTATCTTCCTCAAATTTGTTCTAGTTTATTTTAAGATTTATTTGAAAAAATTTCAAACAACTTTTTTGTACTGTTTTTGAAATGTGTGTTAATTCAAATATATTTTCAAATAGGATTTTGGGGAGAGAGAAGAAACTTTCAAAAAGTTTTGGAGAGCACCCCACCCCTCCACCACATTGAAGGCAAGCATTCTGAATCCCGGCATAATGTTTTGGTGTGATCGTGGATACATCTATAACACCACCGCATTTTGAAGGACTTGTTATTTCATGTGATATGATCATATGCATGGGTGCATGTTATTAATTTCCATGCTGTTGGAAATGAACACACTTGTGATGATAATCACCTTCATGTGCCTTGCATGCATACCGGCAGGAACCCGGGAAAACCTCTGCCTTGGGTAGGCATGAGTTTGTCGCCGGTCTCCGTCGGGACGGTTATGTCTGGTATGGCATGGTAAGGTGATATGAGAGGTGACTCTGTTGGATGAAATATATTCGTTATACTAATCATGCACGTAATACTTGAACGTCCTGAGTCGACCGTAGATCGAGTCTTGTTCCAGTAACCCCCATACTTGTTTCGTATTACCACTCGTCTCTACAGCAAGTAGAGTACGGTTCAGTAAGTTGTCAACCTCTTTCTAGCACACACCATACAGAGAGGCCATGGTGGAAGATACCGGTTGTAGCTGGTAGGCAGGCCACCTGGTCCGGGGGCATGGGTGTTTCCGGTTGGGACCGAGAGGGGAGGCCACCCCTTAGAGCGCGCGATATAAATTTGATCCCATGCTACGCGAGGTTGTAGCCTCCCCACTTAGAGTTGCTTAACCGGTGTCGTGGGTGATTCCAGACACGTGTGAGTTAGGCTGGTGTGTGCAAGTTAGGTGTGTTTTCAACAAAAAGACCGTAGACGGAATTAGTCCCGATGGACTAAAGAAATCCGTTACTCGTGGGTAAAGAGTACATCCTCTGCAGAGATTAAATCTATTCGAATAGCTGTATCCATGGTTAAGGATTACAGTATGGGATGGGTTAGGTGTCGGTCTTAGTGTCGGTCTTCGGAGGTGAAACTGTTAATCAGAAATGGAATTACTACTGGTGACTTGTGAGAACTATGATTATTGTTATTGTTGACTAACCCGTGATATTATTGTTATTATCGACTATCTCAGGGATGGTTCTACCTCCGGGATATTCACTATGAATGTTTATTTTTAAAGCCCTTTATGTGGTGTCGCTCAGACGCCCGACTGTGGCATTTCTTTTAAAGCCCTTTATGTGGTGTCGCTCAGACGCTCGACTGTGGCATTTCTTTTAAAGCCCTTTATGTGGTGTCGCTCAGACGCCCGACTGTGGCATTTCTTTTAAAGCCCTTTATGTGGTGTCGCTCAGACGCCCGACTGTGGCATTTCTTTTAAAGCCCTTTATGTGGTGTCGCTTAGACGCCCGACTGTGGCATTTCTTTTAAAGCCCTTTATGTGGTGTCGCTCAGACGCCCGACTGTGGCATTTATTTTAAAGCCCTTTATGTGGTGTCGCTCAGACGCCCGACTGTGGCATTTCTTTCAAAGCCCTTTATGTGGTGTCGCTCAGACGCTCGACTGTGGCATTTCTTTTAAAGCCCTTTACGTGGTGTCGCTAAGACGCCCGACTGTGGCATTGCTTGTTATTTGTTTCATAAATTTTTATGCTACCATGTTATTGCATTTTTATAAATAACTTGCTTGCACGCATGAGAGTTTCATTTATCTTTTGTGACTGACTTCATGAGGATAAAATATTTTCAGCACATCATTGTTATATTATACCTGTGTTCATAATGTTTGCGAGTACATTCAAAGTACTCACTGGCTTGTCTCTGGCTATTGTCTTGGCCAGATTTTCTTGCATGGAGAGGAGCGACGCGATGCCAGCCCCGGAACCCACTCAATGGAGATAGCAGCCTCGCGAAGATAGGAATTAACCTGGTCAGCTGTTCCCGTGGGAAATGGAGTCCCATAGACACTGATGTTTCACAACCCGCTTCCGCCATCAACCACTAGAAACCATTTGTTGTACTCACAGACCAGAATGGTCTTGTACTACATATTTTGTATTTTGCTTGGAATTTCTGTATCAAGTTGGAGCCTCATCAGCTAACAGTAATCCTGGGGCTGATGAGCACGACGGTCTTTTCTGGAAAATTTATTACCCGGAAAACCGGTCGTGGCAGGCCCCCTCCTGGCGCCCTACAGCGCCGCCACTGCAAGCCGCCCCGCCGCCCCGACAACCTCTGCCCTGGTCGGCCCCGCCCGAACCACACCAATGCGCCAGCTCCCTCGTGGAACAGCCTGAGCTCATCCACTAGCTTGTCAGCTAGCACCCGTCGCCGCCACGTTGCCTTGTCCTCTATAGAACGTCGGTCGTCGACGATCCTATCCACGACCGTCGCAAACCGACCTAGCCACACTATAAGTAGGGCCCCCCGGGCTCGTCTAGCCACTCAGGCTACCTCAGGCCACCCCCATAGCACCCCCACGGCAAGTAATCGTCGGGGGAAAGCCTTCTCCTCCGTCTCCATCCGGTTCGGCCGCCGCCATGATCCGGTCCATTTCGTCGCGAGCAGGCCCTCTCCCACCTTTCCAGCACCACCATCCCCCTCCCTTCAACCTTGCGGAGCTACCCAGCCTTTCAAACACGGTCGGGAACCACCAGAGCCCGAGCCCCTAATTCCTCCCGAAGCAACCTCCGCCGCGGAGCTCGCCGCCGGCGACTCCCTTCACCCCCGCCGACCCAACAACCACCGGGAGGACCGCCCTGGCCTGGCGGATCCATCCCTGCCCTTGGATCCTCGTGGGGTGCCGCCGTTCATCAGCGGCGATCGCCGGAACCCCGCCCTCACTCAGACAGAGGAGGGAGAAGGCGCGGGCGACTAGTCAAACCTGACCAGTGGGCCCAAGGGACCCACTGTCAATGACCAGCCCCACCGCTACGTGTTTTAAGTTGAAGAGTAAAATCCCCAAGAATTTGGAGGGGAGATTATAACTTTCAAAAGTTTTGGAGTGCACCTCACCCCTCCACAACTTGAAGGCAAGCATTCTAAACCCTGGCATAATATTTTTGTGGGTTGGTTGACACGATTATAACACCACCTCAATACGGAGAACTTGTTATTTTTTTATGTGGCGATACAATCATTTGCATGAAATGCATATTGGAAATTTCCTTGCAATTGGAAATGGATATACTTGAGATGGTAATCGTCCTCGTATGCCTTGCATTCCTGCCGGGAAGAAATCCGAGAAAGCCTCTGCCTTGGGTAGGTGTGAGCTTGTCTCCGGTCTTCGTCGGGACGGTTATGTCCGGTATGGCATAGTAAGGTATAATGAGTGGTGATTTTGTTGGTTGAAACATATTGGTTGCACATATCATGCAGGGAATTTATGAACCTCCTGAGTCGATCGTAGATCGAGTCTTGTTCCAGTAACCCCCATGCTTGTTTCGTACTACCACTTGTCCCTATCACAGGTAGGGTACGGTTGAGTAAGTTGTCAACCCCTTTCTTGGCACACACCATACAAACAGGCCATTGTGGAAGATGCCGGCTGCATCCGGTAGGCAGGCCACCTGGTCCGGGGGCATGGGTGTTTCCGGTTGGGACCGAGAGGGGGGCACCCCTTAGAGCGCGCGATATAAATTTGATCCCATGCTCTTCGAGGTTGTAGCCTCCCCACTTAGAGTTTTGCTTGACAGGTGTTGTGGGTGATTCCATACACCGGTAAGTTAAGCTGGTGTGCGCAAGTCAGGTGTGTTTTCAATTAAAAGACCGTAAATGGAATTAGTCCCGATGGACTATAGGAATCCGTTACTCGTGGGTAAAGAGTACACCCTCTGCAGAGATTAAATCTATTCGAATAGCCGTGTCCATGGTTAAGGACTACAGTCTGGGATGGGTCAAGTGTCGGTCTTAGTGTCGGTCTTCGAAGGAGAAACTACTAAACCAGAACATGGATCATGACCTGTGACTTATGATGATTGTGATTATTATTGTTATGGAATAACACTTTATATTATTGGATTTATTGAGTATCCCTGGGAAGGTTCTACCTCCTGGATACTCACTGTGGTTATTTTCTTATAAGCTCTCTATGTGATGTCGTTCAGACACCCGACCGTGGCATGCTTGTTATTTATTTACTTTATAAGCCCTTTATGTGGTGTCGCTCAGACGCCTGACTGTGGCATTCTTGTTATTTATTTACTTTATAAGCCCTTTATGTGGTGTCGCTCAGACGCCCGACTGAGGCATGCTTTATATTATTGTCATTTTGAGGCGTCGCTTCAGACACCCGATCGGTGCATTCTATTTTTATTCTCTGATTGCATACTCCTGTTTTAGATGAATAACCTGCTTGCATGCATCAGAGATTTTATTTTATGACTGACACTGTGATCATAGAATATTTCAGAGAATGATTATCGTTTGTTATATTATACTCGTATCCATAATGTTTGCGAGTACATTCAAAGTACTCACTGGCTTGTCCCTGGCAATTGTCTTGGCCAGATTTCTTGCTTGGAGAGGAGTGTTGCGATGACAACCCCGGAACCTAAGCAATGGTGATAGCAGCCTCGCGAAGATAGGAGTTAACTTGGTCAGCTGTTCTTGTGGGAAATTGTGACACTCCAAAATTTTTATTTGGTTTTTATCAAAAACTTTGTGGTTTTTGAAGAGAGGCCTTTTTAAATTTTTCTTTTTCAGAAAAAAAAACCTTCCACTTAAAAACTTCCTTTGCTTGGCAAGGATTTTATTTTTTCAAACTTTGGTGGTTGATATTTTGAAAACTTCTTCTCTGTTGGTTCCCTCTCAAAATTTATTTTTGGGAGTTTAAATTATTTTTCTTTTAAAATGAAGCTCTATGAAAATTTGAGGATTTTCATATCTTGGAACGACCCTTGACTTTGCATTGTTCCCATGTGGTAAAACCCTCCAAAATCTCCCCTACACCTTGTGATCAACCTAAGTTCTCTGTCCCAACTAATCCAAACAAGTTTTGGATTTTATTCTAATTATTTTCCCTCTCAAATCAATTCTGAAAATTATTTGGAGCCTTAGTGATTTTCAAAGCAAGTACTCTTTTTCACTTGAGTTTTGACCTCAAACCAACTCCCCTGGATAGTCCTTTGTACCCACAACTCAGAACCATATTGATCCACTCCTTCTCTTTTCAAAATTTTCAAAATTCAGTCTCTGCAAGTTCGGACCAGATTTGCCAAATTTGATGAAATTCATATCTATACTACTCCAAAAATTCCACCAAAATTCAGGCAACCTATTTGAGCAATGAGAAGCCACTCCACCAAGTATCAGCTCAAGGAAAAATCCCTAGATGCCATTTTCATTCTATCGAACACCTTGCGGGACTGTTACTGTTCAAAAATTCAGTAAGTTCAGTCTTCAGTGTCGTCTTCGTCCGTCAGTCTCAGTCACGCGGCCACAGTGCCCTTGGCACGTTCCTCGCCGCCTCTTCCTCTTGTCCGAAGCTTCACACGCGTGCGTGGAGCCTACCTGGCGTCGGTAGCTTGCTGAACCGCCCTCGCCGGCGTCTTCTGCAGCGTCGGGACCTCCCGGGGCGGCCGACACGAGACACACCACGGCAGAACGCCGTTCAGCGCCGCCCAAAGCCCCCTGGCTCTCCGCGTGGCCTCATGCACGCCACCGCACGCCCGTGGCACAGCCACCGTGGCCGGCAAGCATGGGACGCGCTCTCCGCCGCCGACGGGCTTGCGCCATCCCCGTTCCGTCGAGCTCGCCCTTAATACCCAAACCCCGGCCAGTTTAGCACCAAAACGGACCCATTGAACCCCCGTGATGACGCTCGACCCCCTAACCACCCCGACCGAGCACTGCGCCACCGTAATCACTCGCCGGTGATCCTCGTTCACGGCAACCGCCACGGACCGCCTATATAAAGGGGCCCCGAGCTCACTCTCGCGCACGCAGCATCACCACTCCTCACCAACACCCCGCCAGGCCACTAGGGGGACCTCGAGGAGGTCTCCTCCCCCATCTCCGGCCGCCTCGCCCCGCCTCGGCCTCCAGCTCGATTCACTCTGGGGAGGCCATCTCCGGCGCCCAAACCTCGTCCGTAGCCCTCTTCCACACCTAGCACTCTAACCCCCTCGTCAATTTGAACCTTGCAGCCCTCTCCGGCGAGCTCCATCTTCGTCCGAACCACCGTCCGCCGGAGTAGGGGCCGCCGTCGACACAGTGCTCGCCGGCGACCGCCACCACCACCAATCGACGTGGAATGGCGCCCTGAGCACGGAGGTACTCCCCGATCTCCCTGCCTCGCCGTGGATTGCCGCCGGCGACCACCGCGGCTCTCGGGCGCCGACGAGCTTCGTCCGCCCCGTTTGAATGTTTAAACCTGACAAGTGGGACCCCACCGTCAGCCTCTCTGCTCTCTCCTCTGAATCTTTTTCTGGAAGCGCCTTCAGGCAGAATGCGTTTTCTCTTTGGGTTGGCGTAGTTTCTGCCGAAGCGTTTTCTGTTTTTATAAACTAACCCCTGGAAATCTTCTGTTTCATTACAGATGAGTCCCTGGACAAAAACCTTTATAACTTTTAAACAGAAAAGTATTTTTGATTGATTCTTCTTCTATTCTCTTTGAAATTTTGTCTAGTTTTTTATAAGATTTATTCGAAAATTATTTGAAGTACTTTCTGTGCACTCCTTGGTATTTACGATAGCACGTATATTTTCTTTATACCGTAGATACTGAAGGAGGTGACGGAGCCGTGAACTTCACCGAGCTAGGCTCCGACTACTCCGAACCAGGCAAGCATGTTTGAACTTTTGATATGATGAGTGTATTGGCATGTTTTGCATTTAGTTAGTTTCATGGCATGTTGAGAAGCATATCGATGAACGTTATTTTATGTGATAATGAGGTAAGTGAGTTCGATGATCCATACGTGGATGAATGTGTATATGAATGGCCATGTGTTGGCATGAGGATGGGTAAGATGGCAGTGTTGTAGCATGCCAGTCTTACGCCAGACTATGTGACTTCAGCGTCAAACCATATCGGTCCAGTACCTCTCATTTCCTTCCATGTACTACCACATGTTTTCCGCAAGGAATATGGTTTAGTAAGTTGCAAACCGCTTTCATGGTACACACCAAAGAGGAGAGGCCGTGATGATGGTTCCATGGCCCTGGATTAAAGCCAGTCATCCGGTCAGGGGGCATGGGTGTTTCCGGTTGGGACCGAGAGGGGGGCACCCCTTAGAGCGCGCGTATATAAATTTGATCCCATGCTATTCGAGATTGTGATCTCCCCGTCTCAAAAGTTTTTCTTGGACGATGTCTAGGGTGATTCCTAGCATCGAGAGGTATGATGGGTGTGTACTAGTCAGCTGTGTTTTCTTCCGAAATACCGTAAACGGAACTAGTCCTTCGTGACTACGGAAATCCGTTGGCTGTGGGAATAATTTTGTACAAACTCTGCAGAGTCATACATCCCTCCAAATCATCTATTCCATGTCCAAATTCGTATTATCTTGTCCTAACAATGACAGTGTTGATGACAGAGACTCCGGTGTTTCGCATGAGTAATAATTCCGGTTAAATGATATTCCTGTGGATGGAATAACCCTTTTATTCTTATGAGTTAAAAGTTTATTATGATTATTATTTATCTGGCCATAAAAGCCCTTTCTGTGATGTCGCCCTGACGTCCGACTGTGGCATTTCTTTTAAAGCCCTTTCTGTGATGTCGCCCCGACGTCCGACTGTGGCATTTCTTTTAAAGCCCTTTTTGTGATGTCGCCCCGACGTCCGACGGTGGCATTTCTTTTAAAGACCTTTCTGTGATGTCGCCCCGACGTCCGACTGTGGCATTTCTTTTAAAGCCCTTTTTGTGATGTCGCCCCAACGTCCGACTGTGGCATTTCTTTTAAAGCCCTTTCTGTGATGTCGCCCCGACATCCTACTGTGGCATTTCTTTTAAAGCCCTTTCTATGATGTCGCCCCGACGTCGGACTGTGGCATTTCTTTTAAAGCCCTTTCTGTGACGTCGCCCCGACGTCTGACTGAGGTATTTCTTTTAAAGCCCTTTATGTGGTGTCGCTAAGACGCCCGACTGTGGCATCTTTTTCCTTATATTTATTTGTTCACCTTTCGAGGCGTCGCTTCAGACACCCGATCGGAAATTATTTATGTTCTGTTGGGATTTCAGGCGGACTACCGCCGTTTCCCTTTTACTTACCTTGTTATGCTAATTTTTGAATGTACATTGGTGAATATATTCATGACGCATCCATGCATGCATTTGTTATATCTTACGTCCGAACTGTCTTGCGAGTACTTTCAAAGTACTCACTGGCTTGTTGATTTGGCCGGATGCTGACGAAGGCGATCTCATGGACGAAGAGTTTGATAGCGAGTCCGACACTTAGAGGAGTCGCAGTCAGTCTCGTGCGACCCTGGATTTGGTCACTGTTTTATATCCGCTTCCGCTACCAAATAAATTCATCAAGCCTCACCTCGACGCTCGATGAGATGATAGACTTAGAGTCTTGTATTTCTCTCCCCGCTGTGTTTTTCCACCACCGCCATATCCTCGAGTCAGTAGTATGTCTCCACACCACTGTGTCATGTCCGCCATTATGTATAATTATTGGCGTGCTTGTAATAATTTGGTTGAGCAACCGTAGTTCAACCCTGTAATATATTTTATGCTACTGGCTTATTGTATCAAGAAATTCTCTACCAGTGAGGAGAATTTCTCTCATACTGGACTCAAAAGATTGGTTTCTCAATAAATATTTTTATTGGAAAACCGGTCGTGACAAGCTTGGTACCAGAGCCAGGCTTACTGTAGGAAGCCACTAGGTGCGATCGCTAATTGGTTATTAGCATGATAGAGCTAATTTATATTTTTGCAATTGTAGTCATTTTCTGTCAGTCAGCATAAATTTATGATCTGACCTTGCAGAATTTTTGCCTACTTTTGTAGATGGCCGACAACAGCTGCGAGTCTCAGACCTTCGCCAACGTGCCCGATGGGTTCGTCAAGCTTCTTTCTTTCATCGTTCAGGTCGCGATGGGGCCATCTGTGCGCCCAGTCTTCACACTCTGCCAGCACCGAGTCAACGACAGTCTGACCATGCACCAGGCCGCGGTGCAGTTGAAGGGAGGGCCTGGTGAGTTACGCCGCTTCCGGTTCGTGGGAAGAGCCATGCCTACGGAGAGGCATGCTATGCAGATGGCAGCCCGCGAGGCGATAGCTCGTCTCAGGGATGTCCTTCCCGTGATGAAGACTCGTCGTTACCATTATCTTCCGTGCCATGTGCCTTACACCTGTCACTACGCATACTCCTGCGCCAGAGGAGAATGAGACGAGGCTTTTGAGATGCTCATTGAGTATCTCCGGGCCCTGGAGGCAGCCTTCGACAACCTGGTGGACGACTTCGTAGCTACCCGCATGGACTCGGTCCATGGCTGTGCCTCCAACAGGAGGGAGCTCCTACCCATCGCTCTGCCACTAACTTTTGTCTCGTCATCAGCATCTTTTACGCCTGCCCGTCGCCTGCCTTCTAACGAAGAATTCAACCAAGTCATTGCGCCGACTCCAGCGCGCACTGCACCAACCTTCGCGCCCACTCCTGTACGTGTTGCTCTGCCCCTGGCAACCGCTTCGTCCGCTCTGCGCAATACTACACGTATGGAGCCTAATAGCGAGGAGGAAGTTGAGTCCCCAACCTCGCTATGCCTCGCCCTCGGCAGGGCAAAGGAGATCGTCAACATCTCCGCCTGAGTACGCTTAGCTGCCGTGTATTGTACCGCTTTGTAAGATATGTACATAGGTTGTGAGAAGTAGCCTGTTTGCGCATCATGTAGGATCTGGAGAAGTGCACTAGCATAAATAACATGTCAGGATTATGTACGCATATCCTGAGTGGTGTATTGTATAATTACCAACCGCGTGTAAGATATGTAATGAGCAGTCCTTCTCCGTGCGCGAGTCGATTTGTTTTTCTTAAGTAAGCTTGGATATTTAATTATATCTGCCAGCTTTATGCATTTGTGGATTTGTTTTGCGACTCTTTCCGCTTTTCTTATGAGTTTTACAAAAATATATCCCCAGAGTGAAAAATGTCTCGTCCTTGGACACGTTCCATGCCAACTCCACCAGAGGAAAATTATGATACACAACCCAACAACGAGTTCACTCAGGGACAGTCAAGCCAACAGGGCAGCGAATCCGCACTTTCACAAATGTGCCGCCATTATGAGCAGAGTCAGCAACAACATCGGGAGATGATGAACCAAGTCATCAACATGGGGAATCATCATGGACAGTATCAGCAGCATTCCAAGTTATCTGAGCTACAGAAGACACGTCCTCAAACATTTTCTCACACTGACAAGCCCCTTGAAGCCAAGGACTGGCTTCGAGATATGGAGAGGAAATTAAATATTGCAAAGTGTTCAGATCTCGAGAAAGTACTATATGCTCCACACTATCTCACAGGAGCAGCCGCATCGTGGTGGGAGAATTTTCTGCACATGCATCCCAACGAAACTGACATAACCTGGAATGATTTCAAGGAAGGTTTCCGTGGTGCACATATTCCTAAGAGTATTATGAAAATCAATAAGAGAGAATTCGATGACCTCAAACAAAGGAACATGACAGTGTCAGATTACAACAGTCAATTTACCCTATTATCCCGCTACGCCAATGAGGAGCGTATGACTGAAATCAAGAAGATGGAGAAATTCCTTGACGGTCTGGCGCCCGCACTTAAATGCCAACTGGTCGTGCACACTTTTCCTGATTTTAAAACACTGGTGGACAAAGCCATTACTCTGGAAAATGAAAGACGCAGTCTGGAAGATATCCGCAAACAAAAAAGGGACCAGACTAATCACGCTCGCAATCACTGAAGCAAGACAGATTTTCAAAAGGGTGGGACACACAAATTCACATCCAATGTCTCACGCCCAATCAAGAATTTCCATGCAAGGGACAAGGAATTCACCTATCGCCCCGGCGTTACTTGTTACGCTTGTGGAGAAGAAGGGCACTATGCCAAACAGTGCCCCAAGCCAAGGAGTTCAACCCCAAAGCCGAACAACGGCGGCAATAATTCAGCACCCAAGCGAAACAATTTTAATCCCAACAATAACCACAGGAAGGGTCATCTGAACCACGTAACCAAAGAGGAGGCACAAAATGCTCCGGATATCGTACTCGGTACGTTTCCTGTCAACACAATACCTGCAATGGTTTTGTTTGATTCTGGAGCTTCTCACTCTTTCATTTCGAAAAGTTTTGCTTTGCAAAATAAGTTTTCGATACTTCCTTTGGAGAAATCCATGATCATCAAGTCCCCTGGGATTCAGCAAGTTTCTCAGAAATACTATCAGAATGTGGTCATTGAGTTCGAAGGATTGGAGTTTCACGCAAATCTTATTGTATTGGAAAATAAAGGACTGGATGTCATCCTAGGAATGGATTGGCTAACCACCAATAAAGGTGTTATCGACTATTTCAACAGGACCGTGATTCTCACACACCACCAAGGGAAGACAATAAGAGTATCAGCCAAGGAAGGAAAAAGACCTCGGCAACCGAGATTAAATAATGTGGACGTTTCTAAGCTAAACAAGGTTCCAGTAGTGTGTGAATTTCCAGATGTATTCCCTGAAGAGCTGCCAGGCATGCCACCAGACCGAGAAATAGAATTCCGCATTGAGCTAGCACCAGGAACCGCCCCCATATACAAGAAACCATACAGAATGGCACCATCCGAGTTGGTCGAGTTGAAGAAGCAAATAAAGGAATTACTGGAAAAAGGATACATTCGAGCCAGCTCCTCACCTTGGGGATCACCAATTTTATTTGCCAAAAAGACGGATGGAACGCTGAGATTGTGTATTGACTATCGAGCACTTAACATGGTCACAGTCAAAAACAAATACTCGATGCCAAGGATAAATGATTTATTTGATCAGCTCGCTCAGGCCAAGGTATTCTCAAAAATTGACTTAAGGTCAGGATACCATCAATTGAAGGTGCGAACGGAAGATATCCCCAAAACAGCCTTCACCTCCAGATATGGACTGTACGAGTTCACAGTGATGCCATTTGGATTAACTAATGCCCCAGCATATTTTGTTCACCTCATGAACAAAGTATTTATGAAGTTTATGGACAAGTTCGTCGTGGTATTCATCGACGATATACTGGTATATTCCAAGACACCAGAAGAGCACGCAGAACATCTCAGGATTGTGCTAGGAGAGCTAAGAAAACACCAATTGTATGCCAAGTTCAGCAAGTGCGAATTTTGGCTAAGACAAGTAGGTTTTCTAGGCCACGTGCTGACTCAAGACGGTATCGCAGTTGACCCAGAGAAAGTTAAGGCCATACTTAACTGGAAATCACCAGCCAACGTAACGGACATATGGAGTTTCTTGGGAATGGCAGGATATTACCGCAGATTTATTGAAGGATTTTCCACCATAGCCAAGCCTATGACACAGTTGCTCAAGAAAGATAAGAAGTTTGAGTGGACAGAAGCCTGCGAGAAAAGTTTCCAAGAGCTAAAGCGGAAATTAACAACAGCACCGGTATTAATTGTACCCGACATACACAAGAATTTTGAAGTATATTGTGACGCGTCCAGAAAGGGTCTCGGATGCGTGTTGATGCAAGAAGGCAAGGTTGTCGCCTACGCATCAAGGCAACTTCGCAAGCATGAGGAAAATTATCCCACTCATGACTTAGAAATGGCAGCAGTTATTCATGCACTCAAGGAATGGAGGCATTTCTTACTTGGGAACCGATGTGAAATATATACGGACCACAAAAGTCTCAAATATATTTTCACGCAGCCAGAATTAAATTTACGGCAACGACGCTGGTTGGAATTGGTAAAGGATTGTGATGTTGGGATCCATTACCATCCAGGGAAAGCAAATGTAGTGGCCGATGCCCTGAGTCGGAACCCCAGCTCCGACGCAAACTATCTGCACAGCTTGAGGCCCGAATTCCATCAAGAATTTGCCAAGATCAACTTGATAATGCTGGCAGAAGGCACCATATCAAACTTGGAAATACAACCCAACCTTGTGGAGAAAATTAAAGAAGCTCAGCCCGGTCACCCCAGCATTGAAGGAATTAAAAGAAAGTTGAGTATGGGCAAGGCCTCGAAATTCGTAATAGACAATGAAGGAATATTGTGGTACGGGGAAAGGCTATGCATGCCAAACATAGAAGACCTTAAACAGCAAATTTTAGCTGAAGCACACACCACTCCATATTCGATCCACCCTGGAGGAACCAAAATTTATAAGGATATTCAGGAAAGATTTTGGTGGCACGGTATGAAGAGGGACATAGCCGCCTTCATTGCATGTTGCGACTCATGTCAACGCATAAAAGCTGAACATCAGAGGCCAGCCGGACTACTGCAACCAAACAAAATACCTGAGTGGAAATGGGATGAAATAGGGATGGATTTTATTGTCGGACTACCTCGGTCACGACACGGGAATGATGCCATATGGGTCATCACTGACAGGTTGACCAAAGTGGCACACTTTAGTCCAGTGAAGACAACCTACACCACTCAGAGGCTTGCCAGGATTTATCTTTCCCGCATAGTTTGTCTGCACGGTGTCCCAAAGACTATAATATCCGACAGAGGCACTCAGTTCGTCTCAAGATTTTGGGAGCATTTACAACAGGCTCTGGGAACCCAACTAGCCTTCAGTACCGCATACCACCCACAGACTGATGGACAAACAGAACGCGTAATCCAAATTTTAGAAGACATGCTGAGAGCATGTGTCCTCACATATGGAACCAGTTGGGAAGAAAGCCTGCCATACGCTGAGTTCGCGTATAACAATAGCTACCAGGCCAGCCTACAAATGGCACCATTTGAGGCCTTATACGGACGAAGGTGTTGTACCCCGTTAAATTGGTCAGAGACCGGAGACAGCCGCATCTTTGGACCAGACATGCTCAGAGAAGCCGAGGAAAAGGTCAAGCTAATCAGAGACCGACTTAAGACCGCTCAAAGTCGACAGAAGAGTTATTATGATCAGAAACATCATAGGGTCAGCTTCGAACCCGGTGAGTTCGTATACCTGAGAGTATCCCCTATGAGAGGATTGCAACGATTCAGATAAAGGGAAGTTAGCACCAAGATTCATTGGACCATTTGCATAGTGGCACGAAGAGGCACTGTAGCCTACCAGCTAGACTTACCCGAGGAATTATCCGATGTCCACGACGTGTTCCATGTCTAGCAATTGAGGAAGTACGTACGCAACCCAGAGAAACAAGTATCCCATGAAAACATTGATGAAGCAACTTGGGACAGCGAGGATTTTCTTCGGACTGAGCATCCACACCTATTTAAGGATCAGCTGAAATCTCGGGGACGAGATTTTTCCTAAGGGGTAGGTTTGTGACACTCCAAAATTTTTATTTGGTTTTTATCAAAAACTTTGTGGTTTTTGAAGAGAGGCCTTTTTAAATTTTTCTTTTTCAGAAAAAAAAACCTTCCACTTAAAAACTTCCTTTGCCTTGGCAAGGATTTTATTTTTTCAAACTTTGGTGGTTGATCTTTTGAAAACTTCTTCTCTGTTGGTTCCCTCTCAAAATTTATTTTTGGGAGTTTAAATTTTTTTTAAATGAAGCTCTATGAAAATTTGAGGATTTTCATATCTTGGAACCAACCTTGACTTTGCATTGTTCCCATGTGGTAAAACCCTCCAAAATCTCCCCTACACCTTGTGATCAACCTAAGTTCTCTGTCCCAACTAATCCAAACAAGTTTTGGATTTTATTCTAATTATTTTCCCTCTCAAATCAATTCTGAAAATTATTTGGAGCCTTAGTGATTTTCAAAGCAAGTACTCTTTTTCACTTGAGTTTTGACCTCACACCAACTCCCCTGGATAGTCCTTTGTACCCACAACTTAGAACCATCTTGATCCACTCCTTCTCTTTTCAAATTTTTCAAAATTCAGTCTCTGCAAGTTTGGACCAGATTTGCCAAATTTGATGAAATTCATATCTACACTACTCCAAAAATTCCACCAAAATTCAGGCAACCTATTTGAGCAATGAGAAGCCACTCCACCAAGTATCAGCTCAAGGAAAAATCCCTAGATGCCATTTTCATTCTGTCGAACACCTTGCAGGCACTGTTACTGTTCAAAAATTCAGTAAGTTCAGTCTTCAGTGTCGTCTTCGTCCGTCAGTCTCAGTCACGCGGCCACAGTGCCCTTGGCACGTTCCTCGCCGCCTCTTCCTCTTGTCCGAAGCTTCACACGTGTGCGTGGAGCCTACCTGGCATCGGTAGCTCGCTGGCCCGCCCTCGCCGGCGTCTTCTGCAGCGTCGGGACCTCCCGTGGCGGCCGACAGGAGACACACCACGGCAGAACGCCATTCAGCGCCGCCCAAAGCCCCCTGGCTCTCCGCGTGGCCTCATGCACGCCAGCGCACGCCCGTGGCACAGCCACCGTGGCCAGCAAGCACGGGACGCGCTCTCCGCCGCCGACGGGCCCGCGCCATCCCCGTTCCGTCGAGCTCGCCCTTAACACCCAAACCCCGGCCAGTTTAGCACCAAAACGGACCCATTGAACCCCCGTGATGACGCTCGACCCCCTAACCACCCCGACCGAGCACTGCGCCACCGTAATCACTCGCCGGTGATCCTCGTTCACGGCAACCGCCTTGGACCGCCTATATAAAGGGGCCCCGAGCTCACTCTCGTGCACGCAGCATCACCACTCCTCACCAACACCCCGCCAGGCCACTAGGGGGACCTCGAGGAGGTCTCCTCCCCCAACTCCGGCCGCCTCGCCCCACCTCGGCCTCCAGCTCGATTCACTCTGGTGAGGCCATCTTCGGCGCCCAAACCTCGTCCGTAGCCCTCTTCCACACCTAGCACTCTAACCCCCTCGTCAATTTGAACCTTGCAGCCCTCTCCGGCGAGCTCCATCTTCGTCCGAACCACCGTGCGCCGGAGCAGGGGCCGCCGTCGACACAGTGCTCGCCGGCGACCGCCACCACCACCAATCGACGCGGAATGGCGCCCTGAGCACGGAGGTACTCCCCGATCTCCCTGCCTCGCCGTGGATCGCCACCGGCGACCACCGCGGCTCTCGGGCGCCGACGAGCTTCGTCCGCCCCGTTTGAATGTTTAAACCTGACAAGTGGGACCCCACCGTCAGCCTCTCTGCTCTCTCCTCTGAATCGTTTTCTGGAAGCGCCTTCAAGCAGAATGCGTTTTCTCTTTGGGTTGGCGTAGTTTCTACCGAAGCGTTTTCTGTTTTTATAAACTAACCCCTGGAAATCTTCTGATTCATTACAGATGAGTCCCTGGAAAAAAACCTTTATAACTTTTAAACAGAAAAGTATTTTTGATTGATTCTTCTTCTATTCTCTTTAAAATTTTGTCTAGTTTTTTATCAGATTTATTTGAAAATTATTTGAAGTACTTTCTGTGCACTCCTTGGTATTTACGTTAGCACGTATATTTTCTTTATACCGTAGATACCGAAGGAGGTGACGGAGCCGCGAACTTCACCGAGCTAGGCTCCGACTACTCCGAACCAGGCTAGCATGTTTGAACTTTTGATATGATGAGTGTCTTGGCATGTTTTGCATTTAGTTAGTTTCATGGCATGTTGAGAAGCATATCGATGAACGTTATTTTATGTGATAATGAGGTAAGTGAGTTCGATGATCCATACGTGGATGAATGTGTATATGAATGGCCATGTGTTGGCATGAGGATGGGTAAGATGGCAGTGTTGTAGCATGCCAGTCTTACGCCTGACTATGTGACTTCAGCGTCAAACCGTATCGGTCCAGTACCTCTCATTTCCTTCCATGTACTACCACATGTTTTCCGCAAGGAATATGGTTTAGTAAGTTGCAAACCGCTTTCATGGTACACACCAAAGAGGAGAGGCCGTGATGATGGTTCCATGGCCCTGGATTAAAGCCAGTCATCCGGTCAGGGGGCATGGGTGTTTCCGGTTGGGACCGAGAGGGGGGCACCCCTTAGAGCGCGCGTATATAAATTTGATCCCATGCTATTCGAGATTGTGATCTCCCCGTCTCAAAAGTTTTTCTTGGACGATGTCTAGGGTGATTCCTAGCATCGAGAGGTATGATGGGTGTGTACTGGTCAGTTGTGTTTTCTTCCGAAATACCGTAAACGGAACTAGTCCTTCGTGACTACGGAAATCCGTTGGCTGTGGGAATAATTTTGTACAAACTCTGCAGAGTCATACATCCCTCCAAATCATCTATTCCATGTCCAAATTCGTATTATCTTGTCCTAACAATGACAGTGTTGATGACAGAGACTCCGGTGTTTCGCATGAGTAATAATTCCGGTTAAATGATATTCCTGTGGATGGACTAACCCTTTTATTCTTATGAATTAAAAGTTTATTATGATTATTATTTATCTGCCCATAAAAGCCCTTTCTGTGATGTCACCCCGACGTCCGACTGTGGCATTTCTTTTAAAGCCCTTTCTATGATGTCGCCCCGACGTCCGACTGTGGCATTTCTTTTAAAGCCCTTTCTGTGATGTCGCCCAGACGTCCGACGGTGGCATTTCTTTTAAAGCCCTTTCTGTGATGTCGCCCCGACGTCCGACTGTGGCATTTCTTTTAAAGCCCTTTTTGTGATGTCGCCCCGACGTCCGACTGTGGCATTTCTTTTAAAGCCCTTTCTGTGATGTCGCCCCGACGTCCGACTGTGGCATTTCTTTTAAAGCCCTTTCTGTGATGTCGCCCCGACGTCCGACTGTGGCATTTCTTTTAAAGCCCTTTCTGTGACGTCGCCCCGACGTCCGACTGAGGTATTTCTTTTAAAGCCCTTTATGTGGTGTCGCTAAGACACCCGACTGTGGCGTATTTTTCCTTATATTTATTTGTTCACCTTTCGAGGCGTCGCTTCAGACACCCGATCGGAAATTATTTATGTTCTGTTGGGATTTCAGGCGGACTACCGCCGTTTCCCTTTTACTTACCTTGTTATGCTAATTTTTGAATGTACATTGGTGAATATATTCATGACGCATCCATGCATGCATTTGTTATATATTACGTCCGAACTGTCTTCCGAGTACTTTCAAAGTACTCACTGGCTTGTTGATTTGGCCAGATGCTGACGAAGGCGATCTCATGGACGAAGAGTTTGATAGCGAGTCCGACACTTAGAGGAGTCCCAGTCAGTCTCGTGCGACCCTTGATTTGGTCACTGTTTTATATCCGCTTCCGCTACCAAATAAATTCATCAAGCCTCACCTCGACGCTCGATGAGATGATAGACTTAGAGTCTTGTATTTCTCTCCCCGCTGTGTTTTTCCACCACTGCCATATCCTCGAGTCAGTAGTATGTCTCCACACCACTGTGTCATGTCTGCCATTATGTATAATTATTGGCGTGCTTGTAATAATTTGGTTGAGCAACCGTAGTTCAACCCTGTAATATATTTTATGCTACTGGCTTATTGTATCAAGAAATTGTCTACCAGTGAGGAGAATTTCTCTCATACTGGACTCAAAAGATTGGTTTCTCAATAAATATTTTTATTGGAAAACCGGTCGTGACAGAAATGGAGTCCCATAGACGCTGATGATCCACAAACCGCTTCCTCCATCAACCACTAGAAACCATTTGTTGTACTCACAGGCCAGAATGGTCTTGTACTACATATTATGTATTTTGCTTGGAATTTCTGTATCAAGTTGGTGCCTCATCAGCTAACAGTAATCTTGTGGCTGGTGAGCACAAGGGCCATTTTCTAGAAATTAAAATCCCGAAAATCCGGTCTTGACAAACTTGGTATCAGAGCCAGGCTGACCATTGGCTAATCCTATCCTAGCCAAGTCGAAAAACCTTGGTTAACCAACCCACCAGACCTTAACCTAACCCCAGCCAAGCTTCTCGTGCAAGATAGCCACACAGTGACCCTAACACCTTTGGCAGTCAGTGCCCAACCTATCAGCCTAGCCTGTCGATCACGCGCCAGTGACCGACATCTAAATTGTCTCATTTGCAAGCGTGCGAATTAAGACTCCGCCACCTTTTCTATAAAAGGGCACGCTAGCCTCAACACAGCACATCACAAACTCTTTCCCAAACAGAGCTATAATGCCAGGACCCATTGTTCACAATGAGACCACAGCCACCAACCTTGGAGGTTTTGTGACCGTGCTAGCAAATCTCACCCGCCGTGCCTTTGCATTATAAGAACCCCCTGAATATGTGGTGTACCAAGGACCCATGAGCGGTGAAAGCCGTCAATTCTGGGCCACCGTGCACATCTATGGTAGGGGTCTATCTCCAGAACGCCCCTACAGGTTCACCGGAAGGATAACTTCCTTTGAGCCACAAGCCATTCAATTAGCTGCTCAGGAGGCTGTAGTTAAACTCCGGCACTTGTCGCCCAGAGTTAACTGTCGCTTGTTCTACTTCTACCCTAGCCATGACGGATATGGTAGGCCACCCCAGGTCGCCAATGGAGATCACGAGACGGACCCTGCATTGTTGCATCTGGTGCGCTATGTAAGTGCACTAGAAGAACTATTCGATCAAATCACCCTTAATCTAATCGCAGCTCGTGGAGAGCTGATCCGCCGAGCCCCGGCTAGAGGAGAAGATGAGCCCAACGCCGACAACCCAGTCATGTTGTTCGGATAACCGATCGAGTCTTTGAGGTCTGCCCCAGTCATCGACCAAAACACCTTGAGGACCCCAGAAGTGCTTCGTCGCCTTTTGGGAACACGCTCCAACGGGATTGTGGCCAACAATCCCCGAGATGGTCATCATCGCTACCCCGACCCTGCAGCCCCTCAACCCCCTCCAGCTAATCCCGGCGGTGAAAACCATGGAGAAGCCTCGACGTCCACAAGGCAAGCCCGATTAGATATTAACGAGGTAGACTGAGTCACTCGAGTAGTACCGAGTCTTAGTATGGTTACACCCTGTAACCGTGTGATCCTGTATCGCCGTGATTAAATGCTATTTTCTTGTGCACCCCTATTTTAGTAATAGCCATGCATGAGTATGTTAATGTGCGATTGCATTTTTAATCTCAGGCGTAGCTGCCAAAAACCAACCTCGACGACACAAAGT
The DNA here is from genome assembly GCF_018294505.1 of Triticum aestivum. Taxonomy (NCBI): domain Eukaryota; kingdom Viridiplantae; phylum Streptophyta; class Magnoliopsida; order Poales; family Poaceae; genus Triticum; species Triticum aestivum. Next base: position 110,519,242 of record NC_057801.1, on the reverse strand, counting down.
TTGTGCTATGGGTAAACTTTTTGGTTTCAACTAACATGAAAGATATTTTCGAAAACAACTCTTAACAAATCTCAAGGACGAGATTTTTCTTAAGGGGGGTAGTGTTGTGACACACCAAAATTTTAAAATTGTTTTATTAATTAAAATTTTGCCAGGAAACTTAAACTTTTATTTTCTGGATTTTCGTTTGATTTCAGAACCATTCTTTTCTTCATTTTTATGGAGTTTTTACCCCAAGTGAAAACTTTACAATTATATTATTGGACTTGTTTACCCTCTCAATAAAAACATTTATATTATCAGTGGATTTATTTGCATAATTATTGCTCTCTGAGCTTTATTCCTTAAAATGATTTTTCCTTAGTTTTGGAGCACTATTTGAACTACAACCATTTGATAAATTTATTTAAAATTCCAACCAAAATTTGGAGAGGTCATGGGATGTTTTTAAATCACTTTTATGCAAAAATGTCTTCTGTTCATTGGAGGTTTTTGAGCTCTACACCAAGTTTTCAAATCTGGTCCAGTGGGCAATTTTGCACTGCAACCTCTTGATAAACTCATTTAAAAATCCCACCAAAATTTGGGAATGACATATGAAGTCCCCAAATCATTTTTATGCAAAAATATCCTTTGGTCATTTGGAGATTTTGAGTTTTACCACAAGTTTTTAAATCTGGTCCAATTGCACTTTTGCACTATAACCTATTTATATATTTCTTTAAAACTTCCACCAAAATTAGGGGAGGTCAGTAGGAGCATATCATTCATCTTGATGCAAAAACCTAGTTATGTCCTTTGAAAACTTTGAGTAAATCAACCTCATTTTCATTCTGGCCCAGTTGGGTGTTTTCTACTGCATCCCTAATTATTTGTGCTCTAGTGACCATGAGCTTTCTCCTGCTTGTATTACACCTTACCAAACCCTTAAGTCCAGGAGGTTGGACTCATTGGAGCATTTTTGGTATATGATATTATGCCCTTTTCCTTCTGCCCAGAACTGGAGTTTTGCAAAACTTACAATAACAAGTTTCTAGATTTGGCCAACTAACCTTGCCATGCTCACCTGCATCTAAAGAGACCCTGGTCTGGAGATTTTGGCCCCTCCAAGAGTTTCCTAGATGCTCTTGGCATTCTGTCAAACACTTGAGTGCATGGACAGTTTTGGCATGATTTTAGTTTTGCACTGTGATCTTCCCCCTCTGGACATACTGGCATGTCCACAAAGCTCCTAAATGCCTCTAACCTAGACATGCTAATCCCCAGCCCCACCCAAGCCACCTAGCCTGCCTGGGCATTTTTCCGAACACTTTGCATCGACGCTCTGGGCGCGGCCAGAGCGCGCGTTTTGCACGTACAGACACCCAAGTCGCCGCGTCCCGCTGCCGCCACCCCTGCGCCTGTTCTAGCCCCTCCTCACTGCCAGTCGACGGACCCGACTCCTCCCTCGCCACAGAGCCGTCTGGCCCCCTCCTGGCGCCCTACAGTGCCGCCACCGCAAGCCGCCACCGCCGCCACAACAACGTCTGCCCTGGTCGGCGCCGCCCGAACCACACCAACACGCCAGCTCGCTCATGGAACAGCCCGAGCTCATCCACTAGCTTGTCAGCTAGCGCCCATCGCCGCCACGTCGCCCTGTCCACTATAGAACGGCGGTCGCCGACGATCCTATCCACGACCACTGCGAACCGACCTAGCCGCACTATAAGTAGGGCCCCCGGGCTCGTCCAGCCACTTAGGCGACCTCAGGCCACCCCCATAGCACCCCCACGGCCAGTAATCGTCGGGGGAAAGCCTTCTCACCCGTCTCTGGCCGGTTCGGCCGCCGCCATGCTCCGGTCCATTTCATTGTAAGAAGGCCCTCTCCCACCTTTCCAGCACCACCATCCCCCTCCCCTCAACCTTGCGGAGCTGCCCAGCCTTTCAAACACGGTCGGGAACCACCAGAGCCCGAGCCCCTAATTCCTCCCGAAGCTACCTCCGCCACGGAGCTTGCCGCCGGCGACTCCCTTCACCCTCGCTGACCCAACAACCACCGGGGGGACCATCCCGGCCTGGCGGATCCATCCCTGCCCTTGGATCCCCATGGGGAGCCGCCCTTCATCGGTGGCGATCGCCGGAACCCCGCCCTCGCTTGGACAGAGGAGGGAGAAGGCGCGGGCGACTGGTCAAAGCTGACCAGTGGGCCCAAGGGATCCACTGTCATTGACCAGCCTCGCTGCCACATGTTTTAAGTGGAAGCGTAAAATCCCCGAGAATTTGGAGGGGAGATTATAACTTTCAAAAAATTTGGAGTGCACCTCAACCCTCCACAACTTGAAGGCAAGCATTCTGAACCTTGGCATAATATTTTTGTGTGTTGGTTGACACGATTATTACACCACCTTAATACGGAGAACTCGTTATTTTTTATGTGGCGATACGATCATTTGCACGAAATGCATATTGGAAATTTCCTTGCTATTGGAAATGGATATACTTGAGATGGTAATCGTCCTCGTATGCCTTGCATGCATGCCGGGAAGAAATCCGAGAAAGCCTCTGCCTTGGGTAGGCGTGAGCTTGTCTCCGGTCTTCGTCGGGACGGTTATGTCTGGTATGGCATAGTAAGGTATAATGAGTGGTGATTTTGTTGGTTGAAACATATTGGTTGCACATATCATGCAGGGAATTTATGAACCTCTTGAGTCGACCGTAGATCAAGTCTTGTTCCAGTAACCCCCATGCTTGTTTCGTACGACCACTTGTCCCTGCCACAGGTAGGGTACGGTTCAGTAAGTTGTCAACCCCTTTCTTGGCACACACCATACAGAGAGGCCATGGTGGAAGATACCGACTGCATCCGGTAGGCAGGCCACCTGGTCCGGGGGCATGGGTGTTTCCGGTTGGGATTGAGAGGGGGGCACCCCCTAGAGCGCGCGATATAAATTTGATCCCATGCTATTCGAGGTTGTAGCCTTCCCACTTAGAGTTTTGCTTGACAGGTGTCGTGGGTGATTCTAGACACCGGTAAGTTAAGCTGGTGTGTGCAAGTCAGGTGTGTTTTCAATTAAAAGACCGTAAATGGAATTAGTCCCGATGGACTATAGGAATCCGTTACTCGTGGGCAAAGAGTACACCCTCTACAGAGATTAAATCTATTTGAATAGCCGTGTCAATGGTTAAGGACTACAGTCCGGGATGGGTCAAGTGTCGGTCTTAGTGTCGGTCTTCGGAGGAGAAACTACTAAACCAGAACATGGATCATGACCTATGACTTATGATGATTGTGATTATTATCGTTATGGACTAACACTTTATATTATTGGATTTATTGTGTATCCCTGGGAAGGTTCTACCTCCTGGATACTCACTGTGATTATTTTCTTATAAGCCCTTTATGTGGTGTCGCTTAGACGCCCGACTGTGGCATGTTTGTTATTTATTTACTTTATAAGTCCTTTATGTGGTGTCGCTCAGACACCCGACTTTGGCATGCTTGTTATTTATTTACTTTATAATCCCTTTATGTGGTGTCGCTCAGACGCTCGATTGTGGCATGCTTGTTATTTATTTACTTTATAAGCCCTTTATGTGGTGTCGCTCAGACGCCCGACTGAGGCATGCTTTATATTATTGTCCTTTCGAGGTGTTGCTTCAGACTCCCGATCGGTGATTTCATTTTATGACTGACATAGTGATGATAGAATATTTCAGAGCATGATTATCGTTTTTTATATTATACCCGTGTCCATATTATACCCGTGTCCATAATGTTTGCGAGTACATTCAAAGTACTCACTGGCTTGTCCCTGGCTATTGTCTTGGCCAGATTTCTCTCTTGGAGAGGAGCATTGCGATGACAGCCCCGGAACCTAAGCAATGGTGATAGCAGCCTCGCGAAGATAGGAGTTAACCTGGTCAGCTGTTCTGTGGGAAATGGAGTCCCATAGACGCTGATGATCCACAAACCGCTTCCTCCATCAACCACTAGAAACCATTTGTTGTACTCACAGGCCAGAATGGTCTTGTACTACATATTATGTATTTTGCTTGCAATTTCTGTATCAAGTTGGTGCCTCATCAGCTAACAGTAATCCTGGGGCTGGTGAGCACAAGGGCCATTTTCTGGAAATTAATATCCCGAAAATCCGGTCCTAACAGGCGGCGTCTTGGAGGAGGGGGCAAGGCGCGGCGGAGGCGGAGTCCCGGCCAGACTCCTTGTCCGAGTCGGCGGCAGCGTGGGTGTGCAAAGGCGGCGGCGGCACGGGGGGAGTTGGGCCGGCCCGGCCGGGTTTTGGCCCAGTCGGTGCTCGAAGTTTTTTTTTTAAATAATAATTTTGCCGACGGAAATAAAATCCTAGAAAATAAAATAAAAACCTAAAAATGCCAAAAAAAAATTTCACCGTCCAAATAAAACATTTAGAACGAGATGTACATTTTCTTGGCCCTAAAATTCAAATTTTAAAAACATGCAATTTTTTCTAATGCAAATAAAATCCGAATAAACTCAAATAAAAATCAAACAAATGATTTTAACATTATTCCTCCAATATTTCAATTGTTTTGGAGAAGTCATATTATCTCCTCTCAAATATTTTTATAAGAAATATTTTTCGGAGGGAAAAATAATTAAAATTAAAAATCCTCGTTTCACTATTTGATAGGAATCAAATATGAAAACCGGGAAATCCCCAACTCTCTCCGAGGGTCCTTGAGTTGCTTAGGATTTCAAAGATTGCGGAGCGGAAATGAAATAAAATATGATATGCATGGTTGACCTATGTATAACATTCCAAATTGAAAATTTGGGATGTTATAGTCATCCTCTGGATGCTCGACCTTTGACCTGTACGCCCACCACCTCCGCCTGACTGTCGCCTCGGGCGAATCTGTCTGCTCCATCGCCCATAGGAGATACTCGATGAACTCGGAGGACTGCGGCGTGACTGCCGCCGAGGAGTACATGTACATCGCCGCCCTCATCACTGCCGTCTCGCTCTTTCTCATACATTGCCACATGGCCCGCACCGTCCTCGAAATCTCCGACTCATTGTCAAACCAACTAAGGATCTCCTTCAACCTGGCTAACTTTGCCTGGTTGCCACCGGCGATCTGCCTGATTAGCTATTGCATCCTCTCCATAGATGTCCTTCTAAGTGGTCCAGTGCTAGCTTTGGAAGATGGGAGGAGAGACGGTGGTCTTGCAATAGAGAGGAGGGAGAGGCGAGACGGTGGTTTTGGAATGGAGATGATGGAGAGGAGACGAGGTGGTTTTGCAATGGAGAAGATCAGAAGAGGGAGAGGCGAGATGGTGGTTTTGGAATGGAGATGATGGATAGGAGAGGAGGTGGTTTTGGAATGGAGATGATGGATAGGAGAGGAGGTGGTTTTGCAATGGAGAAGATCAGAAGAGGGAGAGGCGAGACGGTGGTTTTGGAATGGAGATGATGGAGAGGAGACGAGGTGGTTTTGCAATGGAGAAGAGGGAGAGGAGCGTGCGACAGCAATTTAGGATTGGGCGAGAGGGCCGGCACGCTGTGACTTGTTCAAAATCAAAATCAATTTACCCTTCAATTAAGAAAGCGACCCCACATTAACTAGTCTCCCTTTTATTCTGGGTCATAATTAACCATGATTTTCGCACATAAAATATATGTTATATGTTGCAAAAATTATATAATTTGAAAGTACATTCAGATACGAACCAAACGATACAATTTTTGGTGACATGCATTCACATTTTGCTTGTCAAATACAGTACGTGGTCAAACTTTGACCCAAAATACGCAAAACAACAAAAATACTTCCAAGATCAGCGCCGCTCTTCCGCTCTTCTCCTCTTAAACCACCACCGCTCCTCTCCTGTTCCAATCTAAATCCAACGCCACTCCTCTCCTCTTCCATTTAAAAACCACCGCCCCTCCTCTCCTGTTCCATTCCAAAACCAGCGTCGCTCCTCTCCCATTCTAATCCAAAACCAGCGCTGCTCCTCTCCTCTTTCATTCAAAAACCACCGCCGGTGAGTGAAGGTGATGTGGAGAAGTAGATCGATGGAGGAGTACAACTGATACGTGAGGATCGCAGACGGCGACCCTGTGAAGCTAGCTAGGATGTTGGAGATATAGTCTTGGTTTGACAACAAGGACCAACTAGCGGCGACTGCGACATCCATGGCCAAATATCTGCAACAGAGCGAAAAGGCGGTGATACTCCCAGAGGGAGTCACGCCGGAGTACATAGAGCGGCTCCTCTGGGCCATGGAGCAAACAGATTCACCGAAGCCGATCGTGAGGGAGCGGTGGTGGGAGTATCGATCCCAGATGGAGCATCCACCAGAGATTGAAGGATCGAGCATCTATAGGGTGCCGTTTGTGAGGGTGTCCTGCCAGAGCGAGCCGATGGAGTCTTCGTCGACCGAACCCAACTGCAAGAGGAGAAAACCAATTGGCCGGACGATGCTTCCCCGCCATCGTCTCCCTCGCCGTTCACGTCGTCTCATGGGGCGGCTGTCTGCCGCTGAGGAATAGGAGGGGGCTGCCCCCCAGCCCAATAGTCGGGCAGGTTTTGAATTGTCAGGAGGAGCTTAGGGTTGTCAGTATTTGCAGGTTGTGAATTGTGTTTTGTGTTGTGTATTTTGAGAGTACTTTCAGATATGAATGTCTGTTGAATTTCAGATTTGTAGTATTAAGCATATGAAGAATTTTATGAATTCTAAAGATCTATTTTTTGCACTTAAAAATGTAGTTTCATTTAAAAGTGCAGACAATGTGATTCTCAGAGAAGAAACTGCAAGTTTCAGTTTCAGATAAGAAACTGCTAGTTCAGTTTCAGATAAGAAACTGGAACTTTCAGAGGCAGAACATTTATATTAACACGGCCTTTTCAAACAGGGTTAACATCATGTTGGAAGTTTTATTCATGGTCAAAAATGGAACTACCAGCCAGTTAACATCATGCTGATCAACATTCATGCATAGCACATCTTCATATGATGCCCAGTCAACATGCCCACACAATGTCGAGTGTGCGAAACACAGAGAAAACGAGGGACGAAGTTTTGGCAAGTGTTGGACGTGGTTTTGGGCTGCCCCGTCTAGGCTTTCATTTTTAACATGCGCAGCCCACGACCTCAGATGGGAGGGCCTGTTTGTATTTTCTTAGGGCTGTCATGTATCGACCGGCGTATGGACCTCCCATCCGAGGTTTTCTTTTTGGCAGCCCAATTTATGTATTTTTTTGACGAAAACGCAGAGGTCCGTTCTATTTTTCTATATAAGAATAGGAACGCCAGGTCCAACTTATGTTTCCCTTCTAACTATATTATATATATTTAAATTATTTTATATGTTATTATATATTATTTTTATTGTCATCATATATTTAACAGATACTTACATATGTAAGAAAACAATATCCCACATCTTATTAACTTATAAAAATAATTTCTTAACAAATAAAATCCTGGATTGTTTTGGCACGAAAATCCTAGTGATTGTGTACAAAAGCTTGGTAAGATTTAAGGACGAATGTAATAATATCACTTATTATTTAAATATATTTATAACAAAATGCTCAGCCCCTTTTTATTTTTTGATAACATTGCTGGCCCAACCCAACATTATAATTAGAATCAGCCCAGCAAAATCGTGTATTTCGAGAAAGTGCAAATGGCATGTAATTTTTTAGGAAATAAAATAAATGGGCCACATGGACGCTACATTATTAGTTCACCCAGTCCAGCTAATGATTGTAATTCAAAAAAAAGATCAAATTGACTGTAAATTCTACCGCGCAAAAAAAAAAGACTGTAAATTCTGAAAAAATGGGTTGAATATGTGCCATATTTTTGGAGGCTGAAATGTGGGCCAATAGGTCGAAGCCAACGCAGGTCATTGTCAATTTCGTCAACAAATGATTCTGACATGTTAGCCGTTGGATTTACATCCAACGACCGGCATCCATCCTCAATCTCTCGTCTTCTTCCTTGAGCGCCGTCGGGACCACCTCTCGCCTCCTGCTGCTAGCAGCTCTACTTAGCACAATTCGCTATGAAGCGCTACTCCACCGTTGGCCAGGCCATCCCTCCACCCCTCCACACCTCCTGTTCTTCTCCACCGACTGCCGAACCACACCACACTAGAACCAGTTAACCCTTAGCACAGTTCGCTATGAAGCGCTACTCCACCGTTGGCCAGGCCATCCCTCCACCCCTCCACACCTCCTGTTCTTCTCCACCGACTGCCGAACCACACCACACTAGAACCAGTTAACCTTGGATGCGACTCTACTCCTGCGTCTTCCCATCTCCGGCTCGTTAATGTCCGGGGCCTCGCCGTTGTCCACCACCTTGGATGCGCTCGGCGCGGCGTGGTCAACGTGGTCAACGAACGACACCATCGGAAGTAGACTGTGCGTGGGGAGGTTGACAGCTGGGTCCACGGCCGCACACAAGGAAATGCCTCCTTATTACGCTCAAAATAATGATTCCTCCACCTGACATCTGGGACCCAGCGGAAGGGCCTCTGTATTTCGCAAAAAAAACATGCCCCCCGCTGACATGTCGGACCCACAAGCTATCTTTGCACGCAAGGAAGTGCCTCCTTATTACGCACAAAAAAATGAATACTCCCCCTGCCAGCTGGAACCCAGCATAGTGGGAGGCTGACTTGTGGGCCTACCAAGTTGACGGGGACGGAGGGCTTTGTCAACTTAGTCAATATGAACGATTCTAGATCTTGTTACTGTATGATGTTCATCCAATGGCCGTAGTGCTTCTTCAACCTCTGGTCTTCTTGCTCCAGCCGCCCAAACCAGCGCCGGTCGTGCCGCGTGCTCCTCCCTCCTGTGGCCGGCTGTGATGCCGTGGAGGCCTCACCACCCCCTACTACTCCCACCGCTGGCCAGGCCATCCCTCTACTCACCCACACCCCCTGTTATTATGCGTCGACAGCAGCCTCACACTGCAGCCGAACCAATGAACCCTCGTACTTCTCTTCGTGTGGGCATCCACTTCCGCGTCTTCCTTGGCTCTAAGTCGTCCCCTTCCTAGGTCTCCCCGTCGTCCACTGCCGTGCTGCTCTTGGCGCGGCGTGGTCAACGTGGTCAAGGAACGACTTCCATCGGAAGTGGACTGTACATGGAGAAGCTGACAGCTAGGTCCACGGCCGCAGCCAGGAAGTGCCTCCTTATTACGCGCAAAATAATGATTCCTCCACCTGACAGCGGGGACCCACCGACGGTTCACCATATTTCGTGAAAAAAAAGTTTCCCCTTGGCTGCTGGGACCCACTAGCTACATCTTCCCACGCAAGGAAGTGCGTCCGAAAAAAAAACAATTCGCCCCCCTGACTGCTGGGACCCACCAGCTACATCTTCGCACGCAAGGAAGTGCGTCCGGGCCAAAAAAAACGATTCACCCCCCTGACAGCTGGGACCCACCAGCTACATCTTCGCACGCAAAGGAAGTGTGTCTGGGAAAAAAAATGATTCTCCCCTCTGATTGCTAGGACCCACCAGCTACATTTTGGCACGCAAGGAAGTGCCTGACAGTCGGGACCCACCTGGTCGAAGCGTACGTAGCGTTGTCATTCTGGTCGTGAACGTGTACGTACATACTTGTCGTTGTAGAGGCGTGCACGTGTCGTAGTAGAGGCGCGCACGTAGCATGTACACGTACGTACAACGGCGAGGGTGCAAGAAAGAAAATATGGCCACGTACGTACATACGGGCAGGGCCTCGAATGCCTACTCGCGCATACGTACGGCCAGGGCTCATGTACATGGCTAGGTCAGAAAGGAGAAACAGCGTCGTCGTCGTGTTCATGGGGAGGCAACGGAATGCATCGTGTTCATCGGGAGGCAACGGAATGCTCGTGTTCACCGGGAGGCAATGGAACGCGTGGGAGCCAACCGGCTGGGTCGGAACGGAATGCGTGGTCGTGTTCATCGGGAGGGCGTACCGCAGAACGGAGGAAACGGCCTTGTGTTCGACCGGCCACGTTCGAACCGGGATCCTGTTCATTGGGAGGGGTCTGGCGTACCGCAAAACGGAGGAAACGAACCTCCTACGGTCGAAACGAGGGTCCTGTTGATCGGGAGGGGTGTGGCGTACCGCAAAACAGAGGAAACAGACCTCATACGGCCGAAATGAGGGTCCTGTTGATCGGGAGGGGTGTGGTGTATCGCAAAACGGATGAAACGGACCTCCTACGGTCGAAACAGGGGTCCTGTTCATCGGGAGGGGTGTGGCGTACCGCAAAACCGGACTCCGCGGGATACTATTCGTCTCCACCATCGACCTCCTCCCGCCTCCACGGGCTACCGTCGACCTCCTCCAGCCTCCACGAGCTCCTGTTCATCCAGCCTCCACCGCGCGCTACTCCACCGGCTCCTGTTCAACCACCCCTCCATGAGCACCCCTCCATCGTCTACTGTTCATCCAGCCCTCCACACCACGGGATCCTGTTCAACCACCCCTCCACCATCTACTGTTCATCCAGCCCTCCACACCACGGGGTCCTGTACATCTAGAGGCAACGCCACCGCTCACTGTTCATCCACCCCCCCCCCCGCAACTCTCACTGTTCATCCAATCGATCGGCTTCAGTTAGCAGTAGTAGCGAAGGAATCGCTCGATCGAGTTCAGTTAACAGCCATCGATCGATCGCTCGGGTTTAGTAACGCATAGCCTGCAGTGCAATCGCTCGGGTTCAGTTAGAGCCCAACGCCTCGCTCAGGTTCAGTTAGAGCCAACGCCTCGCACACACGCGCGTACGTGTACAAGAGAAACGCGCAATGCTCGGCCCCTGACCTCCCACCGTAACCGGCAACTCCCCGAAATTTCCCTCCCCCTCCCTTCTACCACGGTTTTTTTCCGTCATGGACGGCCCAAAGAATGTCATGCAGCTACGTCTCCGGCCCGTCCAGAACGAAAAGCCCATTTTCTGTCATGATTTTTTGTCATAGAAGTAGGAGCACACCACATCTATGATGATACCGGGTTTTGTCACAATTGTCGTCATAGAAGTGTCATATGTATGACACATTTTTTTCGTTCGGCCCAAAATGTCATGGATGTGTCTTTTTTTGTAGTGTGGGATGAAGTAGGAGACCGCCAGTTGTTTGGACCAGATTTAATTAAGGAGTCTGAACAGAAGGTGAAGTTGATTCGCGATAGGCTCAAGGTAGCCTAGTCCAGGCAGAAGAGCTACGTATATTCTAAACGCAAGGAGACAGTTTATGAAGTCGGAGATAGAGTTTATCTTCATGTATCTCCACTTCGAGGAGTTAAGCGCTTTGGAGTTAAGGGAAAGTTAGCGCCACGTTTCGTCGGACCATACAAAGTTTTGGAGCGTATGGGAGAAGTTGCTTACAAATTGGAATTGCCTGAAGGATTGTTAGGAGTTCACGATGTGTTTCACGTTCCCAGTTGAAGAAGTGACATGCAGAGATGGCTGATATACCGCTGAGAGATACAGTGCCGCTGGAAGCGATTAAGTTGGATAGTGATTTGACCTACGAGGAGAAGCCAGTAGAGATTCTCGAATATGCCAGCCGAGTCACCCACAGCAAGGTTATCAAGTTTTGCAAAGTTCAGTGGAGCCATCACACCGAGGATGAAGCCACCTGGGAGCGAGAGGAAGATCTACGGAAAGACCACCCTCACCTATTTTCTAGCCAACTCGAATCTCGAGGATGAGATTCATCTTAAGGGGGGTAGGTTTGTAACATCCCAAATTATCAATTTGGAATGTTATACATTAGATCATCATTGCATATCATATTTTATTGCATTTTGGCTTGATCCTAGAAATTCTACACAACTCAAGGACCCACGGAGAGAGTTGGGGATTCCGTTATTTTCATATTTCGTTATTTTCATTTGATTTTAATTATTTTATCTTCAATTATTTCTATTATAAAAATATGAGAGAGGGAATAAAATGACTTTCCCTAAATAAAGAAATATTGAGGATTTAATAATAAAATCAAATAAGATTTTATTTTGGAGTTTATCGCTATTTTATTTGAATTTAGAAAAATGCACGTTTTTCAAAATTGCATTTAGGCCCCAAATAAATGTTCATCTTGTCCGTCTTGGTTTTACAAGTCGGGGAAAATTTATTTCGGGATTTTTGGAGTCCGTTTAGTATTCCTTTTATTTGTTTTTCTGCGTGTAATTATTTTATTAAAAAAACTAACCGACCTACGGGCCGTGGGCGACCTGGACTCCGCCGCCCCAGGCCTTTATAAGCCGCCATCCCGTAGCCCGCCACCCCAGCCCACCCGCTGTAGCCACCCGAACCTTAACCCTAATCGCACCGCCGCCGCCGCTGCCTCCGCCGCGATCACGCGCCGCCGCCACCGCCGCCGACCGCCGCCCCGCCGGACCCCCTCGCCGGAGTAGCCCGCCACCGCTGCCAACACCTGTTCTGAGGTAGCCGCCGATTTTGAAAAAAATGTTGTTTGGTTTAAAAAAAACCGAGATGCCTTTTTTATTTTTTATTGTTTTCTGTTTAGTTTATTTAGCGGACGTTCGTCCGTACGTTGGTTTTAATGAACGGTTTTTGTCTTTTAGCCGCAGACAGTGAACGTTCATTCGTTAGCATGTTCATCCGTTTTTCTTTTTCTTGGATTTTCCGCAATTATTTCTGATCGCGATTTCTGATCCGATTTTCGTTCTAGTATAACTTTTCGCTCGTTTATCGGAATCAGGCGATTCAAGCGCCTAGAGTTTCGTCTCGAAACCGTCTTTCCGTTTAACCAACTCAAACAAGATTTTGCTACTGTGAAATTTGACTTAGATCCAGATTAGTAAAATGAAGCTTGTTTCTTTCGCCGTTTGACTTTTGTTGCTTCGTTTGATTTGATTCTTTTTGCAAATCGGAGTTCTTAAGTTGAACTTTCTGGTTAGATCTATTATTTGTGTTTTACCTGTGCATTAGATGAGTTATTATTATATGCTTGTTTATTTGCGATAGAGTACCTGGAGTGCGCCACTTGCTACTTAGAATCTCTAGGTTTCACGGATCATCAGCAAGGCAAGTCACACTTTGATCATACCTCTTTACTGCCCAGTTTTATTGCATTAGATCAATCTTCAAACAATTGCATGGTTAGGATCTGATTAATATGTGGGTTTTGGGAAGTAGTTGAGGTAGTACCTATATCCTGTTTACTATCAAACCTTTGGGAGTTACTTCTACGTTTGCTTATATTGTTATGCTATGCTAGTAGACGTGGATTAGGTGAGTGTATCCATGACAGATGTGAGATTTTTAATTAATGTTTTATTTAAGGTGGCAACTTTAATACACATCTGGGTGGATTGAGGAACTTGGGATTCCAGTGATTGCCTGTTGTTTTTCTTTATGGACCGCCAGCCAGGCTCAAAGGGATCATGAGATTATTAATGCTAGAAACTTCCGTGTGTAGCCGCAAGCTACTATGGGCTCTAGCATAGTTGATTAAGTCGTGTGAACTCTTATAGTGGTAGACTAACAGATGTAGGGGAAAGTAGGTGTAACTGTCTACCCATCGTAAGGTGCAAACGCTTCTGAAAGACTATGTCTCGGTCATCCGTCTCTTAAACACCATGTAGTGCGAGAATCCCAATGGAGCAGATCGAGTCTTGTGTGGAAAAGTGCGCAAACCTCTGCAGAGTGTATAAACTAATCATGGTTAGCCATGTCCCCGGTTATGGATGTTTTGAGTATCTAGTACTTGGATTATCATGTGAATCTCATCATGTTACTTTCATTAATTTTGTTGGGTTTAATGATGATGCTTAATTGGGATTGAGTTGGGTGAACCTTCTCAATGTTTAACAACCACAATGATAGTTAAATAAAATTTATTCCTTTGCAGTAGGGAAAAATTGGCTTTATGCAAAGCTGTAACCATAGAGCTTTCCACCAGCCATATATGCATGTAGTATAGCATTATTCTTTTCATTACTCTCTATGTGTTATATTGCCAGCATATTCCATGTGCTAACCCGATTTTGGGCTGTAACATTCATGTTGCAGACTTTTTAGACGACGAGTAAGGTGCCTTAGGTCGTGGTCTTATACTCAATTATGCCGTTGGAGTTGACGGACTCACTTATCTTCCAAGTCTTCTGCTGTTATTGTTATTAGATGGCCTTAAACCATACTTATTGTAATAAGCTCTCTTTTGAGGCATTCGATGTAATAAGTGTGTGATGCTACTCTGTTATAAATCCTTCAAGTACTATGCGTGTCTGCATTACTGATCCATGGATGACACTGATGCATAGAGATCAGACTGTTTGAGGTCTGGTCGCTACAGCCACAGACCTCTTCCTCTCCGCCGCCACCGTAGTTGTATTCCGCCGCCAAGTTAGGGTGCGGGAGATTGGACTACTCGGCCTCCCTTCTACATTGTCTAGCAGTTCATCTGTGGTAAATAAAACTTACTATTTATAGTCTTTTCGATCTGTCAAATCCATCCACTTCAACCAAAAGTGGTTCATACACTTCCAAATCTGGATCTGTCTCTTTCTGAATCTCATATATTGCAAAGTATATTAACTTATGCGTCAAAACTAGTTAGATTCCTCACTTGTACCTATTTGTGGATTCATACAAATCTGGAACCAACTTCCTTCAATAAGTGAATGTCTTCACACTGTGAGGTCAATGTCTTCTAAACTTATTTATCTTCAAAATCTTCTGAGAATGCATATGACCTCTTCCCCTTCCCTCCCATCTCTAATGCAGTCACAGGTACATGTCCGTGGTAGAATCCCTTGGTTCTCATAGTCTGCATTCATTTGCAGAATTGTTATTGCGTCACATCGAATCTCCTGAAGCTAGTTCTTGTCTGACTAGTAGACGGAAGCCTTTCACTGTATTGAAGCCAATCAGTCTGAACATTATGGCTTCAGAGAAGTCTGCACGAAAAGGAGGCAGGTAATGACGTGGCAACACTGCATTTGATTTGCCTGAAGCTCTTTATGAATTCTACAAATCTGACCCAGAGGAGAGCTACACCCAGCGCAAGAACCAGATCCGGTGGATCCGAAGATAGTGGGCAAAACTGTGGTTCAAGTATAGGTTTGTAACACCTGAATATGCTGAGAAGAATGCCATCAGGCGCCCGTGGGGTGATTGTCTGTACCTAAACTTGGTACCAAAGAATAAGGCTCAAGCTGTTGAACAGGAGTTCTATCCCCGTATGGTCAGAGGACCACAACCTGAGAATGCCGACCCATCATCTCTCCTATGGTGTCGAGAAGACAATATTTTCAAGTGCAACTTTTAGTTCGCAAAAGATTCAGCTATTAAGAACCAGGAGGAGTTTGGCCTCAACTTCAATGCTAGCCCCTCCGCTCCAAGATCAGATGAAACTCGTGAAGCCAATGGGAACAAGATTGGCCCCTTCGCCAACTTCAACGGGCTTCTGTCTCATATTGCTGCCCAGAGAGCTGCTGTGGAGCAATTTGCTGAAGAAGCTAATTCTGATGATGCTCCATCACCACCAAAGCAGAAGAACAAGGCACAAGCTTCAAAGCCCATCTGTCTCTGCTGCTCCAAAAGCTTTAACCAAGAAGTCACTGAAAACTGCACCACCTGAATCCAGTGTGCAGTCTGAAGATTTGTCTCGTGTGTCCAAGAGGACCAAGAAGCCATTGCCCAAGAAGGCTACTGGGCAACCCCTCACTCCTACTGTCGTTTTGCGCAACAAGGAAGACACCATTGATCTATCTAGCGATGAATATCTTGGTGATGAAGCCCTAGAGATGCTGATCAAGAGCAAGCAAGAGGCGGAGATCTTTGATACGTCTCCAACATATCTATATTTTTTGATTGTTCCATGCTATTATATTATCTGTTTTGGATGTTTAATGGGATTTAATATGCTCTTTTATAATATTTTTGGGACTAACCTATCAACCGGAGGCCTAGTGCCAGTTTCTGTTTTTTTCCTATTTTAGAGTTTTGAAGAAAAGGAATACCAAACGGAGTCCAAATGCAATGAAACCTTTGCGAAGATCTTTCTTGGACCGAAAGCAAACCAGAAGACTTGGAGTTGAAGTCATAAACACCACGAGGCGTCCACGAGGCAGGAGGGCGCGCCCACGGGGGTAGGCGTGCCCCCGCCCTCACGCGCCCCTCGTAGCTCCACCGACGTATTTCTTTTTCCTATATATACTCTTATACCCTAGAAACATCAGGGAGAGCCACGAAACCACTTTTCCACCGTCGCAACCTTTTGTACCCATGAGATCCCATCTTGGGACCTTTTCCAGTGATCTGTCGGAGGGGGAATCTGTCAGGACCCCGACTCGATGTCACATCGATCTAGCCGGTAACACCTCATATCACTTTGCGGCCTCACGCACGGTATCCCCACGAGTGTCGTCTTACCTTTTCCCGGGACCGTTTGCGCCTTTTGGCTCACGTATATGATAGTGTTGCTAGCATCCATATGATAAGGAGCCCGGGCTGACATGACTAGTCGTAAACCCAAAGTGGCACTAACTTACAGGGACAGGCATCCATGACCCAGCATCGAACGTGTCGGTCATCAGCGAGTGAATCCAGGCTGTAGCACTAGGCTAACAGGACTCCGGTGAATCGGGCTGTAGCGGGCTAGCAGGACTCCGGTATTCATCGCGTGACATTTCCCCGAAGGGACAGACACAGGATCGAAGAAGGACACATGCCGGCCAGCCTAGGTGTTCCGGAGCAGTAGCAAGCTACCAGGGCTCAGTGGAAGCACCAGGAGACATTTCCCGGTAAGAGAGGCTACTAAGAATAAACAACTAGATAGTCAGATCCCACACATAGCAATACACATTACACGTACGCATAACATGCAAGTATGTGCTGTACAACATGGCATCACAACATAACTTAACAACTCATATAGATAAAGGCTCAGAAGAGCCGTCATAGCAATTATTGCAAACAGGGGTCACAAGACCCATCATACAGAGCATACAAGCAACAAGCGGAAGCATTACATGTCTGGGTACAGACATCTACAAATGAAAAGGCTGAAGAGCCTGACTATCTACAACATCCGATCAAGATCGTAGCTGAGGTACTAGCTACTAGTCGAAGTCCACGAGAACACTAGTAAGACCGAAGTCTCCGCTGCAAAAACATAAATAAAGCAACATGAGTACAAAGGTACTCAGCAAGACTTACATCAGATCCTATCATACATGCATTGTATCAAGAGGTAATGTGGGGTTTAGTTGCAGCAAGCCAGCTTTGACTCTGTGGCTATCCTGTTCTACGACTACCAGAAACTCTGGAGGTGAAACAACGTACACGAGTCCACTAATCACCACACAATACACTACTATGGATTCATCCCCGTCTCCCTACGAGAAGGCCATCCATAGCACTCACACTTGTCTTGAGCATTTTATAGTATCCACTTCAAGTTGTCTATGTACCATGTAAGCATCCAAGAAGTCCATAACCGCGGACCCGGCTATTCGAATAGATCATGTTAACCCTGCAGGGGTGTACTTCTTCACACACGCTCTCGCCACTTACCGCCATGTACACGTCATGTATCTCGGCAACCTTCAAGCGGAAGCCTGGCGAGGGTGTCGGCCACGACCTGACTAACCACACAAGACTCTAGTCCAGGTTTATCGCCTATTCGGGTTCCATCCGCAAGGAGATCCGGCCGGGGTGTCGCTCACGGCCCCAAACGATGTGAGCAGGGTTCCCGAGCCCACCAACCGGGTGCCACTCGGTACACCGGGCCACGTGTGCCTAGTCTGTCCCAAGCCCACCCTGCCGGGTGCCACTTGGTAGAAAAATAGCACTACCTACAAACACCAGAAACTAGTTGCGACTCCTGGACAGAGATCAAGTTGGTTAATAAGTCGAGAGGGTCATTAGCCGGACCCAATGTGTGGTAGTATCGAGTCATTGGACAACATACACAGAACTCAGTGCTTAAGGACGGTTCCAGTGAGACAACCCACCATGTACTCCTACATGGCCTCTCACCGCTACCTTTACCAAATCGTGTTCACACACTTCACTCTCAGCATCAGAACATATCGTAACACTCCAATTCATTCCCAATGAATCAGACCTGACACAACTCTAAGCAATAGCAGGCATAGCATGGTAGGAACACATCAGTGGCTTCAATCAACTCCTACACATGCTAGTGGGTTTCAACTATTTACTGTGGCAATGACAGGTCATGCAGAGGAATGGGTTCAACTACCGCAGCACAAAGTAGCAGATGAATCGTTGTTGTCCTAATGCAATAACTGAGAGCAGGAGCGAGAGAGTAGGGTTTTATCGAAATGAACAAGGGGGGTTTGCTTGCCTGGTAAATCAACAAGGGAGGCACTGCTTCACAGACAGGTACTCTGGAACGTCTCCGGAGCAGGACCTATCGAGAAGGAACGGTGCCGGCAATCAATACACAATCATATGCAACAATATGATGCATGAACATGGCATGTAGATGTGATGCTGTTGAGCTAATGCAACTAGTGTTCAATTGGTTTGAAGTCCATTTGAACCAAAGGTTCAAATGCATTTCTAAATTAGGTCTCTTATATATGCCATAATGTGTTTTCCCATATTCAGCATGTATAAGTTGGTTTTTCATGCATGAAACTAGTACAGATGGAAAGGTTGCATTTTTCTGATAATTTTTCATATATAAATTATTTAAATCTGAGCTACGGTTGAATTGATATGAATTTTTGAAGTTTAAATCAATTTCTGGATTTTCTGAATTATTTTAATTCCAGAAAATGTATAATTGCGTCAGCATGACGTCATCATTGCATCAGCGGTCAACGCGGCTGTCCAGGTCAATCCTGACGTGTGGGGTCCACACGTCAGTGACACTGGGGTTAAACAGGGGTTAAACTAACTTAATTAAAAGGTTAGGGGGCACCGGGGCCCACATGTCAGCCTCAGGGGGGGGGTTAGCGCGGTTGACCGGTCAATCCCGCCGGCGTTTAGCCGCCGGCGAGGCCGAGCGCGGCGGAGGGGCTCAGGATCGCCGTTCCGGCGACCATTCGGGCGGCGGAGACCACCCACGCGAAGCCCGCGCTCACGCGCATCCAGTGGAGCACGCGGGAGGGCTGCGGGGCGGCGGAGCTCGCCGGAGCAGAGCTCAGGGCGGCGGCCGGAGTTCGGCAACTTGCGGCCGCGGCGTTGTGGTGCACGGCAGTGGAGACGGAGGGTTCCTACGGGCTCCTGGCGTCACCAGGAACACGGGGACGTGCGCGGAAGGGATCGGCTTGGGCTCGTGCCACCGTGGCGCCATGGCCGGCGGCGAGGGGCTTACGGGCGCGGTGGCGAGCTAGCTAGACGGGGCAAACGGACACGGGGAGGAGGGGGTTCGGTGCGGGGGCTCACCGCGGAACTAGCGAGCGCGAGGGCGAGGTCGGGGATGCCCGGTAGCTCCCGAATCGCCGGCGAGGGTCCACGGCGGCCGGAGTCGAATTTGGCGACGGCGACGGCTCCACGGGGCATCCGGAGGGGCACGGCTTGACGGGGAGCTTCAGGGCGGAGGAGCGGAGCTTCCGCGTGTGTCGGGGAGGCGAGGGGAGGTCGGTGGTGATGGCTATGGCGAACGGCGGCGGCGGTGGTTCTCGGGTGAGAGAGAGAGCAGGGGGAGAGGAGGAGGGCGAGGGAGAGTGAGAGCGGTGCGGGGCAGCTGCGTGGCTTCGTCCGGGGCATCGAGGGCGAGAGAAGGAAGCAGGAGGTGGCCAGCAGGGGGGGAGGTGGCGCGCGCGCGTGCCGGCGAGCGTCGGGCACACGCCGTTCCCCTGTCGGGGGGGAAGACGACAGAGGAGGGGGGGCCAGGCGGGCTGGGCCGCCTCCTGGCTGGGCCGGCCTGCTGCTGCTGGGCTGCGCAGGGGAGGGGAGGCCCAGGTAAGCCCCTCCTTCTTTTATTTTTGTTTTCTAATTTTTCTGACATTTGTTTTGATTTAATAAATATATTAAATCATTTAATTTCCTTATGCCAATTTTTGTAGGGGCTAATGGTATTATTCCAGAGCTCTTTTATAATTGGCATAATTTTTGGACCATATTTCATATATATAGAAATATATTTCCAATGCAAATATTTATCGAATTAATCCAAATGGCCAAAATAAATGTCCATGAGCTCCTAAAAATATTGTTTTGATTTTTATCTCTGTCCAATATTTTCAGAGGGCAACATGAGCATTTTCTTGGACCCTTTTGGAGAAATTTTTATTTGGGTCATTTTCAAAAATGATTCTGAGGGTTCCACCAATCCTCATTTCAAATTTAAATGAAATTTAAATATGATGCACAAATGGCTAGCTAGTCTAGGTCATACCAGACTAGGGATGTGACAACTCGCCCCCACTTGAAAGAATCTCGTCCCGAGATTCAGGGGTCGACGGAAAGAAAGCGGGGTACTCCAGTCGAAGACGATCTTCTCGCTCCCAAGTAGCTTCTCTCTCGGAATGATGAGACCACTGAACTTTGAGAAACTTGATGTTCTGACGTCGGGTAACACGCTCTGCTTGATCAAGAATGCGAACCGGGTACTCTCGGTATGTGAGGTTATCTTGGAGATCAAGCGTTTCGTGGTCCACTCCGCGGATGGGATCCGAGAAGCAACGCCTGAGTTGAGAGACGTGGAAGACATCATGAACTCGAGAAAGATGTGGGGGTAGTTCCAATTGGTAGGCAACCTCTCCTCGTTTAGCGAGAATGCGAAAGGGACCAATGTAACGAGGAGCCAACTTGCCCTTGATACCGAAACGATGGGTACCCTTCAAAGGAGTAACCCGAAGGTAAGCTTGGTCGCCAATTTCATAAGTCATATCCTTATGATGACGATCGTACTGACTTTTCTGACGAGACTGGGCTGTTTTCAAATTCTCACGAATGATGCGAACTTGCTCTTCTGCCTCCTGGATCATATCCGGTCCAAAGAATTGTCTTTCACCGGTTTCTGACCAGTTCAAAGGTGTTCGACATCTTCGTCCATAGAGAACCTCAAAAGGAGCTTGCTTGAGGCTGGATTGGTAGCTATTGTTATAAGCAAACTCGGCGAAAGGAAGACATTTCTCCCAATCCATACCGAATGAGATAACGCAAGCTCTGAGCATGTCTTCGAGAATTTGATTGACCCGTTCCACCTGACCACTCGACTGAGGGTGGAAAGCGGTACTGAAGGAAAGATGGGTTCCCATGGCAGTTTGGAAACTCTCCCAGAAATGAGAAGTGAAAAGACTGCCACGGTCTGAATTGATCTCTAGTGGAACACCATGAAGTGACACTATTCGAGAAATATATAAGTCAGCAAGCTGACTAGCAGTGATACTCTCTCGAACAGGGAGGAAGTGAGCCACTTTGGAAAGACGATCAACGACTACGAAGATAGCGTTATTCCCTCTTTTGGTCCTGGGAAAGCCGGTGATGAAGTCCATACCAACTTTATCCCATTTCCATTCAGGAATAGCTAAAGGCTGAAGGGTGCCAGCAGGTCTTTGATGCTCTGCCTTAACGCGACGACAAACGTCACATTTAGCAATGAACTCAGCGATTTCTCTCTTCATCCTAGTCCACCAGAACCTCTGGCGTAGGTCCTGATACATCTTAGTACTACCGGGATGAATCGTGAGAGGAGATTCATGCGCCTCCTTAAGAATCAATTGTCGCAGTTGTTGATTCTTGGGAACCACCAAGCGATTCTCAAAGAAAACAACACCACGATCATCCATAGAGAAACATCCACCAACTCCCTTCTTAATGTTTCTCTTGATCCGAGAAATTCCTGTATCTTGCTTTTGAGCAGCGATAATCCGATCCTTCAAGGATCAGGTTTCGCCACCAAGGTAGAAAGGAATCCGCGAGGAGCTATGTGAAGGTTAAGCTTACAGAATTCCTCATGGAGAAGTGGTTGGCCTTGCTGCAACATGAGATTGTTGCAATAGGATTTACGGCTTAGAGCATCAGCCATGACATTGGCTTTGCCTGGGGTGTAGGTAATCCCTAGATCATAATCTGTGATCAACTCCAACCAACGTCTTTGCCTAAGGTTCAGATCCGGTTGGGTGAAGATATACTTGAGACTCTGGTGATCGGTGTAGATCTCGCAACGTTTACCAAGGAGGTAATGTCGCCAGGTCTTGAGTGCATAGACTACGGCTGCAAGCTCTAGATCATGTGTAGGATAATTCTCCTCATGTGGATGCAACTGTCGAGATGCATAGGCAATCACATGACGATCCTGCATAAGAATGCAACCTAGTCCTTGTCGTGAGGCGTCGCAGTAGATAATAAAGTCTTTAGTGAAATCCGGTGGCACAAGTATGGGAGCAGAAGTCAGGCGTCTTTTCAGTTCCTGAAAACTGTACTCACACTGTGGGGACCACTCGAACTTTTTATCTTTCTTGAGAAGTTCCGTGAGGGGTTTGGCTACTTTGGAGAAGTTTTCAACAAAGCGGCGACAATAGCTGGCTAGACCAAGGAAACTCCTAACTTGTTTAACGGTCTCAGGTGGAGTCCAATCGAGAACGGCTTGAACTCTCTCGGGATTGACAGCAATGCCCTTACCAGAGATTACGTGGCCTAGGTAGGTCACTTCTGGCAACCAAAATTCACACTTGGAGAACTTGGCATAAAGGCGGTGCTCTCTGAGTTTTTCTAACACAAGTCTAAGATGTTCGGCATGCTCTTCCTCGTTCTTCGAGTAAATAAGAATATCATCGAGGTAAACCACGACGAACTTATCTAAGTACTCCATGAAGATCGAGTTCATCAGGCGGGAGAATGTGGCTGGGGCGTTGGTTAGGCCAAAGGACATGACGGTGTACTCGTACTGGCCATAACGAGTGACAAAAGCTGTCTTGGGAATGTCCCCATTTCTGATCTTGATTTGGTGGTATCCTAACCTTAAATCCATCTTGGAGAAGACTGAGGATCCAGCGAGCTGATCATACAGGTCGTTGATCCTGGGAAGCGGATACTTGTTCTTTATCGTGACCAAATTAACGGGACGATAATCTACAACCATCCGGTCCGTACCGTCTTTCTTCTTGACGAAGAGGACGGGGCAAGCCCAAGGAGAAGAACTAGGACGGATGAAACCCTTTTGCAAGGACTCATCGAGTTGTTTCTTAAGCTCGGCTAGTTCTAAGGGTGCCATCTTGTAAGGTCTCCGGGAGATTGGAGCTGTTCCTGGGATAAGATCTATGACGAACTCTACATCTCTGTCAGGTGGAACACCTGGCAGTTCCTCTGGAAAGACATCCGGAAAGTCACGGACTACCGGGATATCTTCAAGGTCTGGAAGAGGGCTGGCATTAAGAGAATAGAGCTGACGCTTTGCAACTCTAGTGGAGACGGTGACTATCTTGCCAGATGGGTGTGTAAGTTGAACAGATCTTGTGTAACAATCAATCTTGGCATGATGAGCTGTCATCCAGTCCATACCCAAGATGATGTTAATATCTGAGGACTTGAGGGCTACAAGTGATGCAAGGAATACAAGTCTGTCAACAAGGATTTCGTTACCATGGCTTACACTAGAGGTTTGCCATCTAGACCCAGGGGTTTGGATTACTAGCGGAGTTGGCATATCACAAAATGACATGTTGTGCAACGTAGCATAGCTTCAGAAATGAAGGAGTGAGATGCTCCAGTATCAAATAGAACTGATGCTGGGTGACAATTGACAAGGAGTGTGCTAAGAACGACATCTGGATCATCATGAGCGTCTTTAGCTGAGACGTGATGCACACGTCCACGTTCAGTGGGGGCTGACTTGACACTGATCATCTTGCGTGATGGCTTAATACAGCCAACAGTCTTCTCGGGCTGGGGTGGAGCATAACTAGTCTGAGAGCAGTCACGTGCATAGTGTCCTGGCTTCCCGCATGTGAAGCAAGTCCCTGAGGTTGGACGGGGACCCGCACTGACAAACGGTCTACCAGTAGGCCTGGGTGGAACATACGACTGAGTTGGAGAAGGCACCACATGAGATGACCTCGGTGTATAACCGGAAGGAAGAGCGGAGTTTGGAACCCAAATCCGGCGTTTCTGGGAACTAGAACCGGAGGAAGATCCCAAATCACGGGTGTGCTTACGAGACTCCTCGTAAGTGAGTTGAGCTGTCTCTGCATTGATGGCCTTGTTCACAAGGGCTTGGAATGTATCACAATGATGCAGGTGGAGATCATGACGCAACTTGGGGTTGAGACCCTTCCGGAACCTAGCTTGCTTCTTAGCGTCCGTGGACACTTCTTCTGTGGCATAGCGGGCAAGGTTCTCGAATTCTCTGCTATAAACATCAACAGCAATCTTACTCTGGGTGAAACTACAGAACTCTTCTCTCTTGCGATCAATGAGGGCCTGGGGAATGTGATGCTCGCGAAAAGCCTCAGTGAAATCCTTCCAGGTAGGAATCTGGCCAGCTGGAAGCATAGCCTCATAGTTCTGCCACCAAAGACTAGCAGGACCTTCCAGGTGGTATGTGGCATAAGTGACCTTGTCATCTTCAGCTACGTTCGCAGAACGCAGCTTATGGGTGATGCTACGGAGCCAGTCATCTGCATCGAGTGGCTCGATGGAATGATGAAAAGTAGGTGGGTGCAAACGAATGAAGTCATGAATGGTAGCAGACCCTTTGAACTGATGTGCTGTGTTCTCCTCGATACGTGCCAACAAACGGTTAGACTCACGCTTGTTCCTCTCCATCTCTAGCATGAGCTCTGTCAACGAAGACTGGTCGGGAGGATCCTCATCCCTACCATATCCATGGTTCTGGCTACGAGCAACGGAACTTCGCTTAGCCGATGACATCCTGAGAAACGAACCAAGGACGGAATCAGCATCAACTATGGACTGTAGAATGTAGGACAAGGAGTTAGTATCACTCGAACTCCTAGGGCAATTCCGACAGCATAACGGCAGTAAAATGCTCAGAGTGAGACATCATACTAAAAATGGGGTAGTACAACAACTCAACATCACCACTCAAGGTTCTGGGATAGTACTAAACAGACTACACCGGAAATACTCAAAACTGGGGTATGACTCTGATCAACCAGTCCTATGGAACTATGGAGTAGTAACACGTGATCCTGATAGACGGAAGAGAAAGCCTAGTTCCTTAACCCCGTAGGAAAGATAGGATGACTCAGATCAGAAGACCATGAGGTATAAGGAGTAAAAAGAGCCTTACGTTCCTTCCCACAATCAATTCCCTTACATAACTAAAGATATTCTAGACTCAACTTCGACCAGAATGGCTTGGTAATCCTACAGGCAGTCAGACTCTGATACCAAAGCTGTCAGGACCCCGACTCGATGTCACATCGATCTAGCCGGTAACACCTCATATCACTTTGCGGCCTCACGCACGGTATCCCCATGGGTGTCGTCTTACCTTTTCCCGGGACCGTTTGCGCCTTTTGGCTCACGTATATGATAGTGTCGCTAGCATCCATATGATAAGGAGCCCGGGCTGACATGACTAGTCGTAAACCCAAAGTGGCACTAACTTACAGGGACAGGCATCCATGACCCAGCATCGAACGTGTCGGTCATCAGCGAGTGAATCCAGGCTGTAGCACTGGGCTAACAGGACTCCGGTGAACCGGGCTGTAGCGGGCTAGCAGGACTCCGGTATTCATCGCGTGACATTTCCCCGAAGGGACAGACACAGGATCGAAGAAGGACACATGCCGGCCAGCCTAAGTGTTCCGGAGCAGTAGCAAGCTACCAGGGCTCAGTGGAAGCACTAGGAGACATTTCCCGGTAAGAGAGGCTACTAAGAATAAACAACTAGATAGTCAGATCCCACACATAGCAATACACATTACACGTACGCATAACATGCAAGTATGTGCTGTACAACATGGCATCACAGCATAACTCAACAACTCATATAGATAAAGGCTCAGAAGAGCCGTCATAGCATTATTGCAAACAGGGGTCACAAGACCCATCATACAGAGCATACAAGCAACAAGCGGAAGCATTACATGTCTGGGTACAGACATCTACAAATGAAAAGGCTGAAGAGCCTGACTATCTACAACATCCGATCAAGATCGTAGCTGAGGTACTAGCTACTAGTCGAAGTCCACGAGAACACTAGTAAGACCGAAGTCTCCGCTGCAAAAACATAAATAAAGCAACATGAGTACAAAGGTACTCAGCAAGACTTACATCAGATCCTATCATACATGCATTTGTATCAAGAGGGTAATGTGGGGTTTAGTTGCAGCAAGCCAGCTTTGACTCTGTGGCTATCCTGTTCTACGACTACCAGAAACTCTGGAGGTGAAACAACGTACACGAGTCCACTAATCACCACACAATACACTACTATGGATTCATCCCCGTCTCCCTACGAGAAGGCCATCCATAGCACT
Source organism: Triticum aestivum (assembly GCF_018294505.1). Classification (NCBI taxonomy): domain Eukaryota; kingdom Viridiplantae; phylum Streptophyta; class Magnoliopsida; order Poales; family Poaceae; genus Triticum; species Triticum aestivum. The sequence continues at coordinate 110,492,871 of NC_057801.1, read as the reverse complement.
CACACTTGTCTTGAGCATTTTAGAGTATCCACTTCAAGTTGTCTATGTACCATGTAAGCATCCAAGAAGTCCATAACCGCGGACCCGGCTATTCGAATAGATCATGTTAACCCTGCAGGGGTGTACTTCTTCACACACGCTCTCGCCACTTACCGCCATGTACACGTCATGTATCTCGGCAACCTTCAAGCGGAAGCCTGGCGAGGGTGTCGGCCACGACCTGACTAACCACACAAGACTCTAGTCCAGGTTTATCGCCTATTCGGGTTCCATCCGCAAGGAGATCCGGCCGGGGTGTCGCTCACGGCCCCAAACGATGTGAGCAGGGTTCCCGAGCCCACCAACCGGGTGCCACTCGGTACACCGGGCCACGTGTGCCTAGTCTGTCCCAAGCCCACCCTGCCGGGTGCCACTTGGTAGAAAAATAGCACTACCTACAAACACCAGAAACTAGTTGCGACTCCTGGACAGAGATCAAGTTGGTTAATAAGTCGAGAGGGCTTGAGCCCGGAGCCCAATGTGTGGTAGTATCGAGTCATTGGACAACATACACAGAACTCAGTGCTTAAGGATGGTTCCAGTGAGACAACCCACCATGTACTCCTACATGGCCTCTCACCGCTACCTTTACCAAATCGTGTTCACACACCTCACTCTCAGCATCAGAACGTATCGTGACACTCCAATTCATTCCCAATGAATCAGACCTGACACAACTCTAAGCAATAGCAGGCATAGCATGGTAGGAACACATCAGTGGCTTCAATCAACTCCTACACATGCTAGTGGGTTTCAACTATTTACTGTGGCAATGACAGGTCATGCAGAGGAATGGGTTCAACTACCGCAGCACAAAGTAGCAGATGAACCGTTGTTGTCCTAATGCAATAACTGAGAGCAGGAGCGAGAGAGTAGGGTTTTATCGAAATGAACAAGGGGGTTTGCTTGCCTGGTAAATCAACAAGGGAGGCACTGCTTCACAGACAGGTACTCTGGAACGTCTCCGGAGCAGGACCTATCGAGAAGGAACGGTGCCGGCAATCAAAACACAATCATATGCAACAATATGATGCATGAACATGGCATGTAGATGTGATGCTGTTTGAGATAATGCATCTAGTAAACATTTGGTTTGAAGTCCTTTTGAACCAAAGGTTCAAATGCATTTCTAAATTAAGTCTCTTATATATGCCCTAATGTGTTTTCCCATATTCAGCATGTATAAGTTGGTTTTTCATGCATGAAACTAGTACAGATGGAAAGATTGTATTTTTCTGATAATTTTTCATATATAAATTATTTAAATCTGAGCTACGGTTGAATTGTTATGAATTTTTGAAGTTTAAATCATTTTCTGGATTTTCTGAATTATTTTAATTCCAGAAAATATATAATTGCGTCAGCATGACGTCAGCACGACGTCAGCGGTCAACTGGGCTGGTCCGGTCAAACCTGACGTGTGGGACCCACACGTCAGTGACAGGGGGGTTAACAGGGGTTAATTAATTTAATTAAAAGGTTAGGGGGGGTCGGGCCCACTGGTCAGCGACCCTGGGGGGTCAAACCCGGTCAACTCGCCGGCGTTTAGCTGTCGGCGAGGCCGAGCGCGGCGGAGGAAGTGCATTTGCACGTTACGGCCACCAAACGGGAGGCGGAGAGCATCTACGAGCTCCTGGGAACGAACCGCAGCTCTTGGTGGTGATGTTTGAGCTCGGGGTGGCCGGAGACGTCGCCGGCGACAACTTTGGCGGTCGCCGGAGTTCGGGCGCCGATGAAAACGGCGCCACCGTGCACGGGAGGATCAACGGGTAGCAACTACGCGTTCTGCAGGCTCCCACAAAGCCAACGGGCATATGCACGGGGCCGATTGGCCACCGGAGCCTCGTCGGCGACGAGTCCGTGCGGCGGTGTGCTTCGGGCATCATGGGAAGTGGTGCTACAACGAGCGCTAGGCCGTGGGGTTAGGGGGAAACGATGGAGGAGCTCACTAGGAGGTCGAAGCGCAGCTCAGTGGGCCTGGGGACGACCTAGACGGCGCGAATCGAAGACGAGGTCACCGGCGGCCGAAGGTTGAAGAAGAGCTCGAAGTCGACGCTGCAGGGCTTCCGGCGGGGCGTGGTTCAGTGAGGGGGTCGAGGACGACGTCGCGAAGCTCGTGGGCACAACCGAGGGGCGAGGGGGTGGC